>NC_060071.1:103310605-103613635 GCF_922984935.1 Meles meles
GGCTGGCCTCTGGAGCTCTTCCCGCCTTAGCCTCCGTGAGCCAGCGTCACCTCCGCCGCTCGGAAGCCCCTCTGTGTCCAGCTGTGGGTGTTCTGAGAGGCAAGTCCTGAAAGGATACAAAAAGAGGCAGCACCAGGATGGAGCTCCCCAGGTATTATTTTGTGCAGGCCCTGGATTTCTGACCTGGTGCTGAGAGTGGGGTGACTTGTGCTCCTTCTTGGTCCTTCCAACGTATTTATGCAGCTCTGTCCCCAAGGGTGGGGTCTGTTTATTTCAAGAAGTTCTCTTTGCGTCTTGGCCACAGTGATGTTCCACAGTCCTGCCCATTCTGTGCTGACATGGGGCTAGATGCTTTTTAGGTCCTGTCAAATGGCTGACAGGATTTCTAATGTTGTTGAAACGTCTATGTTTTAAGCAGCTTCTACGAATATCTTCGTGGGAGTTTGTAAGAAGCAGGACTGGAGATTATTACCCTGATACAGCAATAACCTGGACATTGAAGGCTAGGAGATTTGATTAATTAGGGAAATGGAGGAGAGACTGAGCCGAGTATGGGTCCTGAGGCAGGAATGGGGTACGGTACAACTGTTGGAAGCTTTCTGTACTTAGGATACTGTATCCTGGTGAGAGGGGATGGACTGAAAGGAAAGTGAGTGGATACCAAAGAGATATCTGGTTTACTCTGGAATTCTGCCAGGGTTGGCTTTGGTCTTAATCCTCCAGGACATTAGCTGGGCAATAGAGCCTAAAGAAGATATCCTTTTCACACCAGCCTGGCGATCCTTTGAGAGGGCCAAAGCCAAAGGCCAGGGTTCAGGGAAACAGGTCTCTACCAGAATTTCTCCAAATCCTTTAAAAGAATTAAATTTTATTTTATGGTGGTGAGAACGTTTAACGTGAGATTTATTCTCTTGGAAAATTTTTAAATGTACAACACAATATCGTTAACCGTAAGTACAACATTGTATAGCAGATCTCTAGAACTCATTCATGTAGCTTAACTGAAACTTTATGTTCCCCATTCCTCCTTCCCCCAGTCTCTGACAACCACCATTCTACTCCTTGACTGTGTATATTTTATTTTATTATTTATTTATTTTTAAGATTTTATTTACTTATTTGACACAGAGAGAGAGAGAGAGCACAAGCAAGGGGAGTGGCTGGCAGAGGAAGAGGGAGAAGCAGACTCCCCGCTGAGCAGAAAGCCTGATGTGGGGCTCGATCCCAGGACGCTGGGATCATGACCTGAGCTGAAGGTCGACTCTTAACCAACTGAGCCACCCAGGCGCCTGACTGCATGTATTTTAGCACTCACATTGTTCAGTACACATTATTCATAATAGCCAAGATATGGAAACAACCTGAATGTCCATCTATAGATAAATGGATAAAGAAACTATGGTATATACATACAACGGAATAGTCTTCAGCCTTAAAAAAAGAAGTGAATTCTGTAACATGAAACAACATGGATGAACCATGGGAGCATTAGGCTGAGTGAAATGTGCCAACCGCAGAAGAGAGAACATTACATGATTCCACTTATAGGAGGCATCTAAAATAGTCAAATACTTGGAGACAAACCATTTTAATCGATTCTAGGAAAAGAAGACTTGTGTCCCTCTGATCCCATACCAGTGTCTGGCTCCAGTGGATGACGCCTTCATGCCATGTGTTTTGCTCACAAGACCAGAGGGAGCTGAGAAGTTTGACCAATATCAAGAGTTAAAGGAATGTGCACGGGTAGTTGTGGCTGGTTTGGTCACGTGTACAAGGAACAGCATATAGGAAATAGTGGTTCCTATTGAAATAATGCTAAAAAAGGTCCCTGTCCTCCAAGAATTTATTCACATAAAGTATTTGTCTAAAGAAACATAAAACTTGAAAACTCTTTTAATCTATTCTTGAGGATCCACAAAACACATGTAATTTTAAAACTGGAGCTGTCATTTGTTATTCCACACCCCAAGTCAAACAGCTTTGCATGCAAAGGGAGGAAGCTAAGCAGCCCCCGGGGATATGTGTGGATTAGTGCTTCTTTCCTATTTGGAAAGTAGAGCAGAATGGTTAGGAGTGAAGCCCCCAGAACCGCAATGTGGGGTTTCCAATTCCAATTCTGTCACTTAACAACTGTGTGACCTTGGGCAAATTACACTGACTTTTTTGCTTTAGTTTCCTCATTTTAAAATTGGAGGACAACAATAATGCCAACCTCATTGGGATGTTGTGTAGATTAAGTGAGTTAATAAAGGGGAAGTGTTTGGAATAGTGCTTGGTACATTGTGAGTACAGTAACAATTACTATTATCACTTGCCCTAAGAAACATCAGTGTGAATGATACGGGATGAAAATCTTGTAAAGGTATTCAAGGCCAAATCCTTCACGAACTTCTTCCCCTTCCCCATCCACATTGTAAACATTATATTTCGTGATATACTGACCGTTCTGCATTGCTGGGATCCCGACGAGATGCTATATTAGGCATGTCACTTACTTTTTCACTTAATCCTTACAATCAGCCTATCGTGTAGGTACTATTATCTCCAGTTTATGACAAAGTCTTATTGAGGTTAATTACCTTCTCTAAGCTCATATCGAATGTGGTTGATGTGGGTAGGGAACCTGGTTTTTATGACTCCATGTTTTAAGAGTCCATGTTGACACAGAGTTTCAGATTTTCAGATCAGCAAGACCTGAAGAATGATTTAAAAAAATTTTTTTTTTCATATTGAGCGAATGTTTTTATCAACTTGAAAAGTAAACAGCATATAAATAAATACCGGACAAGGGCAACTTTGTTATAGAATAACAGCAAGTTCCAAATGAGCCTTAAAATGACAATTGGACCAAAATACAAACTAAACAACAATGATCACATAATCCAGTTTCAAAACTGTATACACACTCAAACATTTTGTTTTGTTTTGTTTTTACATTTTATTTAAATTCTAGTTACTTCACATACAGTGTAATATTGGTTTCAGGAGTAGAATTTAGGGGCGCCTGGGTGGCTCAGTGGGTTAAACCTCTGCCTTCGGCTCAGGTCATGATATCAGGGTCCTGGGATCGAGTTCTGCATTGGGTTCTCTGCTGAGTGGGGAGCCTGCTTCCCCCTCTCTCTCTGCCTGCCACCTCTCTCCTTGTGATCTCTCTCTCTCTGTGTCAAATAAATAAGATCTTTTAAAAAAAAAAAGGAGTAGAATTTAGTGATTCATCACTTACATATAACACCCAGTGTCCTCCCTAATGCCCATCACCCATTTAGCCCAATTCCCACCCATCTCCCCTTCAGCAACCTTCAGTTTGTTCTCTATAGTTAAGAGTCTCTTGGGGCACATGGTGGCTCAGTTGGTTAAGCATCCAAATCTTGATTTTGGTTCAGGTCATGATATCAGAGTTGTGAGACTGAGCCCCTGCATGGGGCTCCATGCTCAGCAGTCTGCTCGAGATTCTCTCTCTCCTTCTCCCTCTGCCCCTTGCCCCTGTGCATGTGTTCTCTTTCTAAAATAATAAATAAATCTTTAAAAAAGAGTCTTATGGTTTGCTTCCCTCTCTCTTTTTCCCTTCCCATATGTTCATCTTTTTTTGTTTCTTAAATTCCACATATGAATGCAATCATATAGTATATGTCTTTCTCGGACTTATTTTGCACAACATAATACACTTTAGCTTTATCTGTGCCATTGTGAATGGCAAGATTTCATTCTTTTTAATGTCTGAGCAATATTCCATGTATATAAATGCCACATCTTCTTTATCCATGCATCAGTCAATGGAAATTTGGGCTCTTTCCTTATTTTGGCTATTGTTGATAATATTGCTATAAACATTGGGATGCATACACCCCTCTGAATCTGTATTTTTGTATCCTTTTGGTAAATACCCAATAGTGCAATTGCTGGGTCATAGGGTAGTTCCATTTTTAACTTTTTGAGGAAACTCCATACAGTTTTCCAGAGTGGTTGCACCACTTTGCATTCCCACCAACAGTGTAAGAGGGCTCTCCCTTCCCTTCATCTTCATCCACATCTGTTGTTTCTTGTGTTGTTAATTTATGTTAATTTTAGACATTTTAGACATTCTGACAGGTATGTGGTGGGATCTCATGGTGGTTTTGATTTGTATTTCCCTGATGCTGAGTGATGTTGAGCATCTTTCATGTATTTGTTAGCCATTTGTATATCTTCTTTGGAAAAATATCTATTCATATGTTCTGCTCATTTCTTAACTGGATTGTTTGGGTTTTGGGTGTTGAGTTCAATAAGTTCTTTATAGATTTTGGATACTAACACTTTCAGCAGATATGTCATTTGTCAATATCTTCTCTCATTCCGAAGGCTGCCTTTTAGTTTCATTGATGGTTTCCCACACTGCACAGAAACTTTTTATCTTGATGAAGTCCCAATAGTTCATTTTTGTTTTTCTTTCTCTTGCCACTGGAGACATATCTTGTAGGAAGTTGCTGTGGCTAGTGTCCAAGAGGTTACTGCCTGTGTTCTCCTCCAGGATTTTGATGGTTTCCTATCTCACATTTAGGTCTTTCATCCATTTTTGTGTATGTTGATAGAAAGTGGCCCAATTTTATTCTTCTGTATATTGCTGTCCAATTTCCCCAACACCATTGTTGAAGAGACTATCTTTTTTCCATTGGATATTCTTTCCTGCTTTGTCAAAGATTAATTAGCCATATAGTTGTGGGTCCATTTCTGTGTTTTCTATTCTGTTCCATTGAGCAGTGTGTCTGTTTTTGTGTTAGTACCATAATGTTGTGATGATTATAGCTTTGTAGTATAATTGGAAGTCCAGAATTGTGATAACTTAGTTTTGCTTTTCTTTTTCAGGATTGCTTTGGCTATTCAGGATCTTTTGTGGTTCCATACAAATTTTAGGATTGTTTGTTCTAGCTCTGTGAAAATGCTGGTGGCATTTTGATAAGGACTGCATTAAATGTGTAGATTACTTTGGGTAGTATAGACATTTTAACAGTGTTCTTCCAATTCATGAGCATGGAACATTTTTCCATTTCTTTGTGTCCTCTTCCATTTCTTTCATGTGTTCTATATTTTTCAGAGTACAGATCTTTTACCTCTTCAGTTGGGTTTATTCCTAGCATCTTTTGGGTTTTGGTGCAATTGCAAATGGGATTGATTCCTTGATTTTTTTTTTTTTTGGCTGCTTCATTATTGGTGTATGGAAATACAACATATTTCTGTACATTGATTTTATATCTTATGACTTTGTTGAACTCATGTATTATTTCTAACGATTTTTGGTGGAGTCTTCTGGTTTTTCTACATAGAATATCATGTCATCTGCAAATACTGAAAATTTGACTTCTTCCTTGCTGATTTGGATGCCTTTTATTTCTTTTTGTTGTCTGATTGCTGAGGCTAAAGACATCCAGTACTATGTTAAACAATAATGGTGAGAGTTGACATGCCTGTCTTGTTCTTGACCATGGAGGAGAAGTTCTTAGGTTTTCCCCATTGAAGATATTAACTGTGGGTCTTTCATACACAGTTTTTATGATGTTGCATGCTCAAACATCTTAAATTGAAAAAGACATTAATCAACAAAATAAGATATCCCAAACACCAAAGGAAAAAAACTAAACTGAAGGCAAGTGGCAACCTGATGGCATAAATGCATCCATAAACAATGTTATTGTTAGTAATCTCCAGGAGAGAAACTTTCAAGAGTTTGCAGTTCAGATTCCAAATATTTTTGGGTAAAGTAACCCAGACTGATTCTTGAGTGTAGTGTAATTCTTTTCTTTTCTTCTTTTTTAAAGATTTTATTTATTTGGCAGAGAGAGAGAGAGAGAGAGCACACAGCACGGGTGTAGCAGGCAGAGGGAGAGGGAGAAGCAGGCTCACTGAGCAGAGAGCCCAATGTGGGATTTGATCCCAGGACCCTGGGATCATGATCTGAGCTGAAGGCAGATGCTCAATGACTGAGCCACCCAGGCATCCCAAGTGTAGTGTAATTCTGATTAAGATATCTGGGCATCCCTTCAAATAATATCATGAGATAAGTAAACAGAAAATCTTGTCTCCTTCTTGCCTTTCAACATACCAAGAACAAACCATATTCACGAACATAGGACTCTTTCTAGTGACTCAGAAGACAAAGGAACTGATTGGTATTTAAGGTGGTGTGGTACTTCTATTTCCTTTATATATGTTTTGGCTCAGTCAAAAAACCTACAATTAATGAAATAAAGAATTCCTCATGTTACATGCTGGAGGCCATATACCATAAATAGTGAATCTATAAATGTGACTTTCAAAATCTAGAGTTATCTGTTAGCAATGCACTTTATCAAGAGGCTTTCTAAAATGTCTAAAGTGCTAACCATGACTTAGACATGAATGATATGTATTAAGTCCAGAATACTGATAAAAATCAACCAGCATGTCACTCACTCAACTCTAATTATTTTATTTTTTTGAGGTGGTGAGGAAAGAGAGCACAAGTAGAGGGAGGGGCAGAGGGAGGGAGAGAGAATCCTGGGCAGGCTCCATGCTCAGAACGGGAGCCTAACACGGAACTCGATCCCAGGACCCTATGATCATGACCTGAGGGGATATCAAGAGTCAGATGCTTAACCCACTGAGCCAACCAGATGCCCCCAGTTCTCATTTTAAATAGGCCCTGTGAGAACAGAAACTCTGAATAGTATATACTGAAATCAGTGTTTTCTAATCAGTACCTGTACTGCATTAATTCCCTTCAGTTAGAGGCACATAAATAGAAAAAAGTCTTACCAGTCTATACAAGGAGATAGTGTTTAGAAATGACAATGAAGTGCTTGCACCTTCATTGTTCAAAACTTCACAAAGGTGCAAACAACGTACACTTTCCGGGCTCCCATGGGCAGGTCAGTACTATTATGTCCGGTCTTCTAGATGCACCAACACCTCCGCCTGTGCTTTCTGCAAATCTGACGGCGTGGCAGCTCTCGCGATGCCTGTCACAGCCTACAGCTCTGCGCGCCTGGTGGGGACTTGCGGAAGGGGTGCGGTCGGCGTGTTTGGAGGCGGAGGCTTGTTAGAGTTGCTGCCGCTTTCCTGTGCATAACGGAGCCGCCTGTATTCTAAACCTGGGCCCCTGATATCAAAGTAAGAGACTGTCGGCACACAGTCCCGATGCCTAGAATATTCTATTTTGGGAGCACTGGGCAGCACCATTCCTTACATTCTCTGTATTTACACTGGATCTGGATTATTATGGCGGCCACTTAGAGATAGGGTCTTTGGTCCTAAATTATCATCTTCCTCCCTACTTAGCTTGCGGGCTTCCTCCTTTTTGGAGGCAAAGATGGTACATTTTCGTAATTTAATAATGCAGGTCTCTGAGCTGAGTTGTTGATATTCTGGGTATTTGACACGCTACTGGATGTCAGACGACCTCTCCTGAGCCCCGAGGCCCTCGGCATAGATCACCCACTTACACTTTTACCACCAGCTGGTTAACAGAAGACACATCTCAGCTTGTCACCGTCCGCATCCAATATGTTGTTCTGCTGACTTGGTCTCTTTCAAGTTGCTTCACTTTCTCTTTTTCCATTAACTGCTTTTGAACAGGGGTCAGTCCTCCTAAGACAAATTTGCTTCCTTCGGGTTCAAGAAGAATCTGAGGGTCTCTGTCCTCCACACGACTTGGTTCTTCTTTGGGTGTGCTGCTCTCAGCCCTAGAAATCCTCACCTCCGATGGGATGTGCCCGCTTGGGCGGCTTTCCCCGCTCTTCTTGTGCTCCTGTAGTGTTGACAAAGGTATGTATTCGCTCCTTGGATCTTTAAAAAAAATTTCTTTTTATCAGCTATGTTGATGTTTAAACTGTGAGAAGAAAATTCCTTGTTCAGTTTTGAGTAGCTTAGAGGCAGTGATATCTTGTGTTCATTTCTTAGAAAAGATGTATTAGGTAAAGTTGGCTCTGGCCCCAGGTTCAACTGAGCTGTGGAAGCTCTGTCCTTTTTCGAGCTCCCTCATTTGTGAGCACCTAGTATTCTGAGACATAACGTCAATACAGAAGAGAATATTCCCCTTCACTGTGTATTCTCTATAAGAGATAGAAATGGAGCCTCCTTGCTTCCTGTTATTTCCAAAATACTTGCTTTTGTTAAACAACAACAACAACAAAAACACATCCCAGTAAAGAAAGTCACAGATCTAAACAGCCCTCATTCACTTAAATCACTGCATTGGTATAACTGTCACTTTCCTTTGCGCATTTGGCTGCCAGCACCCATCCCCACTTTTCTGGAAACAGCCCTTAGGTTGGATGCTGTGGTTTGGGTTCTATGTCACGAGGTCCTGCCCTCTATCAGCTAGGAGTCAGACAGAGAACCCAAGCAAAAATCACATCTGTCTTTTTGGGATCAGATCTTGAGCAGAGAGAAAAAGATGGGAAATACTAGGAGCATTTAGCAGGCTTTGTGTGGCCCAGAGAAGGCCAATTGCTCATCAGTTCCTGCTCCTTGATACCCAGAGCTGTTCTGGTCCTCATCTTTCTGAGCTATCATTCTAATAACTTCTCTCTGTGCCTTTATGTCACCCAGAGTCAAATTCCCTTTTTTTTTTTTTTGGGGAACCAGGCTCTTCCCTGGTGTCCCTCCTGCGGGAGCCTCCCCAGTTTGGCCCCGCCCACATCCTGAACTCACCTGGCACTGCTCTCCCTCTCACCACAGGTCAGCTGCAGGGCATCACTGTCTAGCTCCCCAAACACACGGAGCTTGTTCCCACCTCAAGGCCCTCTGCCATCACTCATGGCTCTGCTGCCCAAATGCCACCTTCTCAAAGAGGCAATTGCTGACACACCAGAACTTTCTATCGCATTAGTCCATTCCATTTCTGGTTAGTATTTTAAATTATGCTCAGTTTCATTTATGTAATTATTTATTATTTGCATTTCCCGATTAGAATATCAGATCTAAGAAGGTGGAGACCTTCTCTATTTTGTTCACTGGTATCTCTAGTGTTTTCCCGTATTTAGCGCTTAATTGGTGCTCAGTGAATATGTATTGCACGAGTAAGTATGTTGTCCGCGGTATGTGGAGGGATCATGGTGTCCTATAATCAAGTTAATCAAGAGTGTGGGCTCTGGAGTTAGGCTGCATTCAAGTCTTTGCTCTACCACTTTCCTGCTGTGTGACCTTAGGCAAGTTACTTAAGCTCTCTATGCTTTAATTTTATCATTTCTAAAATGCTAATAATTAAAATGTGTAAGTAAGATGAAGATTAAGTAAGAGTTTTGTACATTGCATGGAAAACAACGAGGTTCAGTATATGACTACCAATATTATTAGAGTATTTCTCAATTTTAGGAAGCCTTTGTCAGAGATTGTAAAATGAACCATGGACTTCATATTAGCTCTTTTGGAGAAAATCAAAACCAAATACAACATTAAATGCACACAACTCTAAAAAACCTAAGTTACAATATCATACATTTTTCTCCACAAATACATGCTGTTTGCTTTTTCAGAATGATAGTCACACCTGGGGTTGGAAATGCCTGTAGAGTACGGCCGTTGGCAGTTACGTATAATGTTAATGGTAACTGCTGGTGATGAGCTGGACCTTGGTATCATCTTTGTGATGCTGCAGAATCATTTAAACACATGTCAGAGAATATTGTGGGTTATGTGGGGTTTTGTTAGTTTGTTTGCATTTCCCTTTTGGCTACATTGTGTTGCTGCTGCTGCTAACTGAATTATAAGTAAAGAGCTTTTCTGGGAAGTAGCTGGAAGCTTTTGACAGATTTGGACATCTGAGTGATAGTTTTTTTTTTAAATATTTTATTTATTTGACAGAGAGAAATCACAACCAGGCAGAGAGGCAGGCAGAGAGAGAGGAGGAAGCAGGCTCCCCGAGGACCAGAGAGCCCGATGTGGGGCTTGATCCCAGGACCCTGGGATCATGACCTGAGCCGAAGGCAGAGGCTTTAACCCACTGAGCCATCCAGGTGCCCCTGAGTAATAGTTTTTAACGCAGCAATTGCTCCCAACAATTGAAAATCTTGTAATCTGTTCTCAAAATTTTGGCAATTTTTATTGCTTACAGTCACCGCATACAGTGTATGGTTATTAATTTTGTACATTTTTTTCTATATTGCTTTCTAGTGGAATTTTCTAAGAGACCTGTGAACTGATCACTGTGATGTGAATTTAAGTTTTCCAGCTGTCTGAAATTGATGTAACACTGCAGGCTAGCTCTACTAGAAATAAAATTTTAAAATATAAAAATAAATAAATAAATTTACCACCTACCAGTGCAAATGACTTCCCCGAAGTAACAGACCAGTGAACTGATCCAGCCCCATGTCTTATTAATTTCTCAAATGCACCAGCAGTGCAAACTGAGTCTATGCCATCCTCGCATTCTCTTCCTCTGCCTTCTCAAGCCCGGTTGGCCATGAGAATCATGTGGGCAATTTATTATTTTTTTAAAGGGTTTATTTATTTATTTGAGAGACAGAGATCACAAGCAGGCAGAGAGAGAGAGAGTGAGAGGAAAGCAAGCTCCCCGCTGAGCAGAGAGCCTGACGCGGGGCTTGATCCCAAGACCCCGAGATCATGACCTGAGCTGAAGGCAGAGGCCTTAACCCACTGAGCCACCCAGGCACCCCCATGTGGGCAATTTAAAAAAAGTCCCACGTTCTCAGGTCGGATCCCAAGCCAATTAACTGAGTAGCCTGGTATCACTATTTCTAAAGCTCTCCAGGTGATCTCCCCATGCAGTTGGAGGCTGAGAGGCACCTGCCGTACCAGTGGCTCGTGAGTTTCTTTTGACGCAAGTGAAAGTTGTCTTCATTGCAGAGATGTTAAGGTTTGAAAAAACAAACAAACAAAAACACAAACCACAACAAAACCTTTGCATTGGAGAAAGAAGAAAATAGGGTATTATTTTGCTATTAATAACCTAGCCTAGCCCCAGATATCTTCAGACCACGAAAAATATCATATTGGTTCAGACCCATTTTGTGGAATAACGGACATTCCTTTGTCCTTAAAATCACCTTTGATAGTTCCTTCTATCAAGAAGGTGTTTCAGGGATTATGTTTCCTTAGCTACTGCCAAAGACCTGACAAGAGGCTTAAGGTGAAGCCTGACACCTGAGACCTCTAAAGAGAAAGAAAGCACATGTGGGATGCATCTGACGCTCCTTTTCAATGAGTCTGCATCTGTATCTCGTTCTTTCTTGTCCCCTGGGAGTCCCTGATTTGGCAGCTTAAATGCTCCAGAAATGGTATTCCGTGCTTCATCTGATCCAGTGGGATCCTCTCTCTACCCCTTCCCAGGGTGTGGAGAACAGATCTCGGATTCTCTTAACATCGAGGAAACGTCCCTTCCACTTGGACGGTAGACAAACAGCTTACACACAGTATGTGTATTGCAGGAGGTAAGTGCACTACGTTTCAATACTTGAAATCTTGAAGACATGGAATTTAATAGTGGTGTGGAGTTCTGGCTGATCCTCATAAGTCTCTAAGATTGATTTCTTTCTGATAGATATGTATGATTTTTTTCCTGCAGGTCTATCAGTTCTGAGCAAGCCCATCACTACACCTAAGTGTTAAATTTTGCATATTTGCAAAGTTATTGTATTGCCAACAATGAAACCAACCTCATGAGAAGCTACAATTAACCTTCACCTGCTCATCCTTCTCAGCCTGCCAACGGGTAAGACTGGAGACTTACTTCTTCACATCTGACAGCCACACTGCCCACCAGGCAATTGGGAAAAATTGAGTCGAGTGTTCTTTTCACAGATCCTATGTGGGAATCAGCATTAAAGAAGGAAACATTAGGATCCTCATTTACTTGAGACAACTTGCTCATTATAAACTCATTAACTACTAGGTTGAAAATACAGTCCAGAAACAGAGTGCAGAGTAGTTCATATTCAATACCTTAATCTTTCCTTAAAAGTAGTTTGTTAAATGATGGCATGACAAAAAAAAACAATACAGACAATAAATCTATGATACTAGAAGTATGTTTAGACAGGATAAAGAGGGGCCCAGCTAATTAAAGAAGGAAACAGATAAGCATGATATATAGAGATAACAAAGGAGGGATTTAAATGTAAAATATAAGTTGGAGAGGAGTTTTAGAAAATTGATAAGCCTATTGCATAAAGTCATTTACAGTGATTCAGGCCTCTTTGAGAAAGATCAGATGAATATTTGTAATCTCTCCTGGTTTATTAAAGTTTTAAATATTTTACATTACCACCTTAATATCTGGAACATAGATTTGATTAAGAATATAATTTTGCTTTCCAAATAGGTAACCACTTTTCAAATATTTTTCAACATTTTTTAATAAGCTTCATTTCCCCCTTTGTGATTTTCTGTTCAATATCTACTGAAATCTCTATTTCAGAGTTGTGGTTGATTTAGTAATAGTATGCCATTTTGATTATTGTGACTTTAAAAGAGATTTCAACATATCTTATGAATCAAGTTACTGCTTTTGCTCAGAATGTTCTTGCCTACAGTCTTCCATTAATTTAACAAAAGAATTTAACACTTTGTCAAGTTCCATAGATAGGCATTGTCTCCCGAGAAGATGATTTTATGACTCATTATTGACACTCATTTGGGATCTTGGTAATTAAAAAAAGAGGGGATTTGATGGTGGCATCATGAACAGACTACACACAAATGAATAATCCCTAACACTTCGTATCACTCATCAAGGGTCGGGTCCTGTTCAGAATATTTTACACATATGATTTGATCTAACCCTCAAAACCATTCTATTGTTACCTCTACTTCAGAGTGTGGAAAACGTGGGTGAGTTTTTATCCCATGCACTTAGGCACACAGCGGGCAAAACCTGGAGCCAGGACCAGAATTCAGACAGTTACTGCCAGATGCTGCCCTCAGTCACTACACTTTAGTCCTCTCGGGGTTGTCTGATAATGCAGAGTGTAGGTTACTTAATAATGAATACTTACATTTAACCTGTCTTTCATCTCTATTGCACAAAGTGCTTTTATATGCATGATCTCATGTCGTGTCCCTTTCTTTGTGTGGAACATATAGAAATGCATGGTTGAACATACTGTCCTTACTAAGGATTTTAGCCAGGGTGGAAAACCACTGTTTTATATCCCCATGAAGTTTCTCCCATCATGGTCGTTTCTTTAGCTTTATGCTTTCCTTTATTATACATGTTACAAATTGTGGCTATGCCTCAAAAGATGGTTTGCAAGTTGTTAACAGGTAATTAAAATTTAATATCCAGCCATCCTCATTAGTGGAGTTGTAATTTGTTATATTTATTATTAGGGAATTTTAGAAAAAAATATGGAGGAGAAAAAAGGCAAGAACAATGAACCAAAATATTAATTCTTTCAGATTTCATGGTGAATGTTTATTTTTCCCTGGAAGGAGAAGGAAGAAAGATGTGAGCAAGATTCATAACCACTGGGGGTTTGTAAGAGCTATTTTTAATTGTTTCCTTAACAGGAGAAAGGTGTTCTATTCTCTCCACCACTCTGAACTTCAGGAAAGGGACAAGGTAAAGGCCATGTTAGAGAGGCTCAGAACAAAATGGAGAGGCAGTTTTCACCAGAAGAGGAAGCAAATCAAAGCCCTTCCACCAACCCAGGGAATATGGGAAGGGAAGGAAAAAGTAGGGTTAGGAGATCTGCTCCTAGGTCCCTGACACCCTTCCTCGGCTTTAGGCTTTATCTCAGGGGACAGCTTGGAGAAAATAGGAACAGACTTGGGTGTAGTTGGAGGGAGACTGTAAGAAGTGTTGTGGTCATGTCCAACATGGTTCCTCACCCTTTCATATCTAATTCTGTACCTGAAGCTTTTCTTCACATAGTTGTAGCAGAGTGGTGGAAATAATACATCTAAAAGCTAGACTGATTTTTCTGTGCATTGAATTAGATGCCTCCACTGTTAATTCTTTTTCAGTGCCTCCAATTCTGTATGTATCCAGAATTCTGGTTCTTTGGATAAAGACAAGACCGAAGAAGTCTCAGTTACCTGTGATAGGTTATGTCAGACTCAGGTTCCCCTAAATGCCAGTGTCAAGTGGAAGTAGCTGGCCCATACATTTGAATATATATGCAGGTATCTTTAGCATGTTACTATAAATTAGAAGGTAGTGTGATCTGAGAACTTCTTTAATAACTATAGTTCCTTTGATTCATGATAAAAATCTTGATTCAACAGAAAGTCTTCCTTTCTTATCAGTGAGTTGAAGAGATAAGTAAAAGATTAATGCACACATTAGAATTAGAAAAAAAGGACCTCACTTACAAAAAATAGGATGATATCTTGCAAATCAGTCCATCCATCATTCCTATGAGGCAATGCCAGGAATCATAAGTTCCATTAACCTCAGTGCCATGAGAAGAGTAGAAAGTGGCTAATGTGTTGCCTTAGGTAGAGAACAGAAGGGAAGAAAACCACCAGAGCAGATCCATGGAGGAGGAAGAAGGAAGTGTCAGGGTACCAGGTGAGGAAACAGAGATGTGGGAAACCTGGTGTACACAGATCAAGGACAGCTGCCAGCCTCCTAGTGTGCTGCTCTGAGGTCATAACCTGGATCAGGTACTTGCAGGGGATGTTTTCCTTAAACACACACACACACACACACACACACACACACACACACCCCAGTTCACTTTAAAAGGGTAATGACAAGAGTGCCTGGGTAGCTCAGTCAGTTGAGCATTGAACTCTTGGTTTTGGCTCAGGTCATGATCTTGTAGTATGAGATTAAGCCCCAAGTCAGGTTCCATGCTCAGCAGGCAGTCTGCTTGAGGATTCTCTTTCCCTCCCTCTCTGCCCCTCTACCTGCTTGTGTGTGCTCTCCCTCTCTAAAATAAATAAACAATTTTTTTTTTATTTTCCAAAGCATAATGGATTCTCTCCCTAGAAGCCCAAGATGGCAGAGAAGTATAAGATTTTAGTTTTGTCTGGTCCCAGGAATTCAGTTAGATAGCTATTAAATTATTCTGAACACCTGCAAACTCAACCAGAGATTAAGAAAAGAATAGTTGCAACTCTACAAATAGAAAAACTACGACATTCTGCAAGGTAGGAGGTGGGGAGAAGTGAATCTGAGGTGATATATGAGAAGCTAAAACGCTGAAGGAGGGAGCCTTTGTTAGTCAGCTACCGGAAAGTGATATTATAGCAGAGTGCAAAATTGGAACTTTTAGAAGTCTGCTCCAGTGGGGGGTGTCCCTGCCTGAGAGACACTCAGGTGGTGAAGTGGGGAGGAACACTAGGTAGGACAATGTGGTCTCAGGCTCCCTGGGGTCATAGGAAGACTAGGGCTCCCAGTCATTTGAGTGGAGAAGCCGGCTGCCGTCAGTGATCCCAGAAGTGGGCTCTCAGCTCAGGGTAGCCATAAACCACGAACCACAGCTCAGTTGGGCAACTGCTCTCAGAGCAGGGGCCCAGCAAGAGTAGAACTGATTGAAAGTGAGGGGGTGGAAAGTCATTTCTCAGGCAATGAACATCAAAAGAAAGCTGGAGTGGCAATCCTTATATCGGGCAAATTAGATTTTAAACCAAAGACTGTAATAAAAGATGAGGAAGGACACTATATCATAATTAAAGGGTGTATCCAACAAGAAGATCTAACTATTATAAATATTTATGCTCTAACTTGGGATCAGCCAATTATATAAACCAATTAATAACAAAATTAAAGAAACTCTTTGGTAATACTACAATAATAGTGGGGACTTTAACACTCCACTCACTATAATGGACAGAATCTAAGTAGAAGATCAATAAGGAAATAAGGGCTTTGAATGACATACTCACAGATGGACTTAACAGATATATTCAGAGCATTCTGTCCTAAAGCAACAGAATACACATTCTTCTTGAGTGCACATGGAACATTGTCCAGAATAGATCATATCTTGGGTCTCAACTAGTAACCAATTAGGTTTCAACTAGTAGCAAAAGATTGGGATCATTCCCTGAATGTTTTCAGACCACAATGCTTTGAAACTAGAACTCAATCACAAGAGGAAATTTGTAAAGAACCCAAATATATGGAGGCTAAAGAACATCCTACTAAAGAATGAATGGGTCAACCAGGAAATTAAAGAAGAATTGAAAAAATTCATGGAAACAAATGATAATGAAAACACAACAGTTCAAAATCTGTGGGACACAGCAAAAGCAGTCCTGAGAGGAAAATATATAGTGATACAAGCCTTTCTCAAGAAATAAGAAAGTTCTCAAATATACAACCTAACTCTAGACCTAAAGGAGCTGGAGAAAGAACAACAAAGAAAGCCTAAACCCAGCAGGAGAAGAGAAATAATAAAGATCAGAGTAGAAATCAATGAAATAGAAACCAAAAAAACAATAGAACAAATCAATGAAACTAGGTACTTATCCTTTGAAAGATTTAATAAGATTGATAACCCCCTGGCCAGACTTATCAAAAAGAAAAGAGAAAGGACCCAAATAAATAAAATCATGAATGAAAGAGGAGAGATCACAACCAACACCAAAGAAATACAGACAATTATAAGAACATATTATGAGCAACTATATGCCAGCAAATTTGACAATCTGGATGAAATGGATGCATTCCTAGAGACCTATAAACTAACAAAACTGAACCAGAAAGAAATAGAAAACCTGAACAGACCCATAACCAGCAAGGAAATGGAAGCAGTAATCAAAAATCTCCCAACAAACTGAAGTCCAGGGCCAGATGGCTTTCCAGGGAAATTCTACCAAACATTTAAAGAAGAACTAATACTTATTCTTCTGAAGCTGTTTCAGAAAATAGAAATGGAGGGAAACTTCCAAGCTCTTTCTATGAGGCCAGCATTACCTTGATTCCAAAACCAGAAAGACCCCACCAAAAAGGAGAATTATAGACCAATATTCCTGATGAACAGAGATGCCAAAATTCTCATGAAGATACTAGCCAATAGGATCCAACAGTACATTAGAAGGATTATTCATCACAACCAAGTGGGATTTATTCCTGGACTGCAAGTTTGGTCCAACATCTGCAAATCAATCAATGTGATAAACTTCATTAATAAAAAAAAGACAGAACTACATGATCCTCTCAATAGATGCAGAAAAAGCTTTTGATGAAGTACAACATTCTTTCTTGATTAAAACTCTTTACAATGTAGAGATAGAGGGAACATACCTCAATATCATAAAAGCCACATATGAAAAGCCCACAGTGAATATCATTCTCAAAGGGTAAAACTGAGAGTTTTCCCTCAGGTCAGGAACATAGTAGGGATGTCCATTCTTACCACTGCTGTTCAACATAGTACCAGAAGTCCTAGCCTCAACAATCAGACAACAAAATGAAATGAAAGTCATCCAAATCAGCAAAAAAGAAGTTGATCTCTCATTCTTTGAAGATGATCTGATATTTTATGTGGAAAACCTAAAAATCTCCACCCCAAAATTGCTAGAAATCATACAGGAATTCAGCCAAGGGGCAAGATATAAAATCAATGCACAGAAACCAGTTGTATTTCTATACACTAACAAAGAGACAGAATAAAGAGAAATAAAGGAGTCAATTTGATTTACAATTGTGCCAAAAACCATAACATGCCTAGGAATAAATCTAACCAAAGAGGCAAAGGATCTGTTCTCAGAAAACTATAGGACACTCATGAAAGAAATTGAAGAAGACACAAAGAAATGGAAAAATATTCTATGCCTCATGGATTGGAAGAACAAATATTGTTAAAATGTCTATGCTACCTAGAGCAATCTGTACATTCAGTGCATCCCTATCAAAATACCATCAGCTTTTTTCCACAGAGCTGGAACAAAGAATCCTAAAATTTGTATGGAACCAGAAAAGACCCTGAAAAGCCAAAGGAATGTTGAAAAAGAAAACCAAAGCTGGTGGCATCATAATCCTGGATTTCAAACTCTATTACAAAACTGTAATCATCAAGTCAATATGGTACAGGCACAAAAACAAACACATAGGTCAATGGAACCAAATAGAGAACCCAGAAATGGACCCTCAACTCTATGGTCAGCTAATCTTTGACAAAGCAGGAAAGAATATCCAATGGAAAAAAGACAGTCTTTTCAACAAATGCTGTTGGGAAAACTGGATAGCAACATACAGAAGAATGAAACTGGACCATTGTCTTACACCATACACAAAAATAGACTCAAAATGGATGAAAGACCTAAATGTGAGTAGGAATCCATCAAAATCCTAGGGGAGAACACAGGGAGCAACCTCTCTGACCTTGGCCATAGCAGCTTCTTGATGGATAACGTCTCCAAAGGAAGGAAAACAAAGGCGAAACAGAACTATTGGGGCATCATAAAGATAAAAAGCTTCTGCACAGCAAAGGAAACAGTCAACAAAACTAAAAGACAACCGAAGAATGGGAGAAGATATTTGCAAATGTCTTAACCTTTAAAGGGTTAGTGTCCAAAATCTATAAAGAACTTATCAAACTCAACACCCAAAGCACAAATAGTGCAATCAAGAAATGGGCAGAAGACATGAACAGATATTTCTCCAAGGAAGACATCCAAATGGCCAACAGATACAACAACAACAAAAAATGCTCAACATCACTCAGCATCAGGGAAATACAAATCAATACCAACTCATAAGTCAGAATGGCTAAAATTAACAAGTCAGGAAATGACAAATGTTGGTGAGGATGTAGAGAAAGGGGACCTTCTTACACTGTTGATGGGAATGCAAGCTGGTGCAGTTACTCTGGAAAACAGTATAGAGGTTCCTCAAAAAGTTGAAAATAGAGCTACTCTGTGATGCAGCAATTACACTACTAGGTATTTTTCTGAACTATACAAACATAGTGATTCACAGGGGCACCTGCACCCCAATGTTTATAGCAGCAATGTCCACAATAACCAAACTATGGAAAGAACCCATTGACAGATGAATGGACAAAGAAGATGTGGTGTATATATTTACAATGGAATATTACTTAGCCATCAAAAATGAAATCTTGCCATTTGCAATGACTTGGATGGAACTAGAGGATATTACGTTAAGCAAAATAAATGAATCAGAGAGAGGAATTTATCATATGATCTCATTCATATGTGGAATTTACAAAACAAAACAGAGGATCATAGAAGAAAAAATAAAATAAGATGAAATCAGAGAGGGAGACAAACCATAAGAGACTCTTAATCATAGGATTAAGATTCAGATTGTTCTGAAGGTAGCTGGAGGGGACGGAGTAAGGGAATTGGATAATTGGATGATGAGGAAGACACATGAGGTAATGAGCACTGGGTGTTATATAAGACTGATGAATAACTGACCTCTACCTCTGAAACCAATAATACATTACATGGTAGTTAATTGAATTTAAATAAAAAAAATAAAGAAAACTGAGGATCATAGAGGAAATAGGGAAAAATAAAAGAAGACCAAACCAGAGAGAGAGACATACCATAAGAGACTCTTAATCATAGGAAATAATCTGAGGGGTGTGGGGGATGTGGAAACTGGTGATGGACATTAAGGAGGGCACATGATGTAATGAGCACTGGGTAATATATAAAACTGATGAATCACTGAATTCTACATATGAAACTAATAATATATGTTAATTATTTGAATTTAAATAAAAAGAAAATAATAAAAATTTAGTCAAAAATAAATAAATAAATGTCTGCCAAAAAAAAAAAAAACTAGATAAGGGGTAATGATAATATAAAGGTGATCAGTACTGTTGTGATTATTTACTTACTTATTTTTTAGAGATTTTATTTATTTATCAGAGAGAGAGACAGAATACATAAACAGGTGGGAAGGGCAGAGGGAAAAGCAGCCTCCCTGCTAAGCAGGGAGCAGGGTCCTAGGACCTTGGGATCATGACCTAAGCCAAAGGCAGATGCTTAACCAACTGAGCCACCCAGACATCCACAGTGTGATTACTTAAAAACAAGTACATTCCCACATCGGGCTCTCTGCTCAGCGGTGAGCCTGCTTCCCTCTCACTCTCTCTGTCTGCCTCTCTGCCTACTTATGATCTCTCTCTGTCAAATAAATAAATAAAATCTTAAAAAAAAAAACAAAAAAAACAAGTACATTGTTCAGCCATTCAAAGAAATGTCAAAGGAACCAGGTTTGAAAAAGGCAGTGACATTATACTTTGTAGTACAAGTTTACGGGTTTTTCAGGAGCAGGTTTGTGAAAGTAAATTCCCAAGATTTGGAAAAATACCCAAACAGCATCTAAACTACAGATGTTTCACACTTAGCCAAGATTCAGGAGGTAGGTGCCACCAGGAGACAGTGTCTGTGCTCCCAGGGAAATCAGGTGAGGACCAAGAACTTTCGTGAACTCTAGCGGACTTTCCAATCACACTTGCCTGAGAACCTGTCACTTGGACAAAGGTGAATCATCATCCCAAACAGGCAAAACCCAAGAATTTTAAAGAGACATATAATGTTCTCTCATAAAAATCTTTTATTGGCACACCAGAAATATCCATTTTTCTAGTACAATAGCTGTATGCATCTACAATGGTAATTCTGTGTAAACTAGGTGTTACAAGTCACTAGAAATCTACTCAGCAGGATGAATTTAATAAAGAACAGGAGGAACTATGAGTCTACAGCGGCCCAGCCATCGAGTCTCATTGGAGAGTAAATCAAATATCAAACTAGTGTTGTCCTGCAACAGAGTTTTTCTGTAGCCAAGAAACCAAGATGGACATATACAGGATAGCACCCATCCAATAAATTAGGTACATGTAACCAGAGAAACACTGTAACTGATAGAGATGAGCTAAATAAAGCACAAAAGGAAATAATTAGCTATTTACATGTCTTACTTTATGCCAGAACTTTAGTTTGTTAGCTTCCCCATCCTACCACTTCTCTTTTATCTGTTATTCTTGTTTTTTCATGCAGAATTTCTTGGCTCACTGGCAAATATTTAGACAACTAATCAGAACCTCTTTCCATGTTCTACGTTTTCTAAAACTGCATGTCAAACTAAAGAATCAGAAGGGTGACTGTGTAAGTCTGTCTCTATAGAGAAGTAATAAGAATTATCATTCTGCTATCAGTCAGAGCAATGACATACAATTTTATTTTCTTCCACACATTACTGGAACCACTCCAGAAAGTTAGGTTGTGAATGGCAGCAGAGTGGATGGATTTGTCATTTGTAACAGGCACAGATATACATGGAGACACGTGAGTTTATCCTGAGAATGGGGATGCCATGGACTGCAAATTAAGATCCCCCATTACTGAAAATGAGTTCTCTCTCTGGTCGCTGTTTTTTTTTTTTTTTTTCCACATTCATTTTTAAGGCTTAGTGTCCTTGCAGCATTAACAAATAAGAATGCTGACATCATTTCTGCCATAATTATGATGAATGGCAGCAGGTACCATAATTAAAATAATGTAGCAGAAAAGGCATTGAGTTGGTATGTTTCTGGTGCCATGGCCAGAATGGGTAGATTTTTAGCATCATTCTTGGGAAACTGAGAGATCTTGCCAATGAACCTTTTTGCTCCTTATTTCCTTTCTAGTACTTGTAAAATAATTTGTAATTGTCATATTTTTGGCTTGCTCTCCTATGAGAATTTAAGCTCCAGAAGGGCAGTAACCACACCTGTGTGTTCACCACTGTGTCTCCAATGTCTAGAACAGTGCCCGGTCCATAGTAGGTTCTCAGTTAAAAACTCGTATTAAATAAATGAACCAAATCATAAACTCCCTGGTCTGCCCCAGTCTAGAGACTTCCTAGTTTGATTCAATGACCAGGGTTTCTGGCCTCTCCCAGTAACCCAGCTATCCTAAGTATCCTGCCTGCTGTGAACCTTTGTGTAGCCATATGGCTATTATTTTTGTGCCTCAATGGATAGTCAGACATCTCAGTGCTGCATTCACTCTGCCCACCTCTCAAAGATTAGCTATGCAGGGCTGGCACTGCATGAGAGGTAACGGCAAGAACCTTCTAGGAGGCAAACTGCAAGCTCCAAATTCAACGCATTCTTCCCCACCCCTCTCTACAACCTCTTTATTAGAAAGCTTAAGAAAAAGGTTATCAGGAGAATATTCTCTTGGCAGTAACAGTTCAGTAAGTCACCAAGAACATGATCAGAAAAGAAACAAAATATAACTCACCTACATTAAAAAAATTATGTAAAATTAGAGCAAAACCCGGGATTGGAAACTAAGTGACATGGTGGGCGGCCTAGGTCCTTTGTTGGTTAGAGTTGCGGGATGCAGAAGTGAACGCAGGCATCAGAGCAGGAGAGAGGTCGGAAAGGTAGGGGCGGAACGGAGCTGTGGGGTGTGAACGCGTGGGGACCAGCTTTTCTCTCCTCCTCCCCCTCTGCTTCCAGCTCTCCAGCATCCCACCAGGTGCTGTCGCTCTCCCAGGCGGAGGTAAGGACGGAGGGTAGGACCGGCAGCTGGCGCCTCCACGGCCCATCCTTAGGCTATTGATGCTCTGCTGGAGTAGAAGTCAGGGACTGGGAGCCCGGTGTGAAGCGTGACCTGGGGGACGAGACTGTGAGTCCTGGAAGTACCGCGGGAACCCTCCCTGCATCAGCCCCTCCCCGGGGCACAGCGGCTGTGTTCCTAGTTCAACGGGGGACCTGTTCCCTTTCTTTAACGTCTATTCTAGTAGATGTTAAAGAAGAATTCTAGTAGAATTCTGCCTGCGCTAAGAGCCTGGCCACGGTCGGGGGTTCCCAAATCTTGGAGACACTTGATAATGTGGTTCTTATCCACCTGCCTCTTTTAAGGATCCTGGGAAGGCTGTGTTCCTTCTGAATGAAGACACAGGCATTGATCTGCAGGTAGCAAAGCCTGTTGGTGAGGGCGCAGTGAAAAGGCCGAATCCACGGATAGAGAACCGGTGAGCGGAGAACCCTTCTCTTACCACGTGTCCACTAGTAACTCCGATTAGGATGAGCCTTTTGTTTGGGGAATGAATAGGTGATTGCCAGGTCTAAGAAACAGGGGCAGGGGTACGGTTTCCCTGGATCCCGAGCAGCCTCGCATCTCGATGGACAGCGGCATGGACGAGGCGAGAAGCATCTCAGGCTCTACTGTTCTCCTTCCCCTTCTCGTCCCTGTCTCTCGAGCCCCAGAGTCTTTCTCTAAAGATACTCAGAACACCCTGGAAAACACTGAAAACCACCGAGTACAACATCCGTTGGTAGGGGAAACAGCTGCAATGTGTGGAAATCTTTGAAGGAGGTTTTTCTAAGACTCACGTCTAGGGCAATTTATGGTTTCCTTTCTTCCAATGTAGAGGCTGAACTCTGAGAGATTAGATTTCAGCCTCCCAGAAAACCCCATCTATTCGCAGGAAGAGAGAAGTGCAAAGGTCACTGGGTTGCAATCACTTTTACTGCACACACTGATAAACAACAATTGTTTTCTTTCTTTCTTTCTTTTTTTTACTCTCCCAAGACTATGGTTTTGAACAGAGCAAAAATCACCTGGAGGGTTTTGATTCCCACGACCTATCCATCTTACAGCAGCTGATAATGAGAGCTCCAGCTGAGAGGGGCAGGGAAAGCCCAGCCTAGCAACAGGGCACCCCATGACTCTGATCTTCACCCCAGCCCTTGGCCCTGCCTTGCTCCCATGAGGCCCCTCATGCTTCAGAAACTTTATGCTGGTTGTTCCCTCTGCCTGGGAAGCTCCACACAGCTCACTCCCTCCAGGGCACAGCTCACGTGGGGGCTGTAATAAGGCCCACCCCACAGTGAGCACCCTGGCTGAGATGGCAGCTGCCCTCTCCTCCCTACAACCCCCAAACCCCCTCGCCCTACCCTTAGCCTCAGCTCCCTTACACTTACTGTCTTCTAGCTCCTATATCATTAACATGAGCTTTGTGCTTATTGTTTATTCTATCACCCATAACTCAAATGTGAGCTCTACAATGGCAAGATTTTTATGTTTTGTTCTCACTGATAAACAATACTTCTAGTGATTACAGTGCCTGACATATTAAAGGCACTCAGTAGTTATTTGTTGAATGAATGTATGAGAAGAACCTGTTGGCCATTTGCAGTAAATCATAAGTAAGTAACCCGCAGGCAGGGACTGTTTTCTAATCCCGGTGGCACCTAATGGAGCAGAGGAACAGTGCAGAGACGATGCTCAGGATTTCTGATAATGGTGCTAATACTTCCGTCTCATACCTTCACCTCTCGGGCACTCATGGAGCTTCGCATAAGTCATTCCATCTGTTTTCAAACCAGCTGGTTGAAGAGTTCCTTTCCTACTAGGGATGAAACTAGGCCTCAGGGCCGGTCAAGAGCAAACCGTGAACTGAGTTCCAATCGCCCACTTGCTGTGAATTAGACTGTGTCCAAGCTTAACGAAAGGGCTGATGCTGATCTGGAATCATCTCAGTTGTCAGCGTTGATCCCTTTCCCCTCTCCTTTCCTCCGGGTCTCGGTCTGGGCCTTACACGGTTGGCTTCCCTCTCTCAGGGACTAACGTACCACCCGCGGGCAGCCTTTGAAGCAGAGCGGGCGGAAGCTGCTGGGAGGCGCGGGGGCACGGCGCTTACCTGCACGTTCCTGTTCAGGCTGACCGCCGGGAAGAACAGGCCTTCCACGTTCTCGAAGGCTATGGGACCCTGCTGTTCGTCGTTGATAAAAAAGGTCAAGGTTTTCCTGTTCAAGTCGAGGAGGACCCCGATTGTGGCCCCCTTGGTGATCCCTCCCTCCGTTCTGGAGGAAAAGAAAACAACTGGGTTTCACTTGTCATCATTCTAGAAGCTCCCCTCTTTGTATGAACTGTACAAACCCTTTTGTACTAACCAGTATTTCTCAGCCTGTTTAAAAATATTGTTCCCCACACCCCAGGAGCATTTTTAAATATTTTTTTTTCCCCTCATCACCCTCCTCACATATTGTTTTAATACTAGAGATATACTGGGTATTTGTTTATGTGTCGTGTGTATATCTGTGCTTTGTAAATAAAAAGTAAGATTTTTTCTTAACTCCCCCCGCAACACCAACTTTCTCTCCCTTGGGGCAGATAGCGCCCCCTGCAGAGAATATAGTTTCAACAATGCTGCTCTGACGTGGCTGAGGGTGAACTCATTCCCAGAGGGCCTCTACCTCTGAGCCTCCTCAGCAGAAAACAAATCGATCAAGTCTGAGAAAAAAGCCGGCTTTGGGCTATCAGAGCTCCGTCTGCAGCCATGTCGTGCACTTGGCACAAATGGTGTGAATTAAACATCAACTCCAAAATGCCTTAATTTGAAAGTCAAAATAAAGAAGCACTTAAGCTGAATCGAAAGCATAAGCATGAAAAATGGGATGTGGGGCCGTATGCTACCGATTTAACAGAAAAAACTCATTCCAGAAAGATGTTAGCTCTGGGCATTTTGAGTTTAAATTGAGAAGGCTCTCTAAAAAATGACAACATCAGAGAGGTTTCTCCCCTGCAAAGTGAAACGATTATATTGTGGAAAATGGAGGAGTGATTTTAAAGAACCTTCACTGAAATGTCATTTTAAAGCAAATTATGTCTTATGTTTCAACTAATGCTTTCACAAAAGTCATCAATGTGGATGATCAGATTTGCCTTACACCCTGATCTTGGAGGTCTGCCAATATTGAACTCCATCCTCATCTCAGCAGAGCAGAAACTGGTTAAGTGCTGTTATTTCCCCCCAGCATGTAGAATACAGACTGTACATAATCATCAAAGGACAGGTTTATAAATCGCATCTTGTTAATTCACAACTTCAACAATGAGAGCACAGTTTGCACGCAAGCAGACACGCTCAACTTTAAGAATGTATTTCTTTGCATAGTGTGACCCTTGTGTTATTTTTTACTCCTTCACTCCAAAATAAAGAAGCTAGAAGGGAAAAGTAAGTGTGTACAGGGGGGAATGGTATGATGACTCTAGTGACTGAGGACTTCCCCAAATGTAAATCACCAAAGTTGCCCACTTATCGACACCCAGATGGGTTTGATATCGGGCTGAAGTCGTATGTGTGTTCACTGTAAGGGATTATCAGCAAACAACAGACACCCAGATGGGTGTGTATAGAAAATGTCCAAGGGAATGGGAAGTGGAGGTCCTAGGAATCCTACTGACTAGAGAAGGAGCAGCGATGACCTTCCAGAAAAAACTGAGACAGTGGAGTCTACCAGGGTACTACTGCCAGACTCGCTTTCCTCTACCTCTCTACTTACACAAACCAAAAGATAAAGGAAGTCTAGGGAAAAAAATAGAGTTCGGGTTAAGTGATAATTGCCTATATTTTGGTGTTCGAGGCAAACCTAAGGAGATGACTACATTCTTCTTCCCCAGAAAACTGGGCGTTCTGAATTTATATGGTAATAGGAGAGTCCTACAAATTCTAAAGCTATCAAAACTGGTATCCATAAGATTTAAGTTTAATGCATGGTTTCTATTCTGGGCAGTGGTATTGATAATAATCCTAACAAGAAGAACAATGGCTTCTGTTTTCAGCTGCCTCTGATGTGAGGCATTCTCACATATCTCATTTAATCTGGAGAACACTCCCATCTGGAAAAATATAATTAGCCTAATTTGACGGATTTGGAGACAAAGGTTCAGAAAAACTGAAAGGCTCTCCTGGTAAGTTGTAGGTCTGGATTTTATGATCCTAGGATATTTTCCTGGAATAGATATGCATGGGGAGTCTTAGTTATTAGCCATGGTGAAGGACCTAGGAAAGGGCCCATATCTCTGGCATTATGCAAACGTAAAATCAATCAATCCATCAATCCATCAATTAACCCCTGAGAAGGACTCAGGTAAGAGTAGTAGAACTCCTGTGTCACTTACTGGAGACCACCTGCCTGGCTGCCTGAATGTTGTCAATTTAATAGGACTCTGAACTTGGGCTCTCATTTTTACCAGAAGCCAACATGAAGAAGGCTCAGTCTGGGGGCTGCTGGGTACCTGTTGGTGTGCGAGTTGTTGTGCATGAACCAGCTCCGGTGGTTATCCACATACATTGCCCAAGCTTTGTCATCCTTCCCTAACATCACATCCTTCATCACGTCCATGCGAGCCACGCCGAAGGCAGGGTCAGGGTGGTTGTCGTAGCGATCCACGGTTAGCTCCCAGTAGTGGACACCCTTGGAGAAGCCGGTCTTCCCCAGCACCACCCGGTCATCATAGCTGCTGCAGGTCACTGTCAGGTTGTCATTGGAGAAGATGATGTCAGCGTGTGCCGAGCCAGGGTCGAAAGCAAACCAGGCCACTGGGAACAAGAGAAGGGAGTGGGGTTACCAAGGCTGACCCGAAGAGCTCTGTGCAGTGCAACACGCCCCTGCACGGGGGGGGGGGGGGAGTGTCGTGTCCCGTTTTCATGCTGCCATGCAGGAAGGAGGTGTCCGGGGCCACAGGGGGCTGTGAGTGAGCAGACAGGGGCCACATCCTGGGAGGTGGTACTCTCTGCACCCAAAGCAGACGGAGGACACAAGACCGTTTCAGCAGGGGTTACCTGGCTCAGACTGCACTCCCAACCAGGTGATCCGGGAGTGAAGTGGCATCGATTTTGGAAGGTGCAAGTCCCTTCACCCGGTGACTGGGACAACAGTACACCGGAGACATAAAGGGAGAGGGTGCGCTAAGATGCCTGTGTTACCCTGAGGCGGGGAGGCTAGGATCTACAGTCCTAGATGGAGGAGGGATAAAACACACTGAGTGAAACCAGGAAATGTCCCTTCGGCAGAAGTGCTGACATCTAATTGTTTTGAAAACGTCCTCAGCGCTAGTGGAAGCTCAAAGCCTGCAAAGCTATCGGCAACATGAAATAATTTTCATGAGTGTGACTTTGGACACGAGACGGGTCGCTTCCTTCGTACCTTAAAAATAACAGTTTGCATGTTACTCCTAACACTAACATGTAAACTATTTTGCTGGAGCAGTAGGTATTTTTGGCGTTAGGTGAAGAGAGAATGACATCTTTGCACGCATCGTTCTGACCCAAGTTCTAAATGCTGCCTACCAATAACACACTCCGGAGAGATGTCATTGCTGATTTATTGAACCTGTGAGCCATCTCACATGCACTTTGGTCTTTGCTATTTGTAACAGAATAAGGTTATTCCATACCTGCCAACAGCTTTTTAATGTCAACTGTTGTCATTCCAAGTGAAAGGCATGGGAGAGAGAAACAGGAAGCAAAATTGACATTGATAAGAAAACACATCTCTTTTGATAGACTCATACCAAAAAAGGGCTTGATTTCAAACACTACAAACACTACAACTGTCGGTCTGACTTGTACCTTAACCCACATTAGTACTCATAAAGAGTGCGCTGCATTGACGTATAAGAAAACTGGGGGAATGCAATCCTCTTTTAGGTGTAAGATTTAAAAATACACTTTTCTAAGTACAGGGGAAAGTGTTCTAATGGGGGATTTTCATGACAATCAGACAATTTTATTGACATACAATAAGCTGCCGCCATTTATTTGGTGGAGGAAATTGAGCATGCCAACCACACAAGTCAAAGATGACAATCATGATATAGGTGTACTTGCCTAACTGAGAGTAAGGTGCCGACTGAGGCTCAAAGCTGCATCCTATAAAGAGATACTACACATCAAAGCTATGAAGCAGCAACCAGGAGGATAAACAGTATTTGTACACACTTAAAAAACACCAGCTGAAATGAATCACCAGAGGCCTGATTCATGAAAAACTGAAGCCCATTTTATATTAGTTAACTTTGCTGGGTATAAAAAGGCTTTTCTCTTGCTCTTTCCCAAATGAAAAGTACACCCCCCCCCCATTTAATAAATCCTCTTTCAATTGATTCTAAACTAGGCAGCTTAAATTTTTCTTAGCCCCCAAGCTCAATCTTTTCCACTAAAGTTTGTGTACTAAACAGAAGCCTTACTATTTAGAAAGGGGAAATATTTGGGGCTGGAGGGAAGCAAAATAAATAAAGAAAGAAGAAAAATGTGAGAGGTGAGGAGATATCACTGGATCTTGATAAAAACTCTGTTCTCTAACACTACTTCATGCACCTCTAACTCTGGTGGTAACTAGAAGGCATTTGTTGTGACTTGGGCCTAAGTTAAATGATACACATATGTGGGACTGAACCTAGGATGTAACCTGTATGTTAATAAAATATCTGATAATTTTTAATAATGGTATGAACTAAATGTAGTGAAACAAATGACTTCATCTTCTTAGATCATTTTACTACATCGATTCTTCTCACCTAAGCGGGGGTGGGCACTAGAATCACCTGTGAAAATTTCCCACCCCTCCTTCCTCAAGATTTGGAACCCATGAGAAGCTGGGTTGGGTGGAGGAAGCAGTGTGGTCTTAAAATATTCCAAGGTGTATGACCTCTAGTTTCAAGTGGTGTTGGAACTGATCTGGCAAATGTATTTTTGATGAGCACTCAGGTATCCCTTAGAAAGAATCATTTAATTTTTTTTTAAACTCAGAAATGTTTATACACTAACTTCTAAAACAATCGAAAGATAATACACTGAATTAAAAGAATTTTAGAAGGAATACAGCAACTTACTATTAAAAAAAAAGGACTAATGATTGAGTCAAAAACAAAACTGTAAAGTATGTCCTTACTTTTGTTTACTTTATTTTACTCTGGGATGAATTCACATACAAAAAAATCATTTTCTTCCAACTCATGGCTGAATTTTATGTCTAGCTTCTACCAACGATCACTTTAAAATTCCTATTCACGGGTTAGAGCATAGTGAGGACTGGAAAACAAGGAGTTTTAAAGCTGAATCTCATATCCCACTTTGGAAATGAATTTATAGAATCTGAACAGGGCTTTAAAAATTTTAAATGAATCATGCCTTCTGCAAGTCTTTTTCAAAACACGTGTTCCAAAATCTTGTTACACTATTGAAAACATACCACCATACATTTAAGAGTCAATGATACAACTAGAACAATGCTGTTAAACACAGCCATCTTGCATCCTCAGACTCACATTTCATTTTATTCTTGAGACAATATACATTACAAAGACTATAACAGTATTTTAGTACATTGGACACAAAGTGAAAAGAGTTCCATAACAAAGCATGTTTGAAAGCCAGTAGTGCACAGAAAAACAATAAGAAACAAAAGCACAAAGAAAAATGTCATTTTAAAGAGAGCTTGAAGTCCCTGCATCCTTTTTGCACTGTCATGCTGTGGCCTTCTTCATTCCGGGATGTGGGATGAGCAAAAAGAATAAAATAAAAAACGAAACCTTTGGAAATGTGAAATGTGCATCACGTGTATTCACGATTACAATATAGTCCTGAAGAGATCAAATAGGTCTGCATCATAGATGTTTTAGGATTCTGTTGGCTAGACAGAGTCGATTGCACAATAATGCATGTCTAGCTTCCCTGAAATCAATCTAAAGCTCTCTCCCAACCTGCTTGGCTGTGCGAAACTTGGGGGAAGCCAGCTTTGGCCATGACTTGGATCCCTAGGCCTTAGGCCAGTTAAGGGTTTCTAATTTGGCTAGTGATGTTCCCTTCCCATTGCTAGGAAAAATCCGCCATGAGCGGAACTGTCCTACCAGCAAGCCCAGGCTTTTGCAGAAAATACTTTCACGTTCTGCTCTCTGCTTTGGCTGCTTTGTGGGATGCTGTCTGCTGTGTTTTTACTTTATTTTTCGATAAAGATCTCTTGAGTCTATGTTTAATCAGACCACTACGGGCTGGATGCACTGATCCAGTCTCCCAGACACAGCTGGTTTCCTGGATACAGCAGGGTTGCAAACCCCAGACTAAGGCCACAGCCTCCACTCAGCCAGCGCCTATGCCGTGCTATGTCACTGCATGTGATGACAGAGCAGGTCATCCATGGCGGTACCAGCTGGTGCAAAAAGAACAACTTCACTCGTCACTTTCCAATGCCATTATACATTGACCACAGCTAGATGGTTGGGCCTTACACCACACAAACAAGAACGCCACACAGCTCCAGCATCCAAACCCTCCTCATACCAGAAGCAGGCCACAGACATAGAGATCAGCTCATCGCCCTCTCCATGCACATGAATGGCAAGAACAAAACAAGTATTTCGGAGATGCCATCGAGGCACAGAGAGATCAAGGCGAAAGGTCAGACGAGCTCGGCTCACCCGGTGCATTGAGAGACTGCAAAGAGGAATGCAAGCTCAGCTGGTGGGGTGAGGATCGGATATCAAAGTAGGATCTCCCGGGAAAGCTGGGTTGTAGATTAAGGGTGGAGGAGAAAGGACTCATTCTACGGAGCGGCAATCTTTCCGAAGGCACTGGAAAAGGGAGTGTCTGTTCTTCTGAATCGGTGTCTAGATGTAAGATCAATGCAAACTAGAGATCAGAAATCTGCTACCTGCCCAAGCATGGTTCCCCAAGACCTGCCTTACCAATGCATTTGCACAAAGCCTCATCCCTCCCGCAGGTGCCACAAGGCATTAACAAAACCAAAGTGGCTTGGGGCTGGGAGGGTATTCTCAGCAGGCCAGGACTCAAGACCAGAGGACACCTCAAACATCACAGACAGTTGCTCTCATTTCCCCCAATTTTTAGTGGTAGAGAAGGTATTTTAGAAGGGTTCCTTTTCATTCAATGTTTTGTAGTCGAATTTAGAAACTTCAGGGTAGATTTTACCCAGTGAGGACCAAGAGTGATACTTCACCCCCTTCGGCTACCTTGGAAGTTATTACCTGTAGGACTTACAGCTTCTTAAAGAGTTTCTATTTAGGAGATGATCATCTTTTTTTTTTTTTTTTAACAAATTCTGAACTTTTCCATACTTTTCCCTTTTCTCTCTTATATATATTTTTCCATTTCTGAATGGACGAGATGATTTTTCTAGCCTAACACACTCAACACTTGCTCTTTGAATAGGAGAGGAAGATAGGGCTGAAAAACAGAATCAGGGAAGGAGCCTTACCTTTGTTTCTGAATTAGGATCAGACCCCAGGGATGCCACTTGAGCAGCTTTGGTTTTCTAATAATAACAGTCTGTGGGGCCATGATGAGGTGTGTGGGTGGCACAAATGTCTTTATTTTCAGATACTTGGGTCTGGCGCAAACATCACTAAATGACTAAAGTCACTCCTTTCTCTTTTGTCAAACAATAGCTGGTTCTAGGCAGTAGGATGGTCTGGTCAGAGGTAGATGTTTCACCAGTCTGGACCTTCTTAGAACACAGTGTGACAATAATACTTTAAGAAAGAGAGATGACATGATAGTAATATTCTATGTCCAAAACTAAAGAATGATCTTTTCATTAAAAAAAATAATTCTGTCTTGGTGGCCAGAGGATGTTCCTGGGAATATTTGTCTGGTTTGAGTCTGTCAGAATGCTTCTTCCTGTTAAACATATCAAAATGTCCTATCAAAATGCTACCGTGGGCATGTTCAAGGCAAAATAACTGGAGTGTGTGTATGTTACATGATCCTACTTGAAAAGCTCAGAACAAGGCCGTTGGCTAGTTTTAATTGAATACTGCTGAAAGTCAGCCCCATTTTAGTTTCTGCATTTACAATATTAAAGTTAGTTCTTCAGGCTTTACTCTTATCCTTGGGGAATTTTTTTTTTTTTAAAGAAAATTATACAAAGATCTCAGAGAAAAGGAACCGCTACTCATGGAGTTAAGGTGTGGTATTCCCAGTAATAATATATTCAAAGTTTCTTCTACCTAAACTTCATATAATTTGGATGACATGACATATATGGCCATTTCTTTGTTCAAAAATAGTAAATCAGAATTGATTCCTATTATAATTATCTCAAGGGGGAATTAATCTTTTAATCTAATGGGAAATTTGAAATCCAGCAGAGCACCACAAACTGACGTGGGCTTCATTTAGGGAGAGGAGGCCATATTTATGTCAGTAAAAGATTTTTTATTTATTTTTTATCTTATTTTATTTTTAAAAGATTTTATTTATTTATTTGACAGACAGAGATCACAAGTAGGCAGAGAGGCAGGCAGAGAGAGAGAGGAGGCAGCAGGCTCTCTGCTTGAGCAAAGAGCCCAATGTGGGGCTCAATCCCAGGACCCTGGGACCATGACCTGAGCTGAAGGCAGAGGCTTTAATCCACTGAGCCACCCAGCCACCCCTAAAAGATTTTTTATTGAAAAGAATTTGCTTGGAAGTGTATTTTTTCCAGGTGGTAGCAATCAATTCATTATATTGAAAATAATCGTTGCTTTAAAAGTGAAGGGAAAGGACATACATAGTTTATTGAATTCTAGAGTTTATTGAACCTCCAAGTCATCATCTGAAAACCAATGAAGAGATGTATACTGAATCCAGACCCTGGGGAGCATATCTGAGCCATCATGAAACATACTCACCTTTCCTACTCTGAGTACCGAGTTGGTAATGGCACCATTCTGTGGGGCGGGGCCTGAGAGTAGTTATGGTTATTCATGGGATTAATAACTTGACACTAAAATAGTTATTGTTTTCCTACCCTTTTATGTGGATCCATTATTTATTGATGACCCAATATTCCTTGACTCCTCTCATTTTGAACTATGCCCTCTTTTTTGAGGCAAGCTTATTTAATACCCACTTTATCCAACCATCTCCATCTCCATCTTTTTTTTCCCCCACCTATGGCCTCCCATACCCTTCAGCTGGGCTCTTACCCCATTTTCTTTAAGGAGCTCCTAAAAAAATTTCTTAACTCATCATGAAAACTTCCTGAATGAATTACAAGAGGGAGACTGTTTTCCATCCAATCCCAGCCACACTAAACAAGCAGTGTCCCTTTATGCCCTCCCCATGGGCACACAGTGCAAATATTTGGTCGGTTGCCTATAAGTCATCTCTGTCACTTGATACTATCTTAGATTACAGGAGTCTCTGCAGAGGAAGACCCTGGGTAACATCTAAGGAGCAATCATCAAACTTCCCCTTGAAATATCCTGTGTTGAGGAACTCATTGCCTCTGGGCAGTCCCCTCCAGGTTATAGTTATTGCTTGTATTTGTCTGGATATGCCTCTCTAAGAGCTCCACTCATCAAATGTAGCATTACTATCTGGGACCAAGACTACTATTCTTCAAGTATTGGATGGCAGTCACCAATACCCTTTAAATCTTCCCTTTTCTGGGCTAAAAAGAATCTATTTCCTATCCTTTTTCTATGCTCTGAATTTAAAATCTTAACTCTCCTTGTCTTGCCCCACTCGACATATTCAAAAACATGAACCAAAGACACTAAGACAACATTGGGTATAGTATTGCCACTCCCTGGTTTAGTTAAATCACACAACAATGTGTGATTTAACTAATGAACATACACAGAGCCACCCAAGGGTATATTCTATGTTTATACCCATGGGATGCAGGAAGAATACATCCCACTTTGTCACCTCCTCTTGAAAGCACCACTATTGAGATCTGGAGAAGACTTCTCAGCCATTAATGTTCGTAGCCAAGACAAATAGGAGTGGGGTTTATCTCTCACACCCCCACATTCCCTCCCCTCCCCCCATCACTATACATGATACAAAAGCTATGTTCCAGGTCATAGCTAATATCTAGGATCACTGTTATTAATTTTTAATGTACAGATCACTAGAGAAAGACAAGTTGTACTTTAAAAGATTCTAAATGTCTTGTTTGATGATATGCAGTGATCCTGTCTGCTGAGTAGTTTTGTTGAGTAAAAGCAGCTGATCAGGGAAGACGAATGGCAAGAGCAGTAAAATGCTGGCTGAACACTGGCGTGGTGACTCTAGGCACAGCTGTAACTGCGCGGTGGGAACAGTCCTCATAATGGGAATATGTCAAGACATACTTTCCATCAACTCTGTCATTGGCCACCATTTTCCTCTTGTCCTTGACATAGACTGCTTTCCCTTCCCACCCAGGACTGGCTGAATTTTGGAGTCGAGGCCTATGCTTAAAAGAAGCCATCAAGAATTATCAAAGTGAAGACCTGCTGGGCATCACACGTATTATTTACTGACTTTGGGTTCAAAGTGAAAAAAGAATGTCTAGGTGGTATACTCCTGTTTGGCTAATGGTACATACTTCTTTTACTTGTTCATTAGTTAACATTTATTAAACACTTACCATGTGCCAGACATTGTATTAAAACTGAGCAGCTGGGAAACATGAACTTGGAAGGAGAGCTGACCACAAGAAAGAGAATAATTTAGACAACATCTTCTAGGGGCAGAATTTCTTGACGGATTCCAACATGTACTGAATATGAAAGATTTCTGTAGTGTGGTAGAATATTTTGGAAATATTCCTCACTAGTCTGTGAGGTGTCATTTTTGGAATTCAAAGAGGAAAAGCAAACCAACAGGGCTTCCTTCTGACAGTGTATGCTAATGCAGCTTTCTTTGTGACTGGTAGAATTCTTGGTTATCTCTTTGTCTGGTCGGGTACAGCTTCATATCTCAGGCAGCCCGTGAGTGCTGGTCCAGCAAGACAGTTGTATTTCAAAGCCCAGTAAGACAAGATATGTCAGTAAGAACTGCACAGGCAGCAGTTAAGTTGAGTTTCAGCTCAATTATAAACCAGCTGTAAAATAATTTGCTTTTTGGGGGGAAGATTTTAAAGAGACAAATGAATGAAGGAGGCTGAGTCTCCTTAAATGATCTAATAAGCATCTGAAGGTATAATTATGTCCAACTGGTACATGAGTTACAATGAAACATGGTATTTTAAGCTCTCTTCAGTGTGGCATTAACTGCAGTTGAGAGGTAAGAAACAAATTTGTTTTGAAAAAAATTCCTTTTAAGAGAAGAAATAGTCTCTTAAACACCCCTGGGACAGCTGCATGCTCTGTCACCAAATCCTCCACTCCAGTTTAGAATACCATAGCATTATTTCTAAGTAACTGCCATCAGAAGAACTAAAAATTCCTGCATTTCAAATACACACAACAGATTCCAAAGGACTCATCTGCTTGTCAACTGCAAAGCATATTGCCCAGAACCAAAGATAGGGTCTGGATCCAATTTAGTTCTATAGAAAAATTGAGGAAATTCCTTGGGATGTCATGCATGTTGTCAAAATTAAAAGGATCTGAGTATTTCTCTTTTCTGGGCTCTGAAAACTAGCATGCCTCTCACTTTGGATTTTGTAAAACCTACCCAAATTTGTTCAGGTATGATTTACCTACCTTGAGGATTTTGTTTTGGAAATGCACATTCTTCTAACTAATGTTTTGGGAGCTCTGAGGTTCTGAACCGGGAAAAATAAAGCAGAGACATAGGAAAGATGATTTCTGGTGGACAATATACTCTCCCCTATATGATCCTTTATCAACTGTTTTCTATTAGTGTTGAATTCTCATTATCACAGGCAGATCTTTAAGACCTATTAAGATCCTTGCAGGAGGCAGGAGGTGTCTATGCCTATTCAACACATTTTCGTAAACAGTTGACAGATTTCAGCAGTAGTTTTGAAGAAATAAACCAAACAAGAAAGCCAGAGGTACAAATTATAAAGAACCTGGAGGTTATATGCTCTAAGTCCATAGTTTTAGAGACAAAAACAAAACAAACCCCCCTCTAAACCAAGAAATCCCTCCCAACACTCCCTTCCCCAAACACAACAATAAAACAAAAACTTCTGAAATCCAGAGAGGTTAAGGGACACATCCCAAGTCACACTGCCCACTGTGGTAGGACAGGAGAGGGACCCAGGCAGGATCAATTGCAGGGGGATAAAATTTTGGGAGTGACAAGGCCATTGCTTCTCTTTTGTGCCTTGAAAATGTATAAAAGGTAAACTTTAGGCCATGGGTCATGGACACATTCCAGTGGTCTCAGGAGTGACCAAGATTTGTGCAGATGAACCTAATATCATTCTTTCAATCCTGTACTTTTCAATCCTAAGAATATCATTCTTTGACCTGTATTGAGTGAGGGTGAATCTTTCTTCTCTAAATGGAGCAGTTCTATGGACTGGGGTGGTTAGGGATTGCAAGGCAAAGGATTATCTTCCCCACCCCAAGGTTACAACTTCTCTGGGAGTGGGGCAGGTTTAGTACACCAGGGTTTAAGAAAACAGTACTTACGTTGCTCCAATATAACTATAACAAATCTGCAAAGAGATTTTGGACAGATGCATCTGGGGCTATTCTGGGGCCATATTCTGCTTATACCACTGAACATTCTTTTGGTTATTTCTTTCAATGTGTGGGAGAAGGAGCTATCACATTGGAAGGGGTAATGTGACAGTAATAGTCTAATAGGGGAAAATAGGCATTTTAATTTTATGAACATCTTCTATGCCCCCTTTTAGAAAGCATCTTCTAAGACATAATTTCAAGAATTCTAACCCTCTTATTGTCATTAGAGAAGACAATCCTGAAAAGTGTTAGGGAGAGGATTCCTGTGGACATTCAACTAAGAAGATGCTTGAGAGCATCTTGTCTAAAGCCTGATTCTACATTTATCACAGTTTACCTTCTCTCCAGTTTCCTCACTGTTGAGATCTGGAGGGCTGAGAGCTTTTGCCAATAAATGGCTTTGTGATTTCAACCAGAGCAGAGCTTCAAGACCCAGACCTCATTTGGTAGGGTCTTTTAAGGACCTCACAGATCTGGCTCCAACATTCCTTTCTTTCCCAAGCAGCCACCTGTCACTGCCAGCCAAAAGCAGTTCCTGATCCCAGCAGGGGAGAAGGGCCTCTCTACATGAACACTTATCCTGGGGAGGGAGGGTGGGTGGGTGAGAAAGTGGAGGTGCACAGACAGAAGAGAAGGACAGGACCTGAGTAGGAGTTTGGATTTGATGCTGGAAAGGACAGCCTCTTCTCACCTCCTCCTTAAAGGAAGAATGTTATTTTTTTCACCCAAATTCTAACATGACTCTTGGAAAGTGTTAGAGTCCATTTCTTGCTGGGATTTCTGGATGATCACATGAGGCAGCTACATAATGATGCTTCATTTGGACAAGATGTTTTCACACACTTAGCAAACAGACTTAGGATAGATTTCCCCATTTCCTTCCTTTTAGTTGAGTGCAAATAGTGCTGTTCTAATGTCAGCACTGAAGTGCACTGTGCTGGGCAGTGCAGGCTGGAAGGCCAGGGTCTGACATGTCACTTAACCTCTCAAAGGCTGTCTTCCCTTATGGAGGATGAGGTAATAATTATAATACTTCCTCCTGGAGTGTGGGAGGTGGAATAATGGCTTGTCCAAAAATGTCTGTGTCATATAATCCTTGCAATCTCTTACCTTACATGACAAAAGGTCCTTTGCAAATGTAATTAGGGTAAGGATTTTGAGATGGAGAGATTATCCAGATGGCCCCAAGGTAATCACAAGGGTCCTTATAAAAGGGAAACAGGAGGTGCAGAGTTAGAAAGAGATTGGAAGCTGCTACACTTCTCGCGTTGCAGATGGAGGAAGGGGCTGTGAGCCAAGGAACACAGGTGGCTTTTAGAAGCTGGAGAAGGAAAGAGAACAGATTCTCCTCTAGAACTACCTGAAGGAATGCAGCCCCATCAACACCACACTGTTTGCCTAGTGAAATCCATCTAGGAATCTGACCTAAAGAACTGTAAGATAATAAAATTTGCATTATTTTAAGCTACTGAGTTTGTAGTAATTTGTTACAGCAGCAATAGGAAATTAATACACAGGGTAAATCTGGAATATTGCGATATCTGAACAGGAGCGGGATTTGCATTAGTGGGCACAGAGGTGTAGTCTAGAGTCTTTATAGCTGTTTTAGGGTGAATAGAAAAAACTAGTTTTCCCTTAGGATCTTATAGTGAAACATAGAATGGATGGTTTTTTATATAGTTCTTCTACTGGATTTCAGTATCCTTAAAAATACTTGCTGGCTGTCACTTTTCCATGGAATCTTTTAGTGGGCAATGAAGAAAGTTCTTAGAAGCTTGACACAAAATGAGATAGAGTTTATTGCAATAGTTTCTCATGGCATTTTGTATTGTGATTCTATAAAGCCTTCTGAGATATACCTAATATCCATTACCAAGGGAATATACTGACTTTTAAATGTTAGATGGAAATATTTTTACAGTTCATAATATATTTTCTAACTTTCTTAATAGGAACACAAGCCACAGAATGCGGTCTTTTGACTTTTTTGGCGGGGAGGGGTCATTCTCAGTTTTCCCAGTTACCTTCCCTCTTCACCAGTCCCTCTTCTCTCTTCTAATGTGATGTTCCTAGTCTGCTGTGGTCTTCCCGAGTGGGTCATGAGCTCAGTGTACTCGTGCATAAAGTAAGAATAGCAAGACCAGAGGAGATCAGGGGCCCTGCTGTAAGGATAGCACAGGAGTGTCTACACCTAACTTTGACTTTTTTTCTTCTTTTTTTTTCAGCATCACAATCAGAGGTTATTGTCACTTCTTGATTGTAAGATGACTATCTAGATTGCAGGGTGGATATCCTAGCTCTAGGGAGGTGAGGTAGCATAGTTTTTAGGTGTTCTGAGTCAGATGCCATGGAACTCAGGGAGAAGGAAGATGAAGCCCATAAGCTCTGGGGGCAGGGGTCATGCCTCATGCATCTTTGTGATCCTGAGCCCAGCACAGTGCCTGACACAACTGAGATGCTCCATTAATGTTTTTTGAATGAATGATATCATATGTTATCATAGTCAGCTCAGGCAGATTTTGAAGCTTTTGCCTTGTATACAGTTATTCCTTGTGTTTGGATTTCTGTCTGTCTGTCTCTCTATACTCTGGGAAGTCTTCCCTCCTTTTTGGATCATATTCACTTTCTTTGCAATATGTTGCAACTAACTTCATGTAGCTCTTGCATGTAAAACAATCAGAATATTATTTCTATGAAAACATAAATTTCAAAAGTCCTGTTTTAGGTACACTTCCACTTTTGGGGGCTGCTTCTTAGGCAAAATTAAACTCTAAATAGCAGAATTGAGGTGATTTTTAAAAATGGAATGGTTCAAACATTTCTGGTGTAAAATCTATCTGGAAAGCAATTGAGAAACACAGATCAAGGGCCTCAAAAGTGTTCATGCTCCTTGGTCTGGTAATTCCAACTCTAAGAATTTGTCCAAGGAAAATACCAAGATTTGTGTGCGAGAGTATTGATAGACTCAAGGGTGATACCCTTCCTGTTCTCACTCCCCTGAAGGATTCCCTTCTCCACTAAGACTGAGAGAAGCCATTCCCTGGCAATTCTCCCCACTGAGAGGGGGTCAGAGAGAAACCCTCTCTTTTCAGTCACCTAATAGTCTTGAGTTATTTGAGCCCCAGGAATGTTACCTGTGGTCTATTTTATTTTCTTTCCAGATTAAAGAAAAAGAAAAAAGTTAGTCTGTTCAGATAGGCAGAGGGAAAACAGGGAAAAATGAACGGGAAAATTACTGATTCTGTTCTCAGTCTCATCTAAAAACAAATCTCTTTCAGGAGTAGAGTCTCCGACAGAATAAGCCCCAGAACTATGTGGGAAGAAGGCCTTGTTACATAACAGGTATTCTTTTGCCGATGGTTTCAAAGACCATGACACAGCCATGATGGCTATTAAGTGGATTACTTAAAAAATATATACAACTGGGGTTGTGGGCCCTCATTTTAAAATTTCATCAAGATTCTTAATTGCTGACAGTTCTATTTCTTCTTAAGTCAGGGTTGAGATCTTAAGTTGGGTTGAGATCTGCAGCTGGCTTTATGTGCATGGCTGTCTTAGGTGCACTCCGAGAACTCTGCTTTCAGGGAACGAATCACACTTGAACTCATCTAATGATGCATTTTCCTTTCCTTTTCCCTTTTAATAACACTTTCTTTATAATTTCCATTGAATTAAATTACTTTTCATTATTTTCCTGACTGATTCCCAGATACAAATTATGTCTTCCTACTAGTCCCCTTTCCTTCCTTCCCAGTGATAATACTAACTTGCAAGTATGTAACTAGTCATGTGTCTTTTAAGGCCTGCCTCTCTTCCTAGACTGTGAGCTCATACAAGCAGGGGGGGACACCTCCTCACCCCTCTATACCCACAGTATAGCACACAGTGAGCCTTTACCAAGCACAGCCCAATAAATAGATAAAAAGCAGAACTGCTTCTGGAGAAAATGATCAGCATTTATAAAAACATAGACCTCTAATCTCCCCTGCATAATGTTACCTGTAAGTCAGCAGATGGTTTTAGGATTGTTCAAAGAATATAAGTGACAAGTGGTTTAAACCTCGGACTAAATGCAGGTACATACAAATGAGACTTGCTATCATATATGAATTGGACCCTTCTGTAATACAGACTTTTGTTTTGAACTTGGGGAAAGGCTTAGCTGTTGCTAAGAGGACCGCAAAACATCTTGTTACAGTAGAAAGCCGAAACAAACCGCCACGCCATTCCCAAGAGCAGCAAAGAAAATAAACTTCCAAAGCAAACCTTTCCAGGAACTGTAGGAAGGAAGATTAATAGAGTACAATATAAGTTCAGTTAATGTATTAAACCCTGTCAATGGCATTTTTCTCACTGATTTCTAAAAAAACCAAAAAACAAAAAATATATACATAGTTCTTTAATTCTATAGGCTTTCTCTATTGTTACAAATCTTTTTGATCTTTTTAATCAAATCTTTTTTTTTAAATTAGCTATTCATTATATATTTTTTCGTGCTTTCTAAACCTTGTCTCACCATGTGGATGAGTTAGAATGAGGGAGAAACAAATAGAACAAACCAAAGTTATGGAGAAAGTATGTGTGTGAACTTTATTTCATCATGAGAAAATCACTTCTGTGCAGTAACAGAGAATACTGATATATCTACACGATGATAAGGTTTTCTTTGTATTTAGATACATACCTTATATTTTGTACACAATATATAAAATTCATGGAGGAAATTAATTTCTACAGTACAGTTTCTTTGTTGGAAGAGGACTTGTTCCGTTAGTTTCGTTTAGAAAATGACCCCCAGTTCTGTGACTGTGGTACGAGGGATCGCAGTTCCAATCCTGTAATTTATTAGACACCATAATCTTATGAACAGTAAGAGAAACTGAGAAACTACATCCTCCTGCAGGATGAAAAGAGAAACATGAATGCTCAAGCTGCTATGCTAGTAACTGATTTTAGCGGAAGAATATGATTTCCATGATGTATTATGAATAGAAGTAGTAGGTCTCATGATACATATTAGCAACATTGCTGCAAACTGTCTCCCTGCTCTGATGACATGCACTTCACTCTTCAATCAAACCGCCTTGTACGCACGTGGGAAATGAGGCCATCATCACGAGGGGCCTTCTGCATTGCATGTAGGCAACTCTTGGAGGGCTTTAGCATTTAGCAGGGTACTTGGGGAAAGAGCCAACTGCTCTCAAGCAGAGAGGTCATCCCAGAGAGAAGTTGCTAAAATGGTCATTCGGGGGTCTGTAGCTATCTCATCCCTAGAACCCGATGGGAATGGGTGGTGCGGGCATGTTTCCTTCAGCGAATCCTTTTCCTTGAACAGCAACCCTCACAGACTTACCACTGCTCCCCAGGCACGGTCTTTACGGCTAGGGGCCTGTCAACCTTGCTGTGGGATTTGAAGTTGTGCTTGTTTTTAACCATGTGAAACATTTTAAGTGTGATTGGCGTATGCCAAGGTTTGTGGGAAGTGGGAAAAAAACACCACCACAGTTCTTTGAGCTAACATCTTGAATTTGAACAAAATCAACACAATTAGTTCTGCAGAGGGAGGTTATGGGGAATGCCAGCGGGGGTGACTTCTGTGATTAAAATGACACCCAGAAGGTCTGAAAATGCTTTGGCACTGACCACAAATATCTCTTCATAGGTTTAATTTCATGTGCTGTGATTGCTTTTAGAATGAAATGTTAAAAGCCTCAGAGGTTATACCTGGTCATCAAACACAAGCCCCTCTTCCGAGAGGAATGGCTTGACTCTGATGACCAACATATTTACAGTATGGCCAAGAAGCCAAAGTGCTCTGGGGCATGACAGTAGAGTGGCCCTGGGTGGCCTAACCCAGCCTAGAGGGATGGGCAAAGGTGAAAATGGCGAGGTAATGCGGAGCTGCTGGTCATTTCCTGTTTGGTGCCCACAGGAAGCCTCAGTCCTGGTGCCGCCGGCCTCGGCTTTGGGCGTGAGATGGAAGGCGGTCCACGCTGGCCGACAGGCCCTCTCTGAACAGCTCTAGCATCCCACACCCATTGGAAACATGTTCAGTCACACATATCCACAGCTGGAAAGAACCTCCGCCCCACCCTCAGAAACAGGTAAGGACTACAAAGCAATTTAGCATCATCTGGATAAAATTGGCAAGTGATGTGTTTTGTGGAGAATGGGAGCCTGCCCTAGAACCTAAATACATTTGTTTCACACACCGGGGGGGACATTCAGGCCTTCATTTTTTCAACTTCTTCAACTGCAGCTTATTTAGAGTGTTATCAAAGGAAGCCGACGCCCCAGGCCATTTGAACTGCCGCTGTGGACTCTTTGGTTTGATCACATCCACATACCATGGGCTCTCTAACGGCAGGAGAGGAACAGCGGCTTTGTGCCAGAATGCAGAGCAAGTCATGGAAACACTTCAGAATGTGGGCAGTGGTGGGGTTACCTCCGGGCTTGCCAGCCACTTTAGATGCCTCGCAGTTCTCGCTCTGAGGGATACTGCTGAAGGGCCTTACCCTCAGACGTTTGGAGGACCAGGGTCTTGCTGTACTGGCTGACTCCTGTTTTGTTGAAGGCCTTGATGCGAGCGTTGTATGTGCTGTTGAAGTGAAGACCATCCACGGTGCACATCGTCTCCTTCCCAACATACACTTCCTGAGGGTCAACAAAGAACAGGCCACAATTTAATGCCAACCCTTGTGAGGGGTGAGGGAGGCAGTGTCGCTCACTGGTCAGGAGCATGCATTTTGGTGGCAGTCTGATCTGGATTCAAGTCCTGTGAGATACTAAGCCATTTAATTGACCTTATTTACTTATTTAAGATTTTATTACTTATTGTTTGAGAGAGAGAGAGAAAGAGAGAGAGAGAGAGCATGAGTAGGGGGAGGGGAGGAGTGGAGGGAGAGGGAGAGAGAGAATCTCAAGCAAACCCCCTGATGAGCGTGGGGCCTGACACAGGACTTGATCTCAGGACCCTGAGATTATGACCTGAGCCAAAAGCAAGAGCTAGACACTCAACAAACTGAGCCACCAAGGTGCCCCTAATTGGCATTTTCAAGTCTCAGTTTTGACATCTGTAAAATGGGGACAATAATACCCAGTTCATGAGGCTGCTAAGATGATCCAGTAAGGAGGTCATGTGTACAAACTGACAAATGTAATGCCTTATATTTAGCGTGGGCCTGGCACCTTAATGAGTGGTAATTACTAGCAGTTAGGGCTTAAAAAATTAAAATTGGGTGCCTACAGTTAGCGTTATGCTTATTATTATTAACTTGGCATTTACCCACATAGTATATCTACCAAGCTCTCTATCCATCAGTGTGATTTGTCAAAATTGGTTTGAAAACATGAGTGTGGTCTCTGTGTTCTGTCTGTAACTCCACTGGTAACTTGAGGAACTGTCACCAAGATTACACTCAAAGGCACAGAAGTATAGGTTTTATGGTGGTGCAGAGGGAAGGGGGAGGAAACGGGGCGGGAGGAAGAATGACATTTCAAAGGCTTAAAATAAATCGTAGCATAATGCATCTTTAGCATAGGTTAGGCATGTGCCTCCCTCTTTAGCTGTAGGCTTCTGCAACACTATGCTGATGTAATGAGTAAAAATAATTTGTATTCAAAGTACAGCCTTAAAATGATAACTCTCTGGTGGGATACGAAGCAGCTTGGGGTCTGGGATCCTGGCATGCTAAGAATTTTATATGATAGATTATCTAAAGGACTCTTAACCACAATACGTGAGGTATGTGTTAATATTATCACCTCCCATTTTACAAGTGAGGTCATGAAGGCTCAAAGAAGTGAGAAGTGGGCACAATCCCACAGCTAAATGGTGGAGTCCAGATCCGAGAGCAAGCAGTTGGACTCCAGAACTTGTCGTCTACAAGGGCTTTCTCTTCAGAAGGGGAGGGCAGTTTCTCTTCAGAGACTCCTTCGTCCATCTTTTATGGTTCAAGGTGAATGCAGGTCTCCGTTGAAGGGCTGGCAGACCCTGCCAGGATGGTCTGGCCTCAGGAGAGGTGGGGAAGCTTGGCCTGAGACCCCACAATGGGTCCTCTGAGGTGGTCCCTGGCTTTGGTTAACAAGTAGCTGATGCTCTACTTACCCGGAACTGACCACCATTGCCATCATCCAGCTCCAGAATGTAGCCTTCAGCAGGCACCGTGGACAGAGGTGGCTGTTTCCAGGACAGCGTGGCGCTGTTGTTGTGGGTACAACACTCCTCCAACTGCAGGATGGGGGTTGCAGGGACTGGAGAGGAAGCTAAACAGAAATTAATGTAACCCTGGCTTCTGCTGAAATGCAAACATTTCAGGATCTTGAAATGGGAAACATCCCCCTGATAAACATGGGGCTTGACTCAGTACTAGCCCACGGGGGACCTGAACTGGATCTCTTCCAGAGTCTCTAGGACTGGGACAGGGTCCTGAGCTGCTATGATGCCCTTTCCCAAACTTGTGGTAGTACTTCTTACCTTAATCGTGGGGAGACAATTTCTCTGTTCTCACCCCCTTGAGCACTGAAGACCTCATCCCTAAGGGAACTATTTTAATGGGAGATGGGTTTCCAGCCTGGCCCACTAAAGTCCATGTAACCCATAATATGGGTGAAAAACATATCATAAAATTTATCCTGAGCCTTGACCTCCAGTCAAGGGCAAACTTGGAACTGCCTATTCTGAGCAGTTTGTTTGTTTTACCAGTGATTCTACTCAAGGTGTTGTACACATAAGTAGCTGCAACAGTGGATTTTTGAAAACTTAGTTGTAAGTGACATAAAAACAGTGACTTCTCCATTTCTAGACTTCTGGGGAACTTGACCCCATTTTTCCACGGTAGCTAGGCTAGCTCAGGTCCATTCTTTGAGGTGCAGAACAGCTAACCGTGAGCCTGGAGAGTAGCATGGCAGCAGAAGGGGCCTGGCAGGGGAGGGTCAAGGTGTCCTTATGACTTTGTGAGAATCTGCCACAGTACTATGAGTCACAACATCCCCTGTCCCCGTTTTGTGCTGGCAGTCTTTTCTATTACTTCAAACTGCAGAGTGGTTGAGCCTTCAGACACATGGACATAGAACGGTTAGGTAACAAAAAATCTCAGTTCCTAACATATGAACTCAATGTATATATTTGGGAATAATGTTTTTACCAACTGCTTAAAAATTTTTTGTTTAGTGGGCGCCTGGGTGGCTCAGTGGGTTAAGCCTCTGCCTTCGGCTCAGGTTATGATCCCGGGATCCTGGGATAGAGTCCCGCATTGGGCTCTCTGCTCAGCAGGGGGCCTGCTTCCCCTCTCTCTCTGCTCTGCCTCTCTGTCTGCTTGTGATCTCTCTCTCTGTCAAATAAATAAATAAAATCCTTAAAAAAATTTTTTTTGTTTAGCACCAAACCATTAATTTATTTTTGTAGCACTTTAACAATAGGAGAGAACAGTTTGGACGGCATCCAGGGACATTTAAACAAACAAATGTTAATTATGGAACACCTGGTATGCTGTACCAAAATTGGACTCCGTGTCATGCATCAAATTATCTGCTCCCTGCCATCACCTCAACCCCAAAGATGGTTTATTTAACAGCCATTTAGGAAACAGGTTCTAGGGTGGATAACCTAGGAAATAACAGCAGTGCTCATAACACAAGAGATATGGAAGTGAGGCAGGTCAATTATACTTAAGAAAAGACTTTGACACAAGAAAACCATGCCTGAGTTACTAGTTCAAACATAATGAAATAAAAATTATAACGAGTTGATTGGAGGTGGTGAATTTAGGAAGGGAAATCACGTTTCAGGTTTGAATGGCATAGAGTTCAGTTGGTCTTATGAGAAAAGAGTGGTTTCTATAGCCTCAGAGGTCCTCAAACATCTGGAATTGGAGGAAAGGAGATGGATTCATTGCCTTGTTCAAGAAATAGACTACAGGACTGGATGGGAAGGGGAGGAGAGAGAAGATGTAACACCTAATGATCCTCTGCCCGTAAACAGGCATCGCCTAACAGTTGTAATTGGAGGGTTAACTTCAGGTAATCATGTGTTAGGAAACCACCTGGTCATTAAACACTTTTCCCTTATAAAAATAATAAATTTTAACATATTAACTGTGGCGTAAATTATGATAAGTTTAAGCAAACTGTTCTTCGAATGACTTCTAGAGACATGGAATGATTCTCCTTGGGGATATTTGCTCTGAGCTGTCCTTACAAATCAGAACCTACCATAAAACATCCTATTTCTTGGACTCTCTTTATTTTATTAGTTCCCCTATCAATCTTCATTTTCCCTTTTTCATGTTTCAGGCAAGTCTACATTTCATCAATTTTAAAATCAAAGAATAAGCTCACAAGATGGTTTCAACTTGAATCATGTAAATGCTTGCAATGTCTCTGATAAGAAACTTAAATTTCCTTGTATAGACATAGGTATAATTAATAGATTAATTGAAATACATGATGTCATGTGTAATTAAAGCATGAGGGCTTCATTTGTAAGTCCTCAGTGGATGTGCTTTAAAAGACCGAAAAGATAATAAAAAGTCTAACCACTTACTAATCTTCAGATTTTAATATTGTCCAGACCTTAAACAAATGAATCAAAAAAAAAAAAAAAGCGAAATGAGGGAGGGAGAGTGAGATAAAAGGAGGGAAAGAGGGAGAGAAAGAGAGAAATGAAAATGAAGGAACATAGAGACATTTGCATGTCTAAATCTATTTCTCGATGTGCTAAGAATTATTTTTTCTATGTCCTTATTTACCCCAAAGTGATGTTGCATATAAAAGGCAAATGTGACAAAATTACAGCCTCATTAGCAAAAACTAAAGCTGACATTTTAGAAAAACAGATTTTATAGTGGGTATTTTATTACCCTATTTCACTTTATTAGATAAAAAGTAAATGGTGTATAAGAATCCAAAGTATTTTCAAATACTTTGTTTTGGAAGTATTTTGGAAATGGATAGCATCACAGTTCCTGGGCTGAACTCTAAGAAATTTTTATTTTACTGAAATTTCTGTCATTGGGCTGCTGCAGCTGTCTTAATCTTAATGCTTTCACCATCATTCTTAGATGTTTTTGTTTTTCCAGTTTCAGGAGAAACTGACTGATCAGAAGTCTATTGCTTGTATTCTTTTGGCCCATAATATCAAGCTTCGGGCTAAAAATTCTCTTCTTAGTTGCAAGAGGCAACCATTCTTACTCTCTTCCTTACTGACTTCCTTGGAGCTTTGGCTCAAAATTAAATTCTGCAACGGTGTCTTCACGAGTGTCACCCAAGTGATTTTCACAGTACCCCCACAAGAACAGGTGTTGTTATTATCTCTAGTTGATAGATGAGGAAAGAGAAACACAATTTTCATGGCTATTAAGTGGCAGAGCTGGGGTCCGAGTCCCAGCAGGCTGGCCCCAGGGGCTGTGTGCTTAATTACAGCACACTGCCTCTCCAGACCTGTGTGTAGTAATAGTGTACTAGAGGGAAGTCCCCACACCTGATTCCAAGAGGAATATTTCTTTTTGCTTCTGTAATGTGAGTGACAAAGTTCCCCGAGAATTGTTGGCATAGATTAGTGAAATATTTCACCATACATAGCATAATGTATCAATTTATCGAATCACTGTGTTGTCCACCTGAAACGAGTGTGACATTGGGTGTCAACCATACTTTAAAAATTGCAAGAAGAAAAGAAAGAAATATTTCACCATGAGAGCTATGGTAGCTGGGAATGCAATCCTCCTGAGTCATCCTGTCTCAATGTTCCTTGGGAGACTGTCTCTCCTTTATAGTGTGGCTGAACAACACAAGTGGCATCTCAGGAAAGTTTTTACTTTAGAGGAACAACAAGCCATTTCTGCAAAGCTCTCATTAGTACACTGGTGCAGAGAAATGTGAACATATGGGTTTTGAAGACTTGCATTGCAGAACTCCAAACCATGAATGGATCACATGCATGAACAGAGGACATGCGAGTCAGTGTGTGTGCTCATCCGCATCCCAGCCAAACCTCTGGGTGCTCTTTCTCCATGATTTATAAGAAGGTCTGTTCACATCACACTGACCTTGCCCATGACCTTGGTGCATACTCAGGGCTCTTACATGTGACATGAGTTCATAAAGATAAATGTGTTCTTAGGTTGAGTAGAGGCACTTAAGGGATTAACAACCATTGGTACTAAAAAGGCTTAGGGGAGCATTAGGTCACTATTTCATATCCTGGTTCAGAATGAACATGTTGGCATTTCTTTCCAGCACTGACTCATAAATCTTGGGATACTTTCTATACTTAAGACAATTCTGGGATAATATTTTTCTGAGAATGTTTGAGCAAAGAAGGTACCAGAATTCTCCACTTAGATTTCAGATGCAGAATCAGGAAGAGCAGATGAATTAAATCTTTAGCTCATAGAATAATTATTTTCTTGCTGATTAGTAGCTGGTCTAACTGAAATATTTAAAAACCAGCAACAGACATATCTTCTTTGATATCAAGGGAAAAAAAGGCATCTGAGATGAAATTCCAAAACCAGAGAGATGCTAGAATTTCCAGTTACGAAATGAACAGATATTTTGGTTGTTAGTTTGAGTCAGACTTTAAATGCATACTTTAAGTTAGCTTTGAAAATATTTTAACTTCCTACTGTAATCTGCTTAGCATAGTTAGAAAACATATACTGAAGTACACATATTGTATTAATGGTCAGATTACTTTAGCACTGTTCTCAATGCTATTTAAATTTTGACCCTTCTTACATGGATTTGGGGGTACAGTTTCTTGAAATATTTTTACTGACAAGCTGGGAATGTGCGGTGTATTAAACTGACCAAGCTATCCTACCGAAAAACACTAATATTACACCTAGCACAGCTGTGTATGTTAACAGCTATCAAAGAGGCCAGTAGGAGTAGTCTTAACCACAGCCAGTCAAATTCTATTGTGTCATGACCTTTTGGCTTCTCCTTTCCATCGAAAACATCTGACAGATAAAAATTATTTCGAGTCTAATGAGGACTTGGCTCTCACCGAATTAATTAAACTTCAAAGCACAAAGCAAAGCATATAAATTAACTCTGCAGAAGGATACTAATCAGCAGTAAATTAAATTAATGTGAAGTATTAAAAAGAAAAGGGAAATGGAATAATCCAGTCTCATTCCAAATGGCCTGTCGGAGGAAACTTGTAAATAACTATTTGAGATCATTTTGTGTCCTGGGTGAATTTTTGTGAGTGTGTTCTGCATTTTGGCCTTGAGAGTGTGTGGCACTCTCCGCTGTGCGTGCAGTCTTGGGTGGAGTAGACACACAGCCATTTTTCATGCATATGTCTGCAGGCAGCCTTAAGGGGCCAAGTGCCTGTGCTTTAGGAATGGGGTCTGTGAGGCACAGCACATGAGGCTGCAGTTCCCATACCAGATGAAGGGCCTGTTCATTCCAACACAATTGTTACCATCCTGCCAACTGGCCTGGACTTCACTCTGGGCAGATGGACATGATTCAGAAGGACAGCAAATAAGGGAGGGGAGGGCTTTGTCAGCTGCTGAAAGCAGTTCAAAGCCCTGAGGCTTTCCCCCTATACCTGTTCCATCACCAAGTCTAATTGGGTTGGCTCCTTTTTTCCTTCCACTGAAAGCCCTTCCACTGTCTTTCTGCGACACATTTTCTCCTCTGAGCTATTTGTGACATAACTTCCAACGATTTGACCTCATTGAGAGGACAGGATCCAGAGAGAGGCTGATTGAGGGGGATTTACCTGGGGCTCCATATATTACTCAGATGGCTGTATTCTATAGACCACATGGGGCTGTTTAAGAAAATATTCTAAATAGCAAGAAAGATGTGCTGCAACAAAAGTTAAATTTCTTAAGTTTAAGAGAGGAATTTGGTTATTGCTTGAAGAAGCCAGTTTATAAGGCACTGATGTTAAAACACAAACTGGAAGTTGTAGGTGCAGGGTCTGGAACGTATCTCTCTGGCTTTGAACGTTTGCCTGACATTCACTAGCTGTGTGAATTCAGGCAAGCTACCCAGTCTTCCTGTGCCTTAGTTTCCTTGGATGCCTACTAGGGCTGTGAGAATAAATTGAATTAATCCACATGAAGCACTTAGGAGAGTTTCTGGTTTGGTAAATAGTCAGGAAATGCTAAACATTTTTGTTATGGCAACAAAGTACTTTTGTTAATCTATATGCTATTTACTCCAAAAATCAATTAAGGCATCATCCCAAAGCAGTACATAATAAACAAAAAATGAGAAAACTGAAAAGAGCAAAAATCCATTAAAAGAATGAGAGAGTTACCTGCACCAGGTACACGGATGAGTTTAGCTTTGTGATGTGAGTTACAAGTGCAGAGCCCTAAGACTTGCTGGGTTAGGTGTTTCTCTCTGATAAAAGGAAGCATGTAGATTTTTCTTAAAAAATGAAAATCTTAAAGCACTTACTTCTAAGTCCTTTATTATGTGGCTGCTCAAATTGGGAGAAGCAAAGAGCAAATCAATTTCTTCAGTTTTAGAAAAAGACTAGAAAGTGACACAATTACAGAGATGAAGAACAGATAGGCGATTGCCAGGGATTGATGACGCAGAGGGGAGGGGTGTGGGTATAACTATATGACCATAATGGAGTAGCATGAGGGAGGTCTTTATGGTGGTAGCTTAATTGCAGGAGCAGTTAGATGACTCTAAACACCTGACAAATGACCCAGAGTGATACATATCCATTGTATCAATGTTAATTCCTGTGCGTGTATTTTTTTTAAGTGGATTCCACACAGGGTATAGAGCCCAATGCGGAGCTTGAACTCACAACCCTGAGATCAAGACCTGAGCTGAGATCAAGAGTCGGATGCTTAACCAACTGGGCTGGGCCACCCAGGTTCTCCTAATTTCCTGGTTTTGATATAAGATGATAGTTCTACAAGATGCAACCATTGATGGAAACTAGGCTAAGGGTACACAGGACCTCTCCTTACTATTTTTGCAACTTCCTGTGAATGTATAAATATTTCAAAATGAAAGTTAAAAAAGAATCTTTTTCCAATGGATATTACTTATACTGCCATAAAAATATCATTGCATGGTTGGCTTTTTATTTTTCTTTGAAAGAGTTACTTTCCTTAAGATAATTTTAGGTACTTGCACTTCCCCCCAGCCACCCAAAAAATCTCAAAGATATCTTGCAAACCCCTAAATCATATAAGCCAAAAGTTTAAAAAGTTAAAATTTATTTCAGAACTTCATTTTCCTTCTGTAACCAGGCTGGCATTTTCCTGACCAGTATTGGCAAGTCAACGCTGATCCTCTCAAATTCCCACTAATTTATGCTCAACCATTTGCTCACCACCTACCCATGTGGCAGTAGTCATTTCAATTCTCAACTGCCTTGATTTATACCAATATTTCTGGGTTATTTTCTGTAACAAGATTTTTTTTTATGTACAGTGATGCGGTCTCTATATCTTCATCTTTTTTTTATGTCAGCTATTCCCTGATGCTGGGCTTGTGACAGCTCTGACTCTTAAGAAGGCAAGCATTGAGTTTATCTGAATGTATCTGGCTTTCTGAAAGGTAGGTCACAGGGCTACAATGGTACATTTCCCGTATGTGGTAAGCTGGGAGCCATTCCAGACTTTTGTACTGTTACCCAGAGGTGTGTGTGTATGTTTACTTCCTCACCTCTTAGGTGATTTATAAACCTGGCAGCTGTATTTTGTTTGCTACAGTCTGGCACAAAGCCTCAATCCTGCTTCAAGTACCAGTATCCACTTGGGGTGTTGCTCTATTTCAGGGGCTGCAGGCACACACCTTTCATCTGCACAAAGTCGAGCTGGTGAATGGATTGCAGCAGAGGGCTGTTGTCCAGACTCAGGTCGAAGTCCGTGGTCATCCTGGGAGTGAGCGTGCCTTTTCCCCACTGGTCCTCAGTCAGGTGCACCCTCCTTATGAGGGCGTCGGAAATCTAATCACATCAAAGACCACAGCCTAAGAAATATAACACCACTCTGGACACAGAACACTTCTCCTCCACTCTCCAGGAGCATTACCAAACCACTCTGGGACTCACACCTTTCCTGTCTCCATGTAGGCAGTGAGAAGTCTATTATGACAAGGGTCACCCATGCAAACCTGGGTGCTTTCATGAGTTGGAGGGAGCCACTATAAATAATTAGCAGCTATAAATTGCTTTGTAGACAAACCTGGATATATGCTATTGCTACTTATGACTGATCAACTAAATGCCAGCAACATTTGATAACATGTTGGTGATCTGTTAATCCTAGGAGAACAAACAACCCTAAGTTTCTAATAGGATGTGAGGATATTCTGTAAAGGCTTGGAATGAGTTTTATAAAATAGTTTGAGAGGCTGTATATGGTAATCTGTAATGTGGAATTTCTTATACTTTAAGCCTGTCATCTTCTCTATCACTTTATTCTTTGATAGAAAACCCTTCCATTTCTTATATTTAATCTCCCATTGTCACTCCTGGCCAGTTTGATAAAATGTGAATTGGAAGGAATCTATGTGTTCCTTAATAAAAGCTCCCTTAATCATTGAGCTCAAAACTTAAGCAAAATTCAACTGACATCATTACATCTCATTAAAACAATCAACACTGAAAAAAACTATGAGAAATCCAAGGAATGAAAAAACTCCTGGAAAATCACTGATTTAACTAGCCAGTAGAAACTCTCAAGAAGGTAGAAGCCTTGCATTTTAAACATTTCTAGCTGACAAAGCTGTCCAAGATATTAGTGGAAAGGGACCCAATTCTTAGGCAAAGCAGTAGCCCTGCTTCGGAGGAAATTACAGGGACTTACATTTTCATGATTAAACGTGAACAGAAACAAATTTTAAGAAGCCCATGTACATCTCAATCTTGGAGAACATGGTGGCAGAGACTTTCAGGAAGTCAGTGGCATTCTGCTGGTGCCCACATGTGCGTGGCTGTCTAAAGGTGGGTTCCACTGTGGAGGGAACATGGTCAGCAAGGGCTGCTGAGAGTCTGGCTGCGACATTGGTGGACTGAGTTTCATGGGACACTGAGAATCTGAAGTAGAAACTAGGTGACACTTACCTGCAAAAAGCCACTGGGATCATTTTCCTTAATGACCTCCAGGCAGTACTCCATGAGACCTGTGGTCTGGCGCAACTTCACTGTGCAGTGAGAGATCTGATCTCGAACCACCTAGGATTGATGAGAGAACAGAATGGTCCAAAGTGGCACAGGCTGTTAAAGACGCAAACTATGGTCCTTGAAGGGACATCTTCCTCAGTTTCCCCTTGCTTCCCTATCTTCCAGGAAGCTGATACTGTGAGCTGCTCTAAGTGGGAGGTCGTGGAGAGTTTACGAAGGAGCTGAGTAACCCGAGGTGTGGTTGCAGCTTCTGTTCTGTGAAACGTCACCCACCCGCTCCCACCCTGTGCCTCTCTTCTAAAGAGCAAACGTCCTCGTCTGAACCCAATTCCTTCTCATTCTGATTCTTCTTCCTGAGTGGGTGGTGGGATGGGGTTAGAGGTGAAACTTGCTGAAATACTGAGCTAATGACAACAAGGAAGCCAGACAAAGATGGATGCAGAGTTAAGTTTGGAGTTTAACCCACTTAGAAGCAGTCACTGCCTCATTAGGAGAGCAGTTGTTTTATTTATTTATTTATTGATTTAGATGAGAGAGAAAGAGACAGAATGAAAAGAGGAGTGGCAGAAGGAGAGGGAGAAGCAGACTCCCCCCTGAGCAGGGAGTCAGATGTGGGGTTGGATCCCAGGACCCGGGGATCATGACTTGAGCCCAAGTAGGATTCTTAACTGACTAAGCCCCCGAGGTGCCCCTGGGAGAGCAGTTTTAAAGTCTCTCTCTGTTTACCATGCTGTGAGTCTGCTTTAACCTAGAAAGGCATTACTCCGAACACGCAGTTTCTGCCTCTGGGAAGTTGTCTTTGCCCAGTGTCAACACATGACAGTCCTTGAAAAGTTTCTTTCTTCAAAGATTCATTTTCCATGTCCTCTGCTCAGTGACCCAAATCCTGACGTGGTTTCTGAAGCTAGAGTTGAACAAGAGTTTTCTAGGAAACTCAATTACTTACATTTATACTACTTTACAAAATCCTCAAAAATATCCAGCTTTCTTGATTTTATAAATAATAACTAAAAGGAATTTTAATAATAATTATTAAAAAGCTTTTTCTTCATTCCTTCTTTTCAGTTTTGATTATACATTTTTCATCAAAGATTATTACATCTACTTTTGGTTTTTTTTTTAAACTTTTTTTTTTTTATTTTATTTTATTTATTTGACAGAGAGAGATCACAAGTAGATAGAGAGGCAGGCAGAGAGAGAGAGAGAGGGAAGCAGGCTCCCCGCTGAGCAGAGAGCCCGATGCGGGACTCGATCCCAGGACCCTGAGATCATGACCTGAGCTGAAGGCAGTGGCTTAACCCACTGAGCCACCCAGGCGCCCTTGGTTTTTTTTTTAAAGATTTTATTTATTTATTTGACAGATAGAGATCACAAGTAGGCAGAGAGGCAGGCAGAGAGAGAGAGAGGGAAGCAGGCTCCCCGCTGAGCAGAGAGCCCAATGCGGTACTCGATCCCAGGACCCTGAGATCACGACCTGAGCCGAAGGCAGCGGCTTAACCCACCGAGCCACCCAGGTGCCTGCCCTATTACATTTACTTTTGAATACAATTGGAAAATAGACCCCAAAAAAGCAGTTATCTCATCACTCTCATGCAAATTTTTAAAGCATTTTGATTTTTTTTTTTTTAGGTTTTATCCTTGAGCTAGATATTTTTAAGGTTGCAATCATAATATGTGACAATTTTACCTCCTTCCCACTTAACACTATACCATAGGCATTTCACATGTTGCCACCATCAATAAATGTTACTGGCTCCATAAATATCCCACTGAGTGGGTTATCATAATTAATTAAACATTCCTGTTTCTCTATTTTTGGACATTTAAGTTCCTCCTAATTTTTTTTGACAGTTCATCCATTTATTATTGCTGATGTCTTCCTAATTTTTTTTTCTTGTGGTAAAATGTACATACAAAATTTACAATTTTAGCTATTTTTAAAAACGATTTTATTCATTTCTTTGAGAGAGAGACAGAGATAGTGACAGAGATAGAGAGAAAGAACAAGCAGGGAGGAGAGGGAGAAGCACACTCCCCGCTGAGCAGGAAGTCTAACATGGGACCTGATCCAGGACCCCAGGACCACGACCTGAACTGAAGGCAGACGCTTAACTGACTGAGCCCCTCAGGTGTTCCAACCTTAGCTATTTTTAATCAGATAATTCCGTGGCATTAAATACATTCATATTGTTGTGCAACTGTCATCACCATCCATTTCCAGAATTGTTTTTATCTTTCCGAACTAAAACTTTGTACCTATTAAACAGTAACTCTCTATTCTCCTCTCCCTGCTGGCCCCTGGCAACACCACCATTCTACTTTCTGTCATTATGGATTAGACTACTCCTGGACTCTTGTGTAAGTGGAATCATACAATGTTTGTCCTTTTGTGACTGGCTCATTTCATTTAGCATCATGTCTTCAAGGTGTTTATCCACACTGTAGCTGATGTCAAAATTTCCTTCCTTTTTTTTTTTCTTAAGATTTATTTATTTTAGTGAGTGAGCACAAGGGGGAAGGGCATAGGAGGAGGGAGAGTGAAACTCAAGCAGACTCCATGCTCAGCACAGGGCCCAATGCAGGGCCTGTGATCGCAACCCAAGCTGAAACCAAGAGTTGGACACTTAAAGTGACTGAGCCAACCAGATATCCTGAATTTCCTGAATAATATTTCATTGTAGGTACATACTACATTTTGTTTAACCATTCAATCATTGATGGATGCTTGGGTTGCTTCTACCCTTGGTTCTTGTGAATAAAGCTGTTATGACCATGGTATACAAATATCTGAAAGTCCCTGTTTCACTTCTTTTGGGTATATACCCTGAAGTAGAACTGCTGGATCATATGCTAATTCTATTCTATTTAGTTTTTTGAGAATCATCATACTGTTTTCCATAGCAGCTGCACCATTTTATATTCTCATTAGCAATGCACAAGGGTTCCAATTTCTCCATATCCTCACCAACACTTACTACTATCTTTAAAAAAAAATAATAATAGCCACCCTAATGGATGTGAAGTGGTATCTCATTGTGGTTTTGATTTGCATTTCCCTAATGACTAGTGATGCTGAGCATCTTTTCATATGCTTATTGGCCATTTGTATATCTCCTGTGGAGAAATGTCTATTCAAGTCCTTTGCCTATTTTTTAACTGGGTTGTTTTTTTGCTTTTGACACACAAAATTTATAAATTTTCATGAAGTATAATTTGTCTACCTTTTCCTTTGTTGCCTGTGCCTCTGGTACAATATCCAAGAAATCATTGCCAAATCCAGTGTTGGGAAGCATTTGCCCTTGTGTTTTCATCTAAGAGTTTTATAGTTTCAGTTCTTACATTTAGGTCTTTGGTCCATTTTGAGTTAATTTTTGTATACGGTGTTACGTGATGGTCCAACTTCTTTCTTTGGCTTGTGGATAGCCAGTTTTTCTGGTGTCATTTGTTATAAAACTGCCTTTCCCCATTGCCTAGTCTTGCCACCCTTGTCAAAATCATACTGTTTTCATTATTGTAGATTTGCAGTAAGTTATATAATCAGGAAGTATGAAAACTCTAGTTTTGTCCTTTTACACAATTGTTTTTGCACTATGGAGTTTCCTAATTTTTTGACAGATGATTTGTTTCCACTTTTTCACTTCTAATAAAATAAAAATAAAAAATAAAGTGTAGGACTTGAATCTGCATATCAGAACTGGTGAAAGAAACCAACTTTGATATGATATGAAGATCATCTTTGTGATTTTGGCGGGGAGAGGCGAGACCAAATTTAAAATTCAGTGATAGACTTATTTTCTTCTGGCATCTAGTATTCTGTCAAACCATCACCCCTATCTGTTGGTCTGGGCTCATGGAATGCAAATTATTTTATTTTACTTTTTTAATAAAAAACAAACAGGAAGATTAAGTTTTTGCTTCTTACAGGGAGAAAAAACACAAAACACCTAAAAGTATAAAAAAAAAAAACAAACAAAAACCCAGGACAGGTGACCTACTGCTAATATGCTACTCCTGTCTGCTGTTTTAGGTGTAACTAAATTGTTCCCAGAAAATGTGTTGATATCTTGGTAGCCAGTACATGAATGCTTCTAGACAGCAGAAGCCTCAGCAGTGGCCAATCACTATCCAAAGGGCATCTGTCCTAGGACTGTGCATACCTAACTGAGTGGTGTGCAAGTCTGCACCGGGCATTGTAACCCAAAGTGAGTCTGCTGAGGCCAAATAGACTTGAATGGTTGTGTTTATTTTCCAGAGCATTCAGATCAATGATAATTTTATGACTTAAATGTACTGAAATAAATATGATAATCAGGTCTCTTAAAATTCTACATCTGCCTCTATAAATCTCCTTCTCAAGCAAGATTTATTTGATGCTGAAGGAGCTATCTTGAATGTCAGGGCTCTCCAGCTAATCTTAAGAAGTTTCACTGTAGGGGGGCGCCTGGGTGGCTCAGTGGGTTAAAGCCTCTGCCTTCAGCTCGGGTCATGGTCCCAGGGTTCTGGGATTGAGCCCCGCATCGGGCTCTCTGCTCGGCGGGGAGCCTGCTTCCTCCTCTCTCTCTGCCTGCCTCTCTGCCTACTTGTGATCTCTGTCTGTCAAATAAATAAATAAAATCTTTAAAAAAAAAAAAAAAAGAAGTTTCACTGTAGGGAAGAGTTGGTGCATTTCAGTGGGGGTTTGCCACTGGCTCCTGTATTCCATGGTTCAAGCTTCTTGGGATGACTAAATATCCCTGAGTTCCTGGCTCTCAACTCCCACTATTGCAACAATGCATTTGGCCCATCTTTTTACATTTTAATCAATCATTTCACAATGATCCCATTAGCCTGTGATAAAAATCACTATTAAAAATTAAACTACAGGGTTCCCAGAAGCAGCACTTTTGGGTATATTGTAATTGACATCTAGTTTCTGAATTAATTTGGCAAGATTTCCCATCCTATGAAATCAGCCAAATAATTAGATCTTGTAAAAGTATAAATATATTTTCTCTAGTTGAGTGTTTGCATCAGCTCTCTTACTTGTTCCCTTCTTCATTCTGTGTTATTTCTATTACTATTATTATTTATCTCACGTTATATTTTCTATGGAAATCAATTCCTAGGAAGCTAGGCCAGGTCACTTTTCTTTTAAGGTCTACATTTCTCTGCAGTTGCTCTGATGCTCCGAAGAAACAGGTTGGCACCATGTTTGCAGCTGGCTGGAGTTAAGACTTCCTTTTCTTAGGAAGGAAATGTGCAAGTTGCAAGAGTGACACAAATAGGGACTGGGAAAAAAAAATCTCCCTGCTTTCATCTGCATTATGGCCTAAACCAGCTCTCGGGACAATGAATTAATCTTTAGTTCATAGTTTCAGAGAAGGCTTTCACAATTTTATTAGCAGTTCCCATCTGTTCAGGATGGCAAGTGCTATTGATCACTTGAATGTTTTTATTTTGTTAAGTGGCAAATTTATTAAGGTCATTCTTTGGGTCAAGACGTGTCACGGACACCTATTCGGAAAAAATGAACTTGAGCATAGACTGGCATGTGCCTCTGAGTGCTAAATTTTTTCAGTAGCATAGAGTAATCCATGATAGCTTATGTGTGAAATTTTGTTCTTCCTGTCCACAATTACATTTCCCATCCCATCTCTAGTAGACCAATCTCTTTCCTCCGGCACAGCCATGTAACACAACCAGCAGCAAGAACTGAAGTTAATTAAAGTGAATTTCATTATTTTATCCAATTTGACCTTGACACCCTTTCTCCGCCTCCATTCACCTCTCTATCTTACGTGTGTGTGGCTCTTTAAAATATTTTCTTTCTTTATTCTTTTTAATAAATACTTTTACTCATACTATTTTTTATTTCATCATGGGGTCTGCAGGGATACCACTAATGAATTTTTAGTCTAAGTAAACACTTCTCTCTCTTCTATTCTGAGAAATTCTTTCCTAAATATAATATGTAACTTCCCATCACAGCTTAAAACAGTTTCTCCTAAATATAAGGTAATCCTTTTTTTTTTTTTTTTTGACAGAGAGAGATCGCAAGTAGACAGAGAGGCAGGCAGAGAGAGAGAGGAGGAAGCAGGCTCCCCACCAAGGAGAGAGCCCGATGTGGGGCTCGATCCCAGGACCCCGGGATCATGACCTGAACCGAAGGCAGAGGCTTTAACCCTCTGAGCCACCCAGGTGCCCCGGTAATCCTTTTTTTACACGTAAGGTACAAGTAATCTCAAGATGCAAGCCAGAAGAATTTATTCTTCACAGGTTCTTTTGGTCAGTGGGAGGAGTTTCTACATGTAACATCGTTCCTAAAGCAAGATGACCAACTAATGCTTGGAATGGACTCATTTGTGAGTTACAAGTGAAGTGCTTTGGCCATGAGATTCATCTAGTAAAATAACAAATTTTCTTTTTTTCCCCCTAGAGTAGGATATTATCTCCTATATTATCATTATATTCACTGAAACTTAGAGATATTTAAATTAAGAAGAGCATCTTTATGGGGCGCCTGGGTGGCTCAGTGGGTTAAAGCCTCTGCCTTCAGCTCAGGTCATGGTCTCAGGGTCCTGGGATCGAGCCCCACATCGGGCTCTCTGCTCAGCAGGGAGCCTGCTTCCTCCTTTCTCCCTGCCTGCCTCTCTGACTACTTGTAATCTCTATCTATCAAATACATAAATAAAATCTTAAAAAAAAAAAAAAAAGAAGAGCATCTTTAATTTCTCACATGCCACCATTCTCCCACATGATTATAGGAAATATTTCCCCCTTCTCTTGATACCATTCTCTGTACTAATGTCATTAATTTACCCACATAACAACTACTCATTTCAAAGACCAGTTTTGAGGTTTTGAGTTTTTAATCAAGAAAAGGATAATTTAGCCCTATTAAATAAATAAAATATGTACCTGTTTTAGGAAGGCTTGAGTTTTTAACAGAAAAACTGAACTTTCTATTTCAAAAGTGTGAATGCCACTCATAGCCTTATCAATAAACTTTGAGTGGAATATGCAAAACCCACTCTTAGTATGTAGAATACTACATCCCCGTACAAAGAAGTTAATGAAGGAATACAAGTCGCTTGGAGAGATACACATATTGATGTGGTCCCACCCACGAAGGAGAACATTTACTGTTTATGGTGGGCTGCGGTTAAAGTGATGCATACAACACAGTATTTTGTAGGCTGTGAGGTGCAGGGAGACACAGTAGTTGACTTGCCCATATTCAAATTGTGTGTTTAGTGCCCTCTGGAGGTAAGGAATGTCACTCATGTCTGAGTTAAGGCAAAGGGTGTTAAAGGTCTGTGACTGCCCTCCACTGACATTGCCAAAGTGGGTAATGAGTGTTCAGAAGAGTGTCCTCTAACTTTAGTGAGCTCCAGCTGTGTGTGGTGGCATCCTGGTGATCCCATAGGGACCCTGCGTACAGTCCCTCTGTGACTTTTGCTCCTATGTGGTACGTAGCAGGGAATCACAGCATTTGTGAAATGAATTCCCCATTAATGATAGCCTTATAATCGATAATAATTGTGGTTAAAATTTTAGAGTTGGTCCCCCCCAAGGACAGTCAAAGTTTCAAGTGTTCCAGTGTACTTAATATTTCCAAATGTCTTCGTTGTAATGGACCTACAGAACTTATTGCCAGTAGTTTTATTGGGATTGAGCTGATTATTGGCATAAATTTGTTGCTTTTTCATTCTAGTAAGGGCTGTAGCCTGTCAAATCCTATCTAATTACTTAAAAAAAGTTTTGTGAGCTTGGGTAGGTCTGTCTTCCACCCTTTCTCCATCCATATTTCTTCTTTTCTTTCATTTTCTTCCTTTCCTTCCCTTTCCCTTTCTTTTCCATTTCCTTTCCCTTTCTTTCCCTTCCTTCTTCCCTTCCTCCTTTCTCCTTCCTTCCTTCTTTCCTCCCTCCCTTCCTTCTTTTCTCTCTTCCTCCCTCCCCCTTTCTTTCTTTCTCTCTTTCTTTGTTCCTTCCTGTCTTTTCTTTTTCTTTTCTTTCTTTCCTTTCTCTCGCCCTCTCTTTCACTCTTTCTTTTTCTTTCTTTCCTTTCTCTGTCTTCCCCCCCCCTCCCTCCCTCCCTCTCTTTCTTTCCCATCTCCCAGCCCAATCTAAGCCAAAGGATTACAAACCTGTTTTGAAGCAATGGCAAAATAGCCTAAGGAAGCAATTTGACAAGCCAATATTGTCCCTAGTGTAAATCTGTACTCTGAATGAAATGACCATATAATTCATTTTTCTAAATAAACGTAATGGAAATGCAACAGGCAATACATGGTATATAATAATAAAGACAATGATGCTAATAATGATAATAATTCTAACAAAACCCAACAATATACTTGGATTCAAAGTCAAACATTTTATATATGGTTACAATTGGATGTGGAGGTCATCTGTAAAAATGAAATGATGTAAGAAACAGCAAACTTTATCATTTTCTTTTAGCATTCTCACTGGATAATTTTGTTGGTACATTCATTGGCTGACCACACATGGAAATTAAAATTAAATTTTTTTAGAATTTTTTTAATGATTATAACTTTTTTCTTCCAGAAAATCTTAGAATTGAAAGGTAACCAAGAAGACACCTGTCACCTTGTACTATTCTACATATGAATTTCCTCTAAAATACTGGAACAAATATACATTTAAGATGATTGTAGAATTATTTCAAATTCTGAGTGTTACATAAATAAAAATCATTCTCAGAAATGCCATTTGTAAGTTTCATGAGAAAAACACGGATCTCATTAATGGCACATTTAAGTGTTGTCACAAATTCCCTGTGAGGATATTTTAAGGCCTTACTCAGGTCAGGAAGGCCCAGGAAAAATGGTCACAAAACATACAGTTCAAACAAGACACCTGGGGGATCGGGTTTACGGTGCTTATTGTGGGGATTTTGCCCACGTTGTCCCAAACAGGAATCAGTAGTATTTCTTGAAAGCTCAAAAGCATTTTTTCCCCTTCAGTAGCTTTCTGACATTTGATTAGTTTACCACATCCCAAAACTAGATATTTGTCTCCCAGTGTATTTTTTCAAACCACAGAATAATATTAAACAAAATTTATATTTCAAATATTTCTAAAATATGGTCACAGCTGCATACATATGTCTCCAAGCCTTTTTTTTTTTTTTTACTAATTTTAAAAATAGCTCACCAAACTTTGTGAACTATTTTATAGGATGATCAATTAAAAACACAAGCCACTTTCCTAGGTTCAGAGACAATCACACCTATGTATAGACGATTTCTACATGATGTACTCTGGTATTATGGACAGTAAGTCCCTAGGAGCACTTCTTCAGTATGCTGGGTGCCAGCACATTTCTAGGCATCCTCTCAGGGCTAACAATGTTTCCTGAGGACTGCCGGAAGTGCTGGGCAATGCTCTGTGAGGTGACCACCGCTCCTGGCCTGATTTTACCCGCCGGTGAAAGTAACTGAGCCAGAGACTTGCCCAGAGTTGGAGACCTAGTAAGTGAGGAAGTGTGTCCTCCCATCCCATTCTCTGTGACACAGAAGCTGGGCTCTTCACCTCTCAGCTCCGGCTTGTCTCAGAACCAGAACCATCCAATCTGCTCCAGTAATCAGTGCTTTCAGAGGGGGGCCTGAGGAGATCATAAAGACTCTTTATGGAAAGACTGGAAGGACTCCCTTTCCAGCAGCCCAGGCCTTTTGGATTGCTCAAGAAGAGAAAGTTGCCAGAAAAGTACACACACAACTCTCCTCTTTGTCAGTGAAAAGCAGGCCCCTAGAGAACTCTGCCAAAGGGGAGCGGAAGACCATAAGATTATCCCTGCCCAAATGTGAGTTATGGGTCGGCCAACAAAGACAGAAAGAAGTACTGTGCTTGGCGAGGGCTGTCTATAAAAGGCCAGTCTTTTCTCACAGATCTGAGTAGCAACAGAAATGACAAGAAAGGGGAATGGCAAGAAGAGAAAAGCAGAGGGAGGGAGACATGGAGGCTGGCGTCCACGGTCCGGGTGTTGGCGCTGCTGGCGGTTTTTAGCAGTGACATGCAATCTGCTGAAAACGGCGGAGAAACAAATCGCTCACGACAGAAGACAGAACAGCTTTGCTGCCGTGGGGGACAACCAGCCACCTGCCTCTTGTTTCCTCGGCCTTTGGGATCTGGGGCAGGGCACTCCACGCGGGGCAGGGCGACATGAGAGCAGGCGGCTGCCTCTGCTCAGCGGCCCCCGGCGCATTGGTGCATCCCGCTGGGGTGGGTCACCTGTACGGACAGACTGTCGCCCCACGTGGAGACTGGGCAATGAGCAGCAGCTGTTCCTGAGGGACCTCTCTCTCTATGTCCCCAGCACAGCCCTCAGAGGATTTTCACACAGTCCCATCCCACAGGGGCAGCAGGGGCTCAGGGGTCTCTCGTGCCCCTCTGCTGCTGTTTGATATGCATAAATGATGCTTTCTCAATCTGTGATTCCCTTTTCGGTCCAGATCACTGCCCTTCTCGCTCTCCCAGGTAGAAAACCTGCAGTGGCCACCATAGGCCATGTACGATATATCACAAATGGTTTAAAGATACCAAGAAAGTGCCTGCAACATCTTAAAAAAAGAGAGTTCTACTGAGGAAAAGTTAACACTTGGTAACTACATACAAAAATGGTTGGTGTACTCTTTAGAGGGAAAATCCAGCCATCCAGCTCATTTCCTACAGACAGCTGGGGTTTTCCTTTAGAGAGCTCTATGGGATCCAAGTGATATTTGAGCTCCACCATAACAAAAAAGGTTCTAGGTTTCTGAAGGGTATGAAATGAAGGGCTTAGTAATGTTAGAGCAGGTGATGGAAACAGGTTTGAGTTTGTTCTAACATGAGCCTAAGAGGATCTTCCCATTAGACGCACCACTAAGAAACAGTAATGGCGACTCTGGAAGGAGTGTTACCATCGCCAGCCTTGGTTTCCTGTCCAAACCAACAGGCTGATGTTCTAGGAACATTAGCGCCCTGTGCACTTTCCTTTCCCAACTCCTGCTTCAGATTTAACTTCAAGCCATGCAATTTTCTTTATCAAGGCATCTGCTGTGCCTCTCCTTGATAAAAGGGCACCACAGCTGCCTTGTCAGGACCGTTCAGAGAGCCATGGCCCTGATGGAGCCCCAGAGGGTGTCAGGCCAACAAGCTTCACCACGGGGCATAGCCCCCAGGAGCTCTTTCAGGCTTGGACCTTGTTATCCCAGCTCTGCCTCCTGCCTGGTGCAGTTCCACAGGTCCTCTGAGAGGGACACCTGAGGCAGGAGAGAAAGGTTTCTATTCCAGCCACATTACTGCCCTGATGGAAGGAAGAAGCAGGTGTGTGGCTCTGATTTTGCAGCAGGTAGGCTGTGGAAGAGGGAGCCTCATAGAAGAGGAAGCTAGATTAGGGTTTTCTGTTGGAGAAAACTGTTAAGCTTCCCTGGGGAGCGGTTGTTCTGTATCTGGCCATTTGGCCCCCTGCCTTCTGGCAGCGACCTCCCCCACCCCCACTCCAGAGCTCCTGGTGTGTGGCTGAGGCACAGAGTAAAGTTGGAAGGTTGGTGATTCTGCTGCTCAGGGCCCAGCATTTCCAGTCTTACCACAGGTCTTGCCCAGGACTCATGGCCTAGTTAGCAACTAGTTTATTGCCTTGTTTCTGGTCACCACAAGATGGGTACTGGCCCAGCCTGAAGCTTCCCTGCCACCAAGTTTGAGCCCCAAATCTTGTAAGCTGTGTTCTCTCATTTCTTCATTTTGAAACTCTTCTTTGGTCCTCCTACTGGAATCCTATTTGTTTAGAAATGGGGCCTTTTCCTGTTCTTCAGCGACTACAGCCTGTTCCAAATCTCCAGGGGGTATCTGATGCTTATGGGGCCTTTCACAAGCTCCTCCGAGGTTGTGTACGTTCTCTGCTGCCCACGATTGAAGCTCCCTGATGTTGACTGCCTAACTGCACTAGAGAGGCTGTAGTCAGACCTCACCTCTCCCTCTGCCCTCATCAGGCCAGCACTGTATACCCCTTATCCTCCTCCCACTGGTAGCTACCCTGGGGCTTATGGCAGAGCATGTGGACCTCTCTGACTGCCTGCTTCTGAGCTCCCTCCTCCTGCTGGGTCCTTCCCATCTCTTCAGCCTGCTCTCACATCTTGTTGCCCTGCTCTAAAGGGGCAATGGATAGGGTATCAGATGTCTCTAGGAGGACCAATGTTTTTGCCAATGGGGGCACAGACTTGTAATCAATGATTTCACAGTGTGATGACGAAAATCCAAGCAGCTGTCCAGTTGCACTTTCCCATTCTCTATTCCTTATTATTTTTCTCAGTGCCTGTTACTAAATACTGCATATTTTACCTTCTTGCTTACTGTTTATCCCTTCTGGTGGAATAAAAGCCTCACGAGGGCAGTAATTTTTATTTAACTAATTGTGTCTATACCCAGAGCAATTCTTGGGGAGTCACTCAATAAACATCAATGAGGTAAATGAGGGTGTGCATGGTGAATAAAGGGATGCTGGCTCCCTGCCCTCCGGGCCACTGGCCACCCAATACTGTGGGCATCTGGCCTACTCATCTAGACTGTCCAGCCTGGCCCTGGGAACCTGGCTCCTCAGCTTTCTGCCCTCCCCCCAGCACAGCACTTACCTTCAGCTTGTGCTCATGCTCCTTGTTGACACGTGCAAGCAGCTGGGCTTTCCTTCTGTTGAGGGCGTCAATGAGGGCATCACATTGGGCCACAAGGCAAGCCTCAAACTCCACACTGTTCTCCTGTGTGAGAGAGCACACGTCTTAGCCCCAGTGTACCTGGGCTTCTTGGGCTGCCAGAAAAAAACAGAGCTCCCTGTCCATTTGTGCGATGGAAATCCCTGCCGAAGGAGATGGAAAGGAACTCTGTCTACAATGCACATTTGGCATTTTTTAAGTAACTGGATAAATTTCACTCCACAGTGGTAGTGTTCCCTTGAATTTTACATTGAAAAGTATAAATAGTACTTAATAAATTTATTTTTATCAAAAGGAAATCATCTCCACGGTTCACATTATATTGTGTAAAATAAAGCTTAGTTTGTTGAACATAAAGTTAGAGTTGAACATAAATCCTTCTGAGGGCTGGCATATGTCCACTTATGGATGGTGGAAGGTGGCATTTGGAGAGGTTGGCTGCCTGAATGTGTTGGATATGGTGGAGGCATGAGAGTTAAAGAATTATTAAATTCAAGAGGAGAGAGAAGAAAGAGGACAGCAGTGGTCTTCAATATTAAACAATAATCCGATGACAATAGAAGTTTAGTATATGTGCTGCCGAAGCGAGCACGACAATAGAAGTTTAAAGAATAATCATGAGCAAAAGTACTTGCTCCTTTCATTAAAGAAGGCAAATAGTTAATGTACATAGGGCGTCAAGAACAATGAGTATATGTAACAGGCATCACCCAGCTGTAAAAGTCAAGCCATGAACCAACCGCTTGTGGGAGAAAGTGAACCATGTTCTAAATGAATTATAGCTTCTTCATGATGTTTAAATTGAATGCCAGATCTAACTATTTACTTGATTTAAACCTATACATTCTGTAGACAGTTTTTTCAAGCAGTTCTCTCCCAATTCATAAGCATTCATGAACAATCATCCTTTCAATAAGTTACATATGTAATTTTGAGAGTCAAACCATAATCTGCAAAACAATTGTAATTTATAGCAAATGAAAGATGAATACTCACATATACACAAATAGCACTGAAAAAATAGCATCCAACTGGGTCAACTGTAAGCTTTTGGGGGCTGGCAAGGAAAGAACAGCTTAGCCTATCAAATTTTAATTTATTCCCAAAGTCAAAAAGAACTGTGTCTCTTAATATGAGGACACACTGACAGGTATCTGATAACTTCTCAAATGCAAGTCCTTTTTCATTTAAGATGTGCATTAGTATTGCTAGAGCAATGACATCTGCATATGAAATTTCAGATTTCATGACAATTGCTTTTGAGTACTCAGAGAAGTCCTATAGAAAACATCATTTAAGAGCTCTCCATGTCCCATGCAGAATAACATTGGGAGGACAAGTGCAGCCTTCTTGCAGGTTCTGATGTAGAGCAGAAAGAAAGCTTTGCTCTGATGAAGAGGTGGGGTGCAGAGGCAAAAGCAAAGGAGGGACTGACTGATAACCTCTGTTGCTCCGGAAAACAGAAGGAAGTGTATGGGTATTAGGTTTTTAGGCAATCAAAAGTTTTAACATGAGCATGCATGCAAAAAAGGGTGAGGAAATCCCTGTGAGATGCTTTGAAAGATTGGCTTACATTTAAAAAGATATTTCTACCTTGACATGGGTTAAATATTAACTCAGAAAGCAATTTACTAGAGGCCAGAGCGAAGGTTATTTCTGTGAGGCAACCTCAAAACATAAGAACAGTAAACAGAGCAGAAGGTCATTATTTAAGCATCTCATGTAGTTTATGGCTTCTTTCGTTTAGCAATAGTGGAGAACTCATGAACTCTCAAATGCCGGCTGATCTGTGGGTCATGTCCAAATAGAGCAATCTGAAATTATAGCTACCGGGGGGATCCTGTTTGGAAAATATTTAAGCATCTAAGTGGAGAAGAAGCATTACTACATGCAGGAAGGAAGGACAGAGAGAAGGAGGAATGGAGGAAGGGAGGAAGGGAAGGGAAGGAAGGGAGGGGAAACCATTGGATAAGACACAATCATGGCAAGGTGTTTTGGGAGCCTGTAGAGTTTAAAAAACTAAAAAATTATGACTCCGACTTCACAAAGAGGCCTCTTTCTAAATCCAGGGTAGTAGAGAATTAGGATCTCAGTGCCAAGGACAGGAACTATTTGGAAAACCAGGTAGTGTAGCTGGCTTGTCAGCAAAATATAACCGCCTTGAGAAAGGGGTACATTTGAAATTGGTCTGTACATTTGTTTGTTTTTGAAGAGAGAGAGCAGAAAAATAATTGGAATTTCCCCCACAACACAGAAAAGTAGAAGAAACAGACAAACTTCCCCACGATGCAGCAATATCTGAACCCACTGGGTTTGCTTTCTGTCTCAGGTGCTGCCAATACCTGGATCTGCTGGACCATGTTGCGGAGCTGCACCAGAAACTCCTTGGCTTCTTTGGCCCTGTCTGAAAGCCCGTTCAGCGCCTGGGAGAGCTGGCTCTGCAAAGATAAAGAAGGAAACCATGGAGCTGTAATCACAGGAAGTAGCAATGAGGTTGTACAGAATCATTTCAATCCAAGACCCAAGAGTCCTCAACCTCCTCAGATTCTTTTTGTCAGAGTCTGCGACAGTTAGCCAACATTTGTACATGAGGATTCTGGTATTAACAGCATCCAGACCCCTTCCACAGGCTCCTGAGAGCTTTCTCCTCTGAAGCAGGGTCAACTCCTGGCCATTGCGGAGGCCCTCACCAGCTGTATCTGCCTGGAATTTCCTCATCTCATTAATTTGTTAATTAATTCAGCAATAATTTATTTAATTTGAAATTAAGAGAAAACTATGAGTTAGATGATTTGGTAATTGTCAAAATGATTTAGGTTGAAGTGTTCTTGGTCTGGGCCTGGGGCAGGAAGAATAGAGAGTCAAGAACAGGAGGAGGGAAGGAAGGGTTAGAGCATTGGTGTGATGCTCTGGGGCCACTTTATTGTAATGACAGATACAAAAGCCGCGCGATCACATTCCTCCTCATCAAGGTCACCTTTTGACTTTCAATTACAGGCCTGTTGCCGTAACTCCTCTCCACTCCCAAACCAAGGCAGACTCGCTTCCCAATTTCGCACACTGTCCTATCCACATGGGATGCAATTCTGCTGGGGGGCCAAGGGTGCAGGTAAGACCTTGCTTTTTCTCCAGCCTCTCTGCCTGCCGGGGTGGCAAAGGGACACATTGCTAATTGATGAGACTGGAGTGGAGCTTGGCTGGGGGTGAAGAGTAGTCTGAGAAAGCTCTTGGTTTTCTGCTCACATGAGACCAGTGTGGCTGGTGCAGCCTCTGCCCTTGTGTTCCCAACTTTATGGCAGATGTCTTAAAATTCTCCTTGAGAAGGCCAACATAGTAAGGGAGGAGGGGTAGAAGGAGAAATAGCCTGGGTTCCAGGGGCACCTTTGAGCAGCCAAACAACACTTGAAGTTTCCTACCACTAGGCTTCTTGTCTATAGGGAATATTAACTTAAATTAAGTAGTCAATTCAATTAGTTAATTAACTAATTATCAATTAATCAATTAATTAGTTAATTAACTTAGTTAATTAACATAGTTAAGTTCCCATACTGGGGTTTCCATTACTTGCAGCCACTACCATTGTACTTGATGCAAAAGTTCTTCTCCTACAAGCCTGGGCATAACTGCCCATCTCTCCAGGAAATTACAGAGACAAACTCCTTTCCCACAATACCTTCTTTGAAAACTAAAGCCTACTCCCCTCCTTGCCAAGACAACACCGCAACCACCCTCCTCTTTCAAGCAAAAAGGCAGAATCTTAAGATTATATCTCTTGGTCTAATGAATGTTTCTCTGCCTCTTTTTTAAAAAATGTAAATCCAGTATAGTTAACATACAGTGTTTTATTTGTTTCAGGTGTACAAGGGAGTGATTCAAAAACCCTATACATTATTCAGTGCTCATGAAGTTAAGGGTACTTTTAATCCCCTTCACCTTACTATATGATCCAGTAATTCCACTACTGGGTATTCACCCAAAGAATAAAAAACTCTAATTTGAAAAGATACATAAACACCTATGTTAATTGTAGCATTATTTACAATAGCCAAGGTATGGAAGCAGTCCAACTGTCCATTAATAGATGAATGAATAAAAAAGATGTGGGGTATGTGTGTATGTGTGTACAATGGAATATTACTCAGCTATAGGAAAGAATGAAATCTTGCCATTTGCAACCACATGGAGCTAGAGTGTATAAGGCTTAAGTGAATGTTTTTCTTCTTATATTTGCCTTATTAAATATAAAGTTGGGTACTGGATCTCTTTAAAAATATGCATGCCATGCATGCTTGATAGAAGCAATGTGGGGTAGTAGAAAGAACATAGGCCTTGGAAGTGTTCAAATTCTGCCTTTGTCCTTTACTAAATGTGACCTTGAGAAAAATGACCTGTGCCTGGGTTACTCCAATGTAAAAAATGGGAAGCATAATAATGTTTTATAGTTGGGTCATTGTGAGGGTTTAGTGTATTCACCAATGTAAAAGCTCCTGCTGGCTATGTATAATGGAAAAGGGAACTACCCTGAACTCATAAATGCTACCAGTTACTGGCAGTGCCAACTTTTATTCACAGTTTTACCTCCTCCATAAAATGAGAAGAATATTACTATTCTTGGGTGTCATGGCATTGCATGAGATGAAATTTAAAGGCCAGAACCCCTCTGGTGTATGGTACATGCTTAATAAATGTTAGTTTTTACTAATTTTTTAAAAATATTTTATTTATTTGAGAGGGAGATACAAAGAGTGAGCATAAATGAGGTGGGGCGGGTAGAGGAGCAGAGGGAGAGGGAGAAGCAGACTCCCCGCTGAACAGGGAGCCCTATGCTAGACTTGATCCTGAGACTCCAAGATCATGACCTGAGCCACCTAGATGCCCTGGTTATTATTAACTCTTTTCACTTTCTTCATTCCTGCTCACAAACACCTGCAGACTGACTGGGGAGATTTGCAGAGCAGATTCCTAGAAGAGGATCTGTTGGAGAATATCCTTCATCACTTTTACTCTGACCTATGTACTCAGACTCAGGGAGGCTAAACCAACACAGCTGTGTAAGAAAAAGCCCAAAGAGAGCCTACGATGCTGGAAGGGCTACTCAATTATTTATTACCAGGTCCCAGCTGCACCTATTATTTGGAATAAAAGTTTTCTCCTTAAGAACTTTTTCTAAGAGCCCAGGGAACGAAAGAGGGTAGGAGGATCTCATTTAGAGAAGCAGACAATACAATGACAGACATATTCTAAAGGAGACATTTTTCATTGTTACCTTAGAATTCATATCTCTTCTTTTTCAGAATGAGCAAAAGTTTGCTGGCTACTACAGTTTTCATCCCCTTTTATTATAACATCTGCCTTAGTAACCACACTTGGATGTTGGAATAGAGAAGTCAAGTTCATTCAGCTATAGAGAACTGAAGCTACCTGATTTCTTGTGTCCCCACCTGGTACTTAATATATAATGTAAGTTAGTTAGACCTGACACCCATATAGAATTTTTGACAAGTTACCGCTAACTCCTTAGAAAAGAAACTATTCCATAGGATAGAAAGAGTACTGGCCTCATCCATTCCCAGGTTTTTATGTGGCAAAGCAGTAAGCAAACTGAAAAAAATCAATTCATTTGCAGATTACCTCCCTTTGTGTCTATTTTCAATCCCAAGAATACCTTCTACCTGGCTAATGGTTCTGGTATTTGATAAACAACTGTATTATAAGATAAAAATCTAAAAACCTTTCTCTTAAGCTTTGCCAACTTGTGGAAACTGAGCAGGAGACAATGAAAAATCTTGGAAACCATTTATTACTAGAAATGCCCTTATTATAAGGATTTATGTGCTTTTATAGGATAGTCTTTTGATCACATTTATAAGCTACATCTGACATAAAAGAACATTATTATTGATTGATTTTGTTTCCCAGGAGCATTTAAATTCCTGCTGTGAGCTAGCAGAAATATTCTGTCTGCATTCAGGACCACGGAGCAGCCCTGTGAATGTATAGCAGATCACCAAAGATGCAAATACTTAGCACGTGTTTTCCTTACAGCACCTTTAGCTGTACCAGTAGCCATCAGAAGCAGTTTATAATGCCTAAGCAATGACATTTTGATTTCCTGAATAGTTGTCTTCCAATTTTCTGAAAAGGTGTCATGACCAGAAAGTGAATGAGAGTGGGGAATTAATGTAGCCGAAGAGGCCAGAGCTCAGCACATGCTCTGAATTACCAAGATGGCCCAGAAAGGCAGCAAGTTGCTCAGAGCTGTAAGGAGGGAAACAAAACATTCCCCCTCCTCCTTCCTCCATGTGCTGCTTTTTCCCTCCAATTTCCACCCAGATTCCCCTCACCTTCCAAAGGAGTGAAGGTTATAAGGGATCAGAAGCTCAACCTGGAAGCCGTGGGAGGGTGGTTTGCAACCCATTATGACTTAAGGCTCAGTAGATGGATGTGGGATTCAGTCCCTCTCAACTAGCTCCTCCCTCGGCCGAGCATCTGCCCAGCTGCGGAGGATGCCCATGCAGAGGATGGCGTCTCCTCTCCTCACTCTGCCGTGAACATGATCTGTGTGTCATTTTCTCCCTTAGTTTACTATGAATATTGTATGGAGGCAATTGGGACAAAGGAAGGAGAGCTTCCTGGCTGTCTGTGATCTGAAGTTACAGCTATGGGACAGGTCCAAAAGGGTCAACCCTAAAGAATTAGTACAAAATAGATGAAGCAACAGTGGCTTAATGGCCCCTGTGACTCTGTCACAGCACACTCTGCTTGGGGACCATGCCATGGCCCCCTCCTTCCCAAGTACCAGGGTCAACACAAAATGCAGGAGCAAAGTGACAATTGATGTGATATAATTTTGAAGTAAGACCCTTAGAAGAAGAACAATTTTTTTCTGGAAGGAGTGCTGGTTTTTAAGTCTTACTACATTACTGTCATTCTATAATTAAAAAGTAAAGGCAAGAAATTCTAATAGTTACGAGATATTGGTCATTTCTTATTAGCAAGGGACTGCTGGGTTCTTTTAATGGGACTCCCACTTAATCCCAATCACCACCCTGCCATTTTGCAGAGGCTCAGAGAGGATACACCAGAGTTTAGGTTTTACAACTCACATATAAAAGAGCAGGAACACAGGGGCGCCTGGGTGGCTCAGTGGATTAAGCCGCTGTCTTTGGCTCGGGTCATGATCTCGGGGCCCTGGGATAGAGTCCCGCATCGGGCTCTCTGCTCCGCAGGGAGCCTGCTTCCTCCTCTCTCTCTGCCTACTTGTGATCTCTCTCTCTGTCAAATAAATAAATAAAATCTTTAAAAAAAAAAAGTGTAGGATCACAAATCCTCATCTAACTCCAAAGTTGTGCTCTTTGCTTCCACCATCCAAAGAAGAGAAGTCTTCTCTCACTCATGTAGGAAGAAATAAAAACCACCCATAGTGACAGCATGCAAAACCAAGGAAGGTGAGTTGGTGAGGGGGGTTATGACTGATTATGAGGAAACCTGATTATGCTTAACAGGCAGATAATATGTAAACCATAGCATAGTTAGTCAACCTAGATTTTTCCTGCATAAAGTTTTTTGGTGATTTTGTAAAGGACCTGTCAATGAGATCCATGGGTCTCATGGGAGAGGGCCAAAGGTTTGGACTGACGTCCACCATTGGTTTTATCACCCACTGACCTGAGACCTTCGGAGGGACTGGGCTGAGGGTAGAATCAGGTAAAGGAATGAGAAGTCACTGAATAACTAGAACTTGGAGAACCTTTGAGCTGAACTCCCAGGGGGACTGATTCTCTTTCTGGCTAAACTTCTGTTTCTGGTCTATACCTTTCCTTATACCTTTCCTTTCCTCCACAAAGGGATCTCTCTTCTGGTTTCTCTGGTGGTGGAAGAACCTGGATCTAGCCCAGTCCCAGCTCACTAGTTAGATGGGCAGGAAGCCCCACAGGCTGGCCTGCCTGGAGATGAGGGCCAGCAGCAAAGCAGGGGCAGTAAACAGGTTGTGATCTGTCAACAGTAATCTAGGCATGTGTGTGTGTAAGTGAATGTATATGTGTGAGCAAGCATGAGCACAGAGAACATGAGTGTATAAGAATGTGTGCAAGAGTACATGTGTGTATGAGACATCAGTGGAGTATCGGGAAGCTCTTGGCTTTGGATAAGGCTGGTGTCAGAGGGGTCTTTTTTTTTTTTTTTTTTAAAGATTTTTACTTATTTATTTGACAGAGGTCACAAGTAGGCAGAGAGGCAGGCAGAGAGAGAGGGGGAAGCTGACTCCCCATTTAGTAGAGAGCCCGATGTGGGGCTCGATCCCAGGACCCTGAGATCATGACCCGAGCTGAAGGCAGAGGCTTAACCCACTGAGCCACCCAGGTGCCCCCAGAGGGGTCTTATGCGCAGCTGATTTGGGCCCACTCAGCTGCTGCTTACTGCTATTGGTTCTGACCAAGATCCTCTCTGTGCCCAAACGTAGTCAGGTTCCTCTGAGCCCTCTTCTCAACTTTGGCCCATAAAGGCTTAAACAAAATTCTAACATAGTTTCTAATGGGTCGTGGCCACATTCCTAGGATGACCCTAGCCCCCTTGAAGTATCAGTCTGAGGAAATTCAAGGCTGCCAAAAGAATTTACTGGTTGTTTCAGCCAACACGTGAAGATAGAGCCCTTGCCTCCTAGTCTCTGTAGGAGGTTAGGAGTCTAAACCCAATAAACACCAGTTAGCAAACCCAGATGCGTTCCACATGGGCCAACCCCTTCTCACTTTCTGTAATTTCTCACTTCCCTGACTCTCCTGAGCCTCAGCTCATCCCCTCTCCATTCTTCCATTCTTCCTTTAAAATGCCCAGTCACAAAGGTAAGCTGAAGACAAAGCAGGAGCTGACCCACCGGAACCCCCCCAACCCCCACTCCTGGGTGGGACGTGTATGACCTTCTTCCAGGAATCTCCCAACTATCTTAATGTTAATGACTTGCTAGAGGGGAAAAACAACCTTAACTTGATTGCCAAAGCCTTTGAAATCTCCCTTTTTCCCTACCTCCTCCAACCCTATAGTATATAAACAGCTGCCCATCACAACCCCAGTGCCACAGCTCTTTCTGCCCTGGGTTTTGTCCACGTGCTTTAATAAACTACCATTTTGTACCCCCAAAACCCCCAAAACAAAAAAACCCTCCAAAACGCCCAGTCACTTCCATACAAATTGAAGTTGAGTTCAGTATGCTGGACTCTTTTCCCTATTGCAATAGTGTATAACTGATTGAAATCTGTCTTTACCACTGTGACTGGTGTCCACTCTGTTTATCTTTGATAGTGGCTAACCCTGGCTATGGCCTAGGGAAAGCTGTGGCAATCTTGGGCAATGAGCTGACCCTTCAGCCGGCCCAGGTTAACTTTAAGGGTAGGGAAGGAAGCACGTCCAAATTCCCCTGCCTGAACAGGCACATCTCTCATATACTAAACCAATCTTACCATTTTGACTGTGAATGTGAGCTATAAGTTGTGCGGAAGAAGAAAGGAAGAAGACATTTTGCACCTGACACACTGTTCCATATAATTTCCTTTTCCATTCCGCAGGGCTAGATCTGCACAGGCAAGTACACAAACATCCACACTAAAAGCTAATGCATAATGCCACTGACCTTCTTTTTAATAACAATTCAAATCCAATACTGTTTCAGTCATTCTTGAAACCATAAACATGGGCCAGCAATGCCATTTTTTTCACCAGGTAGTAGTAACTGACTGACATAGACAGGGCAATGGGCAGTAATCTGGCATTGGGGTTAAGAAGACAGGCTTTCCAGTCAGATGGACTTGGGTTTAAATCCAGACTTTCACTCGCTGTGGAACCATGGGCATATTACCTAATGTAGGGGATACTGTGGTGCTCTGTCTAAGTTCTCTTTTAAAGGCTGTTGTGTTGGGGTGCCTGGGTGGCTCAGTGGGTTGAGCCTCTGCCTTCAGCTGGGGTCACGGTCTCAGGGTCCTGGGATCAAGTCCCATGTCAAGCTCTCTGCTCGGCGGGGAGTCTGCTTCCCCCTCTCCCTCTGCCTGCCTCTCTGCCTACTTGTGATCTCTCTCTCTCTGTGTCAAATAAATAAATAAAATCTTAAAAAATAAAAGGCTGTTGTGTCCTTCTTCTAGCTGCTGGGAATACTACTGTTGATAAATTGAGTACACTAAGAGTCTTTCTTGCCTATGGGGACAGGGTGTCCCCATTAGTGACTGGCTAGGACCTCCTTGCCATAACTTGAGAACAACCCCGAAAGGCTATCCCAGCTCCAGAACTCCCAGCAGATGCGGCTGGGGCCAGTCAGGTCAGGTTCCCCCTCTGCTCATTCCTAGCCTTCTCACTTCTTCTACTAAGAGCACTCAGCAGCTAACCATCCCTTCACAACTCTCTGAGCCTATGTCCAGGAGCCCTAGTCTAAAACACTAAACTTCCTGGGTGCCAGTTTCCTCATCTGCAGCATGGAGATAACAATAGTACCTGCGTCAGAGGACTGTAGTGAGGATTATTTAAAATCATATATATAAAGTTCGTCTATGCAACATCTGGCATATCGTAAGCATTTAGTAAATGTTGTAAGCATTTATAATAAGAATTATGTTAAAAAATACATAAATCACTAAAACATTTTGTCACACCACAAGTCCCAATTTGGGGTTTGACCACTTATGATTATTCAGACACTGCACTAGATTATAGTATTGTTCACAACTCTTTGCTCTCTCCCCATTTTTGCCATAAGACTTGCGGTGCCTCCTGCAGGTGGAGCATGTGTCCCTACCCCATTGTCATTCTTGGCCATGTGCTTTGCTTTAGCCCAAAACAACACTGTGATTTTCTGCCAGCTCACTGGCTTTTCTTCTTTATCACATGAATCCAGTGGTATGCTGATAAATAGGCTCTTGAAAAGCCCCAATTCTAATTTGTAGTGTTTGCCAATTTCCAAGGTTGGTTTTAGGCTACCAACATACATCACTGAATGTGGAGTTAGAAAAGAGGTATACTCTCAGCTCTTCACAGTGAGTGGGTATGAGCTGATCAGCATACTTGCATACCACCGGCATATCCCACATAGTGGCTATGGGCTTTCAGAAAGAACACATGTGGAACGGAACTTCAGACTACCTCCTGTGATAGAACATGAGCAAGAAATACATCTTTGGGGGTGTGTGGGTGGCTTAGTGGGTTAAGCCTCTGCCTTCAGCTCAGGTAGCGATCTCAGGGTCCTGGGATCCAGCCCCACATCGCATTGGGCTCTCTGCTCAGCAGGGAGCCTGCTTCCCCCTCTCTCTACCTGCCTCTCTGCCTACTTGTGATCTCTGTCTGTCAAATAAATAAATAAATAAATAAATAAATACATCTTTGTCACCAAGATTTTAGGGACCGTTTGTTACTCTAGCAAAACTGATGAATACAAATAGCAATTATAATCTTTTCTTTCATGGTTTAATTTAATCAATATTTATAGTTTTACCATGGACCAGGCACAGTGATTCACGCTAGGAAAATAATGATAAAGAAAGTAAACACAATCCCCTCCCTCAAGGAACCATCACTGTTTTGAAACCACCACCATTCTGAGCTTTATAATGTCCATTTGAAAGTTCTCTCTTACGGACTCTCTAATGAAGAGCAAGCAGACTAGACTATTCCAACAACTAACAACAGAAATGTAGCTTCTCCACCTCTCAGGGCAAATGAGAAGTATCTGCTTCCTCACCAGACATAGCCAATTCTAGCTAGAGTTTGAATTCTAGATACACTCTGCATGGCCTTTATCTACTAAACTTAAAATAGTTCTCTGCCATAGATAGGAAGCTCTCAAGCTGGAGATGCAAATCAACATGGAGTTTTTTTCATGGAGATAGAAGTCACTTTTTGTCTAACGGCACAGGAAAAAAAAAGAGCGAGAGTGAGAACGAGAGAGAGAGAGAGAGAGAGAGAGAGGAAAAGAAAAGAAAAACAGTTGCCTCACCCAATGTTCATAGTTTCTTGGGGGGAAATCAATTTGCCATGTCTCTATGGCTTTTGCAGGGTGCTGGAAGCCGTGAAAGAATTCATGCAGCAATTGTTGTGATGGAAGGCATGAAACTTTAATAAAGCGGCAAGCATATAGGCTGCAAGGTCAACACCACTCGCCTCAAGGGTCTGTCAGAGAGCATACCTTTCTATGGATATTCAAAACCACTATACATGTGTTGTTAGGCAGTTACTAAGTATTTACAGCTGAGGATCAAAATATGCTTTCCTTGGACTAAGCCTTTGTGTAAATATTGGATTTTACATCCCAGAGATGGACTACAGGATACATCTCCTTTGTGTGTGTGCTGCCTTTTCTCTATGGAGAACTCTAAGGCCCTAGTCAGCAGACTGAATCCTTTCCCAGAAAGCTGTTTTCTCTGCAGATCCCCTTGGCTTCCTTTAGGTCCTCATTGGTCTGCCATGTCCTTCCAGGTGGTATAGCATTCCATATTGTCTGATACTACCCGGGCACAGTTTTAAGATTAGAACAGATTTGAGATCAATACATTTTCCATTTTCAGTTCTCTATAATATTTAAGTGTCCCGGATAGAAACTTTCATTTTTCAAACGAAGACTTTTCTCTAAATAATTAAAAACATGCTCTTAGAAATATATAGGATGAAGTGAAAGAAATCACCGAACTATTTTTCATATAGAAATGCTTTTCCTGTGCTCTTTCAGAGACTCAAGTGTTAAGTGCTAAAGCTGGAATGACCATTATTTGTTCCTCAGGTTTCTAGTATTAAGAACAAAATAACTAGTGGGAGCAAGATGTTTTGGGGAGGGCACTGGGTGTGGTGCAAAAACAATGAATACTGTTGTGCTGAAAAGAAATTTTTAAAAAAGTGAAAAAAAAAAGAAATAACTTTCCCCCCATATTTCAAAAACAGAACATGCTTCTTTCAGAAAAATCAGAAAATAAAAGACTTAGTAGTTGAAAAAAATAATCTCTTTTCACTTAATATGGTATAAATATTTTCCCATCTGACTAAAAATACACTACTTCCTCCTTTTGTGTAATAGGTATATAATATTTGATAACATTTACTCTGTGGCAAGCACTGCCTGTAATGCTTTATACATAGTAACTCATTTTTTTCACACAACAACCCAGAAAGGTGGGTACTATTAATATTCAAAATTTTTGTAAGTGATAGAATTAAGCAAGAGAGGTTATGTGGTCCAAAGTCCTAAAACTGTCAGGCAGAGCAGAATCCAAATCCACAAAGTGTGTGACCAGAATCTATTCTGATAACCACTAAGTGGAAGGGTAACCCACTATGTTGATGCAGCATCATTTATTTAACTAATCTCCTATTTTAGGACATTCAATTTGCTTCCATTTTTTGCAAAGAACTGACATAAATTTCATGGAGTAAATCTTCAACACATTCTTGATTATTCTCCTTTTCAGAAATGAAATTTCGTATTTACTCACATTAAATGTTATCATCTTATCAAAATGTCCTTGAGTGGTCATTTAATTTATATTCCTGATAAAGGTGATATAAGTAATACCTGCAAATATTATCATTTGTATTATTTTTTAAGATCAGAGAGGCAAATAATGGAATCTCATTTCTAAAATTTGCATTTTTCAATTACCAAGGTGAGGGAAGAGAGACTTTTTTCAAAAGCTTATTATTGATATTTTCCTAGTTAAGGCGGAAATTCCCACTGGTATTATTTATAAAGCACTTAGGAGAGGTCCTAGCCGACAGAGTGCTACCAGGACTACTTAAGTGTTTGTCAAGGAAATTAGTTTCTTCCCATTGTTGATGACTAATGACTATCTGTGAATAAGGCTGGCCTGAGGACACTTGTTTGCTTATCAAGAAAGCCTTAGGGACCAAAAACTGAAAAACAACATGGAAAATTTAGTTGGCCTGCCAGAGAAGTGAAAAGTTATGGCTTAACAGTTTTAGTAGAATTTGGTCACCATGTCTGGTTCACAAAATCTCTACTCTTTAGAACTTATTATTTTGTGGACACATAATAATGTGTCTGGTAAACATTCAATGGGCATAAGAAAAGAATATATTCTAGGAGAGAATATATATACATTTATATAATATAAAGATAATATGCATAATATAAATTTTTGTAACACATGTGTAAACATAATTAAACTTGTTAACGGGGTTGTTCAGATGCCCTACGTTTTTTCTTATTATTTGTCTCTTTGACCTATAATATTCTAAAATAAAAAGGTGATCGGGGCGCCTGTGTGGCTCATTTGGTTAAGCCTCTGCCTTCGGCTCAGGTCATGATCCCAGAGTCCTAGGATCGAGCCCTACATCTGGCTCTCTGCTCAGTAGGGAACCTGCTTCCTCCTCTCTCTCTGCCTGCCTCTCTGCCTATTTGTGATTTCTCTCTCTATCAAATAAATAAAATCTTAAAAAAAAAAACCAGTATGGTAATAACATACAAACAGACACATGGATTAATGGAACAGAATAGAGAGCCCAGAAATAAACCCACACATATATGGCCAATTAATTTATGACAAAGGAGCCAACAATATACAATGGGGAAAGGACAGTATCTTCAATAAATGGTGTTGAGAAAACTGGACCGCTATCTTACACCATATGCAAAAATTAACTCAAAATGGATTCAAAGACTTGAACATAAGACCTGAAACCATAAAATTCTTAGAAGAAAACCCAGGGGGTAAGCTCCTTGACATCAGTCTTGGCAATGATTTTTTGGATTTGACACCGAAAACTGGATACTGGGAGACCTCCACTCACAGGGTGTTACTGCCTTGGATGATTTCATGCCTTTGCCCTCATTGTGTTGACTCTTTTCTTCTGTTGCAGATACCTAGCAGCCCCTGGAATCCAGTTACCTGGCCACTGCTAACTGGTCTGCATGCCCTCTCACAATGATGTGATTTTAATATTAAAGATGAATCTGTTATGGAGGGCACATATTACACGGAGCACTGGGTGTGGTGCATAAACAATGAATTTTGGAACACTGAAAAAAAATAAATTAATTAAAAAAAAGATGAATCTGATAAAGGTCATTTAGGTGCAAATATATGCCTAATTTGAAAAGTGGCAATTCCTCAGAGGGAGCAGGAATGATGGGCGTCATTCAGTAAGAAATGGGAGGACACTCACCACTTCTGCCAGAATCTTCGCCCACCCTTAGAAATGTCCTGTCCTTCGGGAAGGCACAGATGCCATAAGGCTCACAATGCAAATGTGTCCTTTTTGGTCAACTTCTGATGCCATAAGTTGTAGGAAGAACTTGTGTTCAGATGTTCTTGGTTCCTTTAGTTTGAATACGAGTTTGAGAGGCATGAGTCCTCTCATTTTGCTGATAAATCCACATTGTCCCTCTCTGAGAGTCCTAACATTTCATTTACAAAGTCCAAACATAAGGAAATTAAATGAGCCTTAATATTACTCTCCTTTTCACTACTATTGCTTCTGTAACTCTGAGAACAAAGTAAAACACAATCTTTGTCTAATAAATGATCCTCTTTGCCAAAAGAGAAACTCTTGGGGATATCTTAAATGGCTTCTAAAACATATTTTGTTTTTTCTCCCCACAGTACTGAAAGATTTGTTAAGATCCAGTACTTATAGGTCAATTTCCATTCAACATAAAATTAATAGTGATCATCAATATCGTTCAGGAAAATGGATCTAAGCCATGTCTGATTTCGTTTCACCCTTTCCCTCTGCGTCTCTGTCAATCCATCTCTATGCAAGTCAATTGCAGTGCCAGCCTAGTGAAAAGGGAATGGTTTCCATGACAACAGATTTTCGCTCTGCTAGTTAGAATCTACAATTTGACTCCCACAGAAATAAATCTCATCATGGGAATTGGTTGATTCTGTAAACGACTAAGTAACTGTGCAATCATATCCAAAGAAAAGCCTGTTAGAAGCTTGCCTGAGTAAGGGTAGGTTATGCAAGGTGACTACTGAATCTGCCGCTAACCTCACACAGATGGGGCGATGTGCAGGGAATGCCTGTTTTTTGAGCCGCAGCTTGCTTGGTTCTGCACCCACCACGTGTGGGCTGCATAGGTTCGCCTCTTGTGAATTTCAACAATGCTTTAATTCCAGGTGGAGGGAATAGATTTTAGAGCACCTCATAGCAAATGACATAGTAAGTGTTCATCCCTGAAAGTCTTTCGTCTTATTTCCAGAAACTGTTAGTTCCTTGAAAGGACACAATTCCCAGAGCTGTGCTTCAGGCATCCGGCATGGTATGAATTTAATTGCTTATTGTCTGTTTCTCTGTTAAATTTGGTGCTGCTATCATATAAGAAAACTCTTGTCTCTTCACTATCATTTCCCCTTATTTTAATAATCTGTCCTATTTATTAATTAAAAATATATAGAAACACTTGCAGATTTATAATTTTCTTTTTTTAAAAGATTTTATTTATTTATTTGACAGAGAGAGAGAGAGAGAGAGATCACAAGTAGGCAGAGGCAGGCAGAAAGAGGGGGAAGTATGCTCCCCACTGAGCAGAGAGCCTGGTGCAGGGCTGGATCCCAGGACCCCGAGACCATGACCTGAGCCGAAGGCAGAGGGTTAAGCCGCTGAGCCACCCAGGTGCCCCTAATTTTCATTTTAAAGTGTAACATGATGCTAAGTGTTTCAAATAATGGTTTACAAACATATTTTCCTAATAACAATTTATAGAAATTATAACAGTTAATTCTGATCTATAAGAAAATAATTGCTGTCAATCTCATGGTATATAATTAAAGTGATTTCAATCAATCCCATTCCTGGATCCAGTAAGCCAGGTTTCCTTCTGAACAGTGGGACTCACTGCTGAAGTAGGAACTTGTGTTGCAGCAAGTTGGTATCCTCAGCAGAGAAGAATGTGCAGCTTTGAATAAGCATGCAAATATTCGGAACTGTGATGAGACTGCACTGCAAAGTGCAAACTCAGTAGCTAAATCAACTCCCTCCCACCCCAGCTCGTTGATGCATTATGCTCAGTGAGCTGGTTTTTAAAAGCCATTTCAAACATGGGACAGAAATCCCTTAGTACCCAGCCTGTCGCTTTCCCGATTCAGCAGAAGATAATTATGGCTAAATCTGGTAAAATCTGCATTTCCATGTTGTACACCTTCCTTGTTTCCTCAGGCTGTCCCCTGATGCTAACTCCCTTCTTCCTCCGCTCAAAGCTTAGGAAGGATCTAATACCACTCATTTAAGAATGATGGGCCAAGTAGCCCATTAGCCTTTCATTGAAATTCATGCATATTAAATTTTTATCTAAACCAAAGATTTCCCTTTTACATTTTTCATTTCTAGTTGTCAAATGAAAGACTTTGCAGTTAAGGAAATTTTTAGTAATTTTTAGAAAAGTGGGAACAATTTTGCTTAGAAAAGGGGACCTTGAAATTACATTAATTTTACCTTGCTGGCCACAAATGCAATCTTGATATCATCTTTTTAGAATGAAGTCTCTGTCCTCCCACCCTCCTATTGGGCATCTTCTTCCTAGGGTAAGAGTAACCCTTTGAGTCTTTGGAGGCCTATCCTATCAGCAGGTAAGAGTGAAGGAACTGATCCCTTCCTTAGGAGCTTTTCCCAGGAGGCAAGCCTAACCTGGTACAGACAGATCTCTCCTCAACCTTCCTTGGGTAAACAACGGGGTGGCCTCCTCTGCTATAGGAGTTGGCATACAACATGATCTAAGCTGATAGTTAAAAATGGCAATGCCATTACTTACTTACAGGAGGTCCAAAAATGCATACATTTTGTTTCCTCTTGTGTTTCTACATCTGAATTTCTAACAAAGAATGTTGTTACTGGAGGGCATCAATTTTATTTCATTTTATAGACTGCATCTTCCTGAATGTCTTGTATTTAGACTATCACCTTTGTCTATTCCTACTTATATATTTAAAACGACAGAACTCAGATATGCAAGCAGCTAATCAATGAGAGTTAGGTGTGGCAAGAGGTGAAGGATTGGGGAAGGTAAAGTGAGAGTGTGTAGAGTATGTGGTTTCATGAGCAAAGTACAACTGATACGTCAAGCTGGGGAAGAAATATTAGCCAAAGGAAGGAAACAGGGAATGGTAGGAACAATGGAAAGAAGAGAAAGGTAAGGAGATAGAGGGAAGATGGGGAGCAGGTTAGGATCAAATATCAGACCATCTGGGATGGCAGGCAAATGCCTATGATCTCGAGAGCACTCTTGATCAATTCCATGGATGACCCAGAAAGCTAGGCATAGTGATGTCAACTGGGTCGAACCTTGAGGGACCAGCAGTGCCACAGAAGTTATATGAAATCTGGACAGAAAACCAAATATTAGGACTTCAACTTAGCAATTCTTTTTTCTCCCACCATATAACTTACAGATTATTCATCTGTTTCTATATGACGCGCAACCAGAGTTAGCAGAAGTAGGCAGCTCACTAATTATAGGCATGTTTTTCAGCTCATGGTCGTACAGTGAAACCAGAGAGGTGGTAGCTTCCTAATGTGTCAAGGTAGGTGGAAGTACATCCCCCAGAATTCCCTTTCCTGCATGTATAGTTAGGGTGGGCCACAGGAGAGTTTCCTGTGGGAGACTTTGAGGGGGAAGTGAATTATCAGTCATTTTGTAGCCCACACCCCTTGTCACATCTGCTGTCTCAGCTGGTTGGCATGAGGCAGCAGCTGAACCAGCAACTGCTCCACCTTCTCTGGGGTCCTCCTTCAGTCTCTCCAATTCTTGGGCCAGGGGTGTGTGTGTGTGTATGTGTGTGCGTGTGTGTGTGTGTGTGTGTATGTTCGTGTGTGTATTTAGGTCAACGACAAAAGGCCCCAGATTCTACAGGACATTTGCATCACATCACCAAGGACAGAAGCGAGAACCAACATGGGTTTCAGTCAATCTCATGGGCTCGAGCTTGTGCCTGTGCACTCTAGCTTTCTCTAGTGCTGCTCTGTGAACTTCAAGCTCCAGGATCAGATGTGAAGACAACAGCCTTACAGAGACTGCTTAATCCATTCCTCCCACAACTGTGCAAATGCAAATCCTCGTAACAAGCCACCCAACTAACAAACTAACTAACCAACTATATTGCCTAGTGGTACTGCTTCTTTGCTTGGACCCTGACTGATACAGAAAGGTAAGGAGGATTCTGAAGGCATTTAATTCTAGAATAAATAAATTAAGTCTTTTTTCACGACCAAGAACACTATGCATATAAAGATCAAACCAGGGACACCTGGGTGGCTCAGTCGATTAAGGCTCTGACTTTGCCTAAGGTCATGATCTCAGGGTCCTGGGATCAAGCCCTGAGTTAGGCTCTATGCTCAGTGGGGAGTCTTCTTGGCGCTCTCCCTCTCCCAATGCCCCTCCCCTCATTCTTGCTTGCTCACACACAGGCTCTCCCTCTCTCAAATAAATAAATAAAATCTTAAAAAATAAATCAAACCAAAATGTGAGTTGAAACCCATTGATTCACACCCACCAAGATGAGGATAATAAAAATGACAGTAACAAGTGTTAGAGGATGTGGAGAAATTAGAACCACATTGTTGGTGGGCATGTAAATTGGTGCAACCACTTTGGAAAACAACTTCCTCAAAAAGTTAAATATAGAGTTACAAAAGGACCTAGAAGTTCCACTTTAATACCAAGAGAACTGAAAACATAGGTCTACACAAGACTTTGTACAGAAATACTCATAGCAGCATTATTCATAAAAGTCCAGAAGTGGAAACAAACCAAATGTCTATCAACCAATGACGGTATAAATGAGCTGTAGCATAGCCATACAATGGAATACTTGAGTAGTAACTCAGCAATGAAAAGAAATAAAGTACTGACATATGCTATAATATGGATGTAGTAATTTGGATGTTCACTTGAAAGAGGGTAGCAGTCCTGATAAAGGATAATGAGCAAGATTATAGCAGTTAGGTCCACCTAGTGAGCATGATTGTAGCAATAGATCCATCATCGGTAATAAACTTTTCTCATTCATCTTTCTTTGGTCATCAAAGGCAGAACCCAATTCAAGTGTAAGAAGCAACATTATGCACAAAGAGATATGTTCATGAATTGTTTGTAATGGTGGGAAAAAATCTTGAACCAACCTCAATGTCCATCAACAGAAGAAAAGATAAGTCAGGGAATACCCACATAGCAATTAGAATGATACACATCAACATAAAGGATCGATTTTGGAAATATAATTCTTATTGGAAAAGAAGCAAATTGCAATATAATGGGTGGGTTAAAAATTCAGGCTTTGCAATGATTACATTTTAGAAATGGATTACAGTTTAGTGGTTGTCAGGGGTTAGGGATGGGGCTGGGGGAGGGGGTTGGAGCAGTTTGAGGGGGTGAAAGAGAAGGTGTGGTTTTAAAAGGGCTACACGAGGAATCCTAGTGGGGTTGGACCTATTGATCATTTTGACTATGGTGGTATCTATATAAACTTATACAAGTGCTCAAGTTGTATAAAACTTAACGTACCCACATTTGTAAGTAAAAAGTAAAATTGGGAAATCTGAAAAAAAATTGGTGGGCCATTTCAATGTCAATACCCAGTGATATTGTGATATTATACTATAGTTTTGTAAAATATTACCACTGAGGGAAACTGGGAAAAGTATAAAAGAGATTTCTCTATATTATTTCCCACAATTACATATGAATTCACTGTTTTCTCAATTTATTTCTTTTTAAAGGTTTTTAAAATTTATTTGACAGAGAGAGACACAGCAAGAAAGGGAACACAAGCAGGGGGAGTGGGAGAGGGAGAAGCAGGCTTCCTGCTGAGCAGGGAGCCCAATGTGGGGCTCAATCACAGGACCCTGGCATCATGACCTGAGCCAAAGACAGACACCTAACAACTGAGCCAACCAGGCACCCCAGTTTTCTTAATTTAAAAAGGAAGAAAGAAACATTGCTTCAAATGTAACAAACCTAGAAAATATTTTTAATCTCCTGTTCAAGGATAGAAAATTTTAAAATTCATCCCCACAGAAAAACAGTGTGATTCTCACTAATAATATTACTTTTAAAGTCAAGGGGAAAAGAACTCAGTCTTTGGAACTAGATTGCTCTTCCACTTATCACTGTGAAACTTTGGACAAATTAAACTCTGAACTTTAGTCTCTTTCTTAGTAAAATGGGATAAGAATAGTACCCACATTACTGAGTTATTGTGAGAATAAACTGGCTTGAGATATGTACAATGTTCACAACAGTGCTTGGCACATCTTAAGTGCCCAGTAAGTTGTTGAACACTATGATACCACTGATATAAAGTTTGAAAATAGGTGATACTAGAATAGGAATCCACATGTACACAGTGAAACTATAAAGAAACACATGGAAGTGATAAATATAAATTCAGGACAGAAATACCTCTGGCAATGGGGAGGGGGATTCCCTGGGGAAGAACACACAGGGATCGCCATTTGCCTGCATAGAGTGCTATTTCTCAAGTTCTGTAGCTCAAACACACCTCCTGTGAGACGCTGTCCTTGGTTACCCTACCCCAGATGAGACCATCGGTCAGCACTCTGACAGAACTTTCATCCGTCCATCCACTCATGCCTCTGTGACTGTGTATTTCACTGGAGCTCTCTGACAGAAAGAACGGGTGCACTATGCAATGGTTGACTATTGAGAAATAAACATAATGCTTAGAAAACCATTCTGTAGGATAATGAAATGATGGGGCTAATTTACCTTCAGAGGTGTTGCAAAGTCAGAAAGCAAGAGAGGACAACGGATACTCTGCAGCAAGTTATTTGATGGGTAATTATTTAAAATATGATTGATGCACCTAACATCTGTAAGGCACTGGTCTAGGCCCTGCTGTACAAAGACAAACAGGATAAGGCACATACTCAAGGGATGAATGGTCTAGTATAGGAAAGACTTGCACATATGATCTGTGTCTGGTAAGGAAAATGGCCAAATAAGGGTAACAACTGGGGCGCCTGCGTGGCTCAGTGGTTAAAGCCTCTGTCTTCAGTTCAGGTCATGATCTCAGTGTCCTGGGATGGAGCCCCGCATGGGCTCCCTACTCGGCAGAGAGCCTGCTTCTCTCTCTCCCTCTGCCTGCCACTCTGCTTACTTGTGCTCTCTATCTCTCTGTCAGTTAAATAAATAAAATCTTAAGAAAAAAAAAAGGGTAACAATCAAATACTATGGGTGAATCTGAGAGAGTCTTTTTTTTTTCCAAGTGAGACTAACACAACACATCTTAGAGAACAAGAACACCACTTTCAATGGAAATATATAGCTTTTAACAATATTTTATATAAAAAATATTTTTAATGGAAATAGTCTTCAACAAAAAGTTATATTTTATTCTAATTAAAAACTCCTAACATAAAAGAATACTCTATTTTGAGTATATATATTCTTATGTAATCTATTATTCTAAAAAAGTCCCCTTAGCAAGTGATATAACCATGCAGTATACGTCTTCACTTGGGCACCAAAAGGTAACATTTTTTTCCTTCCTGATTAATAGTTGATCCAAGATGCTGTTTTCTGAATTTTACTCCCACAAGATGCTGTTGTTAAGTTTAGAACAATGAATATCTAGCAAATTAAATTCCTGAATTGTTGTGCAGTGCTGAGTTTTCAGAATTAAAATGGTTGTCTGGCAGTGCACGGAAGAACCACTGCTCAGGCAAAATTTGCCTTGTGACTTTTTGGCTGTGATGTAGAGGGCATATTGAATACCACGCAGCTCTGGCCCTGAAGGCCAGTCCTGAGAATTCTCATCTCACAGCTCTTCTAGACAGGAGCTGTATTCATTACGACAGTCTAGGAAGAGGGCCACCAACCCTTTCCTCCAGGGAGTAGGATATCAGGATGAGTACGTCTTCTCTCATACTTTCAAGACCCTTCTTAGTAGAGCACTGTTAAGAAAGTTCACACATTTGTCTGTATATCTATCTATCTATGCATCAAATCTTCCTGTTGAAAGTGTCCTATGCAAAAATCATTGTCTTCTTGGTGGAGATACAGTAAGACCAATAAGATCCAGACTCTGCCTTCAAGATCCTGGTGATCCAGGAAAGGGCAGGCAGGCAAGATGTTAAATGTAAAAAACTGTTACACTTCTGTGAGAAGTGTGCATACAGGGTACCATGGAGTCAAGAGAAAGAAGTATCCGGTTCCACTCTGAAGTGGGTGTGGGTTAAGAGAGGATTCAGAGAGGAGGTAAGCTCAATAGTCATAGTATTTCCCAAACAGGGAGCCCAGTGAACAAAGGCATGGTGGTGTGAGATGGCCTGGGTTGGCAGGAATGGTGAGCAGTTCCGCAGGGATGTAGCAGGGCAGTGAGGAGACGTGGTCCAGAGATGCCTTGATGTTTTTTCTGCCACCATAGGAAGCACAGACATTGCTGATCAAGTTGTTGCTAAATTTCTCAAATTAGTAAGCATGGGCATTAACCTTGATTTTATGCTGCTGGCTTTCAGAAAAGGTCTGACCTATCATCTCATCAGCAGTACAATTTACCTTGTACCCAGGGATGTGCAAGGCAAGCCTGCCTTTAAAATCTATTATAGAATCCTATTTACCCTGAAGTTTCAATCCTTTGATATAGTATCATTAAGATAGCACTCCACTATTTCAAAAAGCCTCAAAGACTGTTGATTTTGGCATGAATGATGAACACATTCAAAAACAAATTGCTGGGTTAGATTCTGAATCCACGGATTAAAAGTCATCCCATCTCAGTCTTATTATTTATACTAACATAGTTCATGTGAGTGCCATTATTTGCATTTCTTATTCATTCATCAGGATTGAAAAGAGGATACCAGGTCTCACTATGACTTGCAATGTCAATGCTTCTTGGCAGCTAGGATCTGTGCACCCATTGGAGTCCTGCCCTGCCTAATCCTCCCAGACACATTCACTGCAGTGCTGCCACCCCTGGTCAGAGCTACCTAGGAATGGCCTTCAGAAAGAGTTATCATCAATTTGCACATTGAGCACTTACTCTGGGGTGGACACTGTTCCATGCACTGAACAAAATGAGTTCCTTCCTTTAGTGATAGGTGCCTTGAAGAAAAATAGAGCAGGGTAAGGGGAAAGGGAGGAAGAGAGAACGAAAGTGTGTGCATGAGCACACTAGGTAGTGTGGGGTCACTGGGAAAGCTTTTCTCAAAAGGCACCTTTTAATAAGAGAACTGAATGAAGCAAGAAAACAAATCATGTGAATATCTGGGAGGAAAACTAATCCAGGCAGAGGGAATGAGCTTGATAGGTGTGAGAAGTGGTGAGAAGAGAGTGGTTGGAAGGGCTGGGGGTGTGGTAGGAAAGGAGTTCAGTGTGAAGGACTAGGCCATGTAAGACTTTATAGGTAGAAATTTTGGAAGTAATTGATAAGAACTCATTGAACAGATTGATATGTTCTGATTTACCAGTTATATAAAAGAGTTATAACCACTTAACTATAGGAAATTCTCCCTTTGGAAGACCATATTTTCTGAAGTTGGCCATATCTGTATATTTATCTCTTCCTAGGTGTACTTCTAACAATATGATCTTCCAAGAGAAAGAATCCATGGAGTCTGGAGAGGCTCTTGGAGTATGACAGAGGTGATCTTATGTACCTTCCAAGGGTAGGTCATAAAAAGGATAAAACTTCTGCCTGGCTTCCAATCTTAACCTCTCTCTCTCTCTTCCTCCTGTTCTCTCTCTTCCTCTCCATCTTCCCCTTCCCCCTTCTCTCCCTTCTCCCTCCCTTTTTTCCCTCCTTCTTTCCCTACATGCTCACCATTGGAACCCAGCTGCCAGCTTGTAAGGGAGACTGGCCTACTTGGAGAGACCTATGTAGAGAGGAACAGAAGCTTCCTGCAAACAGCCAGCACTGACTTGCTGGCCATATGCATGAGCCTCCTTGGAAATGGATTCTCCAATCCTCCTCAAATCTTACAATGCCTTTGGCACTAGATAACAGCTGACTGCAATCTCTGGAGAGACTTTCAGCCAGAATAACCAGCCACTCCTGATTCCTGATCCACAGAAACTATGAGAGATAATGAACTGTTTTTAGTTACTAAGTGGTACCTAAGAGCTAGATCATTTAAGGCTTTGTAGATTATGGCAAGGATCTTGAATTTAATTCTAAGTTTGATGGAAGTCATTGGAGTATTTTTAGTAAGGAACTGATATGCTCTGATTTACCAGTTACAAAAAAACAAAACCATCACAACCAGATAACAAAGGAAACTCTCTTTGTCCCTAAAAATTTTTATGTATTTCTTCTTTTTCTTCCTATATCTTTATTTCATCTCTTCCAAACTTGCTCTCTCTTTAATGGCCTCTCTCTCTAGCTCTATCTCTTCCCTCACTCCTCTTGGCTCCCCGCTTCTCTTGGTTATTCTTATCTCAACCCATCCCTCAGTGTCCTGCCCTAGGCCACTCAGAGGGACAGGATTCTCTTAGCCCAACCACCACTGTGGAGAAAAGATCAAAGAGGAATTTGGGTTGGGTGGGGTGCAGGCAAGCTGACTCTTACCTGGCAGGCCTGTTGCACATTGGGATTAGGAGATCAGAGATTTTTACACAAAGCACCCAGGAAGAGATGCATTCACACAACTTGCTAGTATGAGTAGACTTGGCAGAGAAGTATACTGCAAATAGCTAAATCGCCCTAAACTTGGATTGTTAGTGAGGTATAAACATGGGCTCCCTGAAGAAAAAGATGGCAGTCAGACAATCCATACTGAGTCTTTTATATGATAGTCACAATGATCCAGCTACTGAATTCTATTAATATCTTTATCTGGTGGGCATTAAATTCGTTCTTTCAACATATATTCTTCCAAAATCATTAATATGGCAAAAAAAAAAAAAAGGCCTATTAATGTTGTAAGGCAAACTGTCCACTCCCTAACACTTGACGAGACCCTTGAAAAATCACAAAAGAGCCAAGGTCTGTAAATAAGATTAGAAATCACTTTTTAGTTAATAACGACTCCTCAAAACCTTTTTACCCCCTATTATGTGTCTGCTGGAATTCTTTTTCTTCTGGGAATTAAATGTGATCATCAACAGTCTCATTCCTCAGTATTTTGGCTACTGTTGCTATTAGCAACAGCTAATTTATATTTAATCCCTATAAATTTGATTCTGAATGGGAAGGAGACAATAATTCGGATTGCCTGAAGCACACCATTGAACTGACAAATCATCACTCTTCAATGAGTCCTTCATTTCAAAGTAGGAGTTCTGATGTAGGCAGAGAGGTTGCCAAGATTATGACACTCTGTTTAGCTGCAACCATTATGCACTCAGACTCTATTACATAAGCAGATATCTTCTGCCCTCATTTCAGACTCCAGATACAGATATTGTTGCCTATAAACTGCGTGTGGTGGGTTAGGGTTGGATAGGTCACACCACTTTACTGGTGCACTGTACAAGCCCCATACCTCATTCCTGACACTGACAGAGGGAACATGTCATTTTAGTATCTTTAGAGCAAAAAAAGAAAAGTCAGAATCAAAAAAGAATCTTGAAAAATGCCTTGCACAAAGCAGTGTTACTTCGCATTTATGAAATGTTTTATGAATGATAAGATAAGCTTATTTTAGGCACTCTCTTAGTATTTATCAGGCTCTGAAGAGTCCCAGGACGAGTCAAGTCAATAAATACTCATCTGCTCCCAAGGTCCTGAAGGTAATCCTCTGCTTCTCTTAGTACTTTCTTTTAAAGACTTGAGCTTTGTGGAGGGGTGTGTGTGTGTGTGTGTGTGTGTGTGTGTATGTGTGTGTCTGAGGATGGGGAAGTGATACACAGAGCACACTGACAACAGGGGATGCTTCAATTGAATCAATTCAAATGTGTTCACTCAACACTCAGTTTGTAGTGCACACTTTATGCTCTTTGGGAGTGCCTCAGACAAACAAGTTCAACTGTAGAATTTATCAGAATAGGTATTCTTATGGGTGGGAGGGGTTACATTATTATCCAAAGATAAAGACTATAAAATGTAAAGGAAATATTTATAGGCAAGGATAAGCCTATAAGGTTCAGCTATCTTACAGTCTTTAAACAAAGGAAATTGTCAATTTAATCAGCTACCATCTCTAAAGATAGATGAATGGCCATTCTGAATTTTAAAGATTCATTATTTTAAAATTCGGTAATTGAAATCCAGAGACGATCACAGAATTTATTAATCATTTTATAGAAATCATTTTGACATCATTCTGAGTGTATGATTTATGACTCACACAGAAGAGAAAGAACTGAATCTTACTTATACTCATTTGGTTTATTACTGTGAAGCCACCGTAAATTATTTCATTAAGTCTAAAAGCCATCAATTGTAAAAAGCACCATCATTTTATGTTCTGATAAGAAAGAAAAAAATTGCCAATTACACTAAGAAACAATATTTTCTTATCACATTGATTGTAAGGTGTATTCCGTTCGTAGGCATGATAAAAGGTGAAAAATAAGATGGGGTAGACAGAATAATGGCCCCAAACACGTCCACATCTGGAGCCCTAGAATGCATGAATATGTTAGGTTACATGGCAAAAGGAAATTAAGGTTGCAGATGGATTTAAGGTAGCTAATCAGCAGATGGAGAGATTATCCTGGATCATAATCACCACGTAATCACAAGAGTCCTTAAAATGGAAGATGGGCAGAAATGTCAGAGGGAGCTGTGATTACAGAAGAATGGTTAGAAAGAAGCAGTGTTGCTAGCTTTGAAGATGGAGAAAGGGGCTATGAATCAAGAAATGCAAATTGCCTGTAGAAGCTAGAAAAGGCGAGGAAATGGATTTTCCCCTATAGCCTTTAGAAAGGAATGCAGCCCTGCTGCCACCTCAATTTCTGCCCAGAGAGACCTGTATCAGACTTCTAACCTAGAGAACTATAAGAGGTAATACATTTGTGTTGGTTCAAGTCACTAAGTTTGTATAATTTGTCATAGCAGGGCTAGGAAGCTAGTACAATGTACATCTTAGAATCAATGAATATAATATAACTTGTACAAATTCAAAATTGTAATATTTAACTTTTACTAGATAGATAAAATTCATGAGAATTCAACTATTATTCATAAATAAATAGTTTTAGACAATCCTGAAAAGCTTAATTATGGCACTCCTCTGCTTTAGGGGATAACTTTCATTAATATGCACAAATTATACATTAGGATTTAAAAATTATAAATTGTATGTTCAAAATCCAACTTCATTACTCAATACTCCTTTCATGTCTCTGATGTTTTGTTCACTTCTACTTACTGCATACATGTGAAAGCAAATTTTTACAATGGGACAAGAATTATGTTTATGCATTCAGAGTCCTTGATCTAGCTAAGAAGTTAGAAGATTCGAGAAGTATTAAAACCTCTCTAATCAGGATGGCTCAGTCTGTTAAGTGTCAGCCTTTGGCTCAGGTCATGATCTCAGAGTCCCAGGATTGAGCCCTGCATCAGGTTCCCTGCTCGGCGGGAAGCCTGCTTCTCCCTCTCCCACTCCCCTTGCTTGTGTTCCCTTTCTTGCTGTGTGTCTCTCTGTCAAAAAATAAACAAAAAACAAACAAATATAAAAAAAAACCTCTCTAATCAGAAATTAGTTTTATAGTTAGTGAATATCATGCAATGGACTGAAAAACATTAATTGTCATTTTTTAGGTTTTAAATATCTTAAAAATACCAAATTCTTATTAGCCTTCAGTCCAGCACATAGTACATTAATTCTATACAAATGCATAGTTTTCAACCATACTGCCCAAATCCAAGGCTGAAACTCTAACAACAAAACAATAAACAAACTCATCATGAAATAATTCCCAACACCAGACAAGCCGCACTCTAGACACCAGATCTCATAATCTCACATATAAAACTTTGACATTAAACAAATGAGTCCAGCATTTTTCAGGCAGTTTGGAAATGTCACCTCACATGTGCACAGCAAACTATCCATCAGAGAGCAAAGCACTCTGAATACAAAACAGATGACCCAGGCAGTTTGTTTGGATCAACAGCTCAGCAGACCATCAAAAAAGGCTATTTTGTATTTTGCCTTCTTACGCCATTATCCTTTCCAGTTTCACAGTTCCAGGATCTTAATTGCAACTGGTCCAAGATCTTGATTTTTCTGCAACCAGTAATTTTCTTTTTATTTCTTTGTTTCCACTATCATTGCTGTCTTGTCATATGGAATATAATTTGCCCAAGCTTTTCCCTTACCTCCTTCAAATCAAAGGTCAGTGTGTCCAAGCTTCTGGGATCAAGAAGCAAACATTTATTAAGGTGAAATAGAGATTCAAGGCAATGTCTTATACCTGTTAATATTCATCTGGCGTGGCATGGCTTAGCTTCTGCCTAGCAGATAGGAGAATGAATAATGAACCCATCTCCCATTCATTAACACAACCATTCTGAAGCCTTTTACCTTCTGGAGTATATTGGTAGCTAGCATAAGGTCTCAGACATATTCTATCTGCATCACCACTGATGCCATACTCTAAAAACCCCCATCACCCTTCAGTAGAAATTGCTGCTCACACTTTCAATGGGAAGCAAATTACTTGGGTGGCCATGACAGCAATTACTTAGCTAATGAATTATTCTAATACTGCCTAATTATCAGGAGTGCTCCTCTTTTTACAGAATTAAAATGTTTCTGTCTTCTAAAATAACCCAAAGAAATTTACAAATGTTTACAAATTAAATATTCCTTTAGTTATCTTCAATGATGATGATTATAATGAAAGTCATATTATTTCCTCTTATGGATGAAAAGATTTGTTTTCTGGAAGTCATCACAATTAAGATTATTAAAAAGAGCCCCCCTTATATAGTAATACTGTATCTGCTAAAATAAAACACTCCATTTAAAAGACTGCTTTGTTATTTTGAAATTTTTTCTTAGTTTTTTTTCACCTTTAAAATCTGCTTATTTATGTTTGAGACACTACAAATATAACATCCACAGGAAGAGTAGCATTGTACCTCAGCAATTTTCGGAAGGTATGAAAATTATGTTTTATTTTTGTTACAAAATCAAAATCATGATCTTTTCATCTGATTTATTCATCTTTCTTCTAGTACTGTATTCTATGGACTTAAAAAATTGTCCAAGCTTACAAAATCTTCAGTTAAAAAATTCTTTTGATACTAAAACATTTGTATAAGACTAAACCTTCTCTTTAGAATTCAGGTAAAGAAGAGGTGAGTGGAAATGATGTCTGTGGAGCCAAGTTGATATCCAAGCTCATCCACTAACGATCGATTAAATATAATACACTCAAAGGACAGAACTTTGGGCTCTCATGCCAAGCCTATTTACTATAATTTTAAATTAAATTCTAACAACCTTATTTATTTACTTTCTAAGTCTACAACTTATTGAAAGTAACACTTCTATAAGAAGATTACAGAAGAAACAACAGCTGAGAGTCTGTCAATAAAGAGACTGAAAAACAAGTGAAAATGAAAAAAAAAAAAAAAAGAAAAGAAAAGTCTCCAGGGAATCCAGGGGCCTTGGTTAGCACAGTAGCCTGAGGATGTCCCAAGATTGCAGCACAACACAATCGTGCACGGGAACTCAGTGCTCAAACCAGAGTCTAGGCTAGACATAACTACTTAATACATGAGCGCCCCCTGAGTGAATATGCAGGTACTGGGTGCCTGGCACCCATGGAAAGGAAAGAGTTATTTCTGCCTTGCCTACTCCTTCAGCACTATTGGTTGGGAAGACCAACTGAGATCATGTATGTATTAGTTCGGTTATTGATTCAGCTATATATAAACCCTCTATAATAAAGGCTGCATTTCTTAGCCTCTCTTGCTGCTGAGTGTGGTCATAGAAAAATTCTGGCCACTGGATGTGACGGGAAGACATCCTTCAGAACATGCCCTCCCTTTGCCTTTTCCCACTGCGGTGGTAAGAATGCAGGTAGGGTGGTGAGCCAACCTGAGCCACAAGGATGATGGCAACAAGACCAAAGCCACCTGCATTCTCAATGACCGCTTCAGCGTAACAGATACACTCAGCTTAGACTCTCACCTGAAAGAAAGAAATTTCTATCTTGTGGAAGCCCCTTCAGTTCAGTTCCATGTGGTGTGTCTCTATCACACCAAGTCAGAATGACAAAGGCCCTGAGGACTCTGGATGGGATTTGTTGTAAGATGTTTGAATAATAAGAAAAATACTGCTGATTCAGAAGCTGAAATAGGTTATGTTCTTAGCTCTCCACATATAAGGAAGAATTTTCATGTGATCATTTGCACTTTTCTTCAGAGACTGTAGTAATAAACAAAGATTCAGGAACCCTTGGGTTGACTACACAGTTCTCCGTGTTTTCTAGGGCAGGTCAGAACACGTCCATGAAGGAAGAACTGATGAAAGGGAGGTTTAGTAGGCTAGGCCTAGGACCAGCCCGGTATCAGCACAAATCCCCGCCTCGTCCCCATGGTGGTTCTTGGGAAATCGACTCCTTCCTCCAAGGAGAAAAACAGCGGAGCATAGAAGATCAGAGAGTAGAGGAAGGGCAGAGATTTTTCATTTTTCCTAAACACCACTTCTACAACTTTGCTTCATGTTACCATGGTTACCACAGGACTTTTGAATTAATTCTACAGAAACAGCAGTCATGGCATAGCAGTTATCTAGGTGCCTGCATTATTAATAGAAAATAGGGGCTATCTGTTAAAAATACACATGATGTATTTTTCTTTAAGATTTATGTATTTATCCGAGAGAGAGAGAGAGGGAGAGAGAGAGGGAAAGAGAAAAAGAGACAGAGCATGAGTGGGGGGAGGGGAAGTGGGAAAGAATCAAGCAGACTCCCTGCTGAGTATGGAGCCTCAAGTGGGCTGAGATCCTCACCCATGAATTCAAGACCCGGGCCAAAACCAAGAGTCAGACGCTTAACTGACTGAGCCACTCAGGTGCCCTACATAATATATTTTTCAACATTTATTTTTAATTTTATTCACCAATACTCAAATTAAAATTCACAAAAACAGGGGCGCCTGGGTGGTTCAGTGGGTTAAAGCCTCTGCCTTCAGCTCAGGTCGTGATCCCAGAGTCCTGGGATCGAGCCCCACGTCAGGCTCTCTGCTCTGCAGGGAGCCTGCTTCCTCCTCTCTCTCTGCCTGCCTCTCTGCCTAGTTGTGATTTCTCTCTGTCAAATAAATAAAAAATATAAAAAAAAAAAATAAAAGAAGGAAAAAAAAAATTCACAAAAACAGAATGGGAAAAATAATACAGCCCTATTCTTTACTTTGGTTTTGAACATCTAAACCTTCTATGTAGCTTATGTAAATTACCAGTTACTAGCAAGGACATTAAATTGGTTCCAAAAAACACATTAAGTGGAAAATACAAAATAAATTTTTTAAAAGAAATGTTTTATCATAACTTGAAGATTTTTATAGGCCTTTCATTCAAAAAGAATTCCATCAAAGCAGAATACAGAAAAATCACCTCCTCTTAGCTAGAACACATCAGAATTTGGTATGGGTTTTCTACTTTTCTGTTTCTTCCTTCTAAGTCAAATTGCAAATGGCTGTGAAGCTATTTCAGAAACATTTTCATCATATTATTTATCTATCAAGAATCTAAATATTATTATTTTGTTCAGTCAATTCTCACTCCCTACCCTTTGAAGTCCTTCATCGGCCCATCTTCCTGTAATGATCTAGTTCACCTCTTTACGCCCTCAGTACTCTGAGATCAACATCATAGCATTCTCTGCCTATATCATCATCCTTTTCCTATCCTTATGGAACCATACAGTATGCGTTCTTTTGTGTCAACTGCTTTTACTCAACATAAAGTTTTTGAGATTCATTCATATGTATCAGAGGTTCATTCCTTTAATTGCTGAGTAGTATTCCATCATGTAGATTTTCCACAATTTGTCTATCCATGATCTTATTTATAGACATTTGGGTTGTTTACAGTTTTCAGCTAATATAAGTGTGACTACCATGAACATTCTTATACAAGTCTTTTGTGGACATATGGTTCTCTTGGGTAGTACTGTTGATTCATAATACAGATAAATGTTTAACTTTATAAGAAATTGCCAGTTTTCCAAAAGTCATTTTATTTCTCCACCAGCAGTGGATGAAAGTTCTAGCTGCTTCACATCGTTGCTAATATTTGGTATTGTCAGTCTTTTTAATTAAAAAAATACATAAATATGATATAAAATTTGATGTATTAATATGAAATAGCATCTTACTGTGGTTTTAATTCATACTTATTTGATAATTAATGATGTTGAACACATTTTCATGTGTTTAATTGCCATTCCTATTTCTTTTGTAAAGTGTCTGCTCAAGTATTATTGTTTTTATTTGAGTATAGTTGACACATAATATTACATTAGTTTCAGGTGTACAACTATTTGATTTAACAAGTTTGTACATTATGTTACGTTCACCACAAGTATACCTAACATCTGTCCCCTTACAACGCTATTACAGTGTCATTGACTGTATTCGTTATGCCATGCTTTTTAGTACTACGACTTATTCCTTCCATTACTGTAAATCTATATCTCCCTCAGTCTTGTCATTTTTTAAATTGGATTGTTTGTTTTTTATTACAGTTATATATATGCAAAGTTCAAGTTCTTTGGCATATATTTTATTTTTTCCTAGTCTGTGTCTTAGTGAATTTTGATTCGTAAGAATTTCAAAATTTTTTAAAAATTATTTTTATTAACATATATTATTTGCCCCAGGGATACAGGTCTGTGAATCATCACGCTTACACATTTCACAGCATTCACCATAGCCCATACCCTTCCCAATGTCCATAACCCAATCACCCTATCTCTACCCCCCATTCACCCAGCAACCCTCAGTTTGTTTTGTGAGATTAAGAGTCTCTTATGGTTTGTCTCCCTCCCGATCCCATCTTGTTTCATTTTTCCCTTCCCTATGCCCCCACAACCCCATGCCCTACTTCTCAAATTCTTCATATCAGAGAGATCATATAATTGTCTTTCTCTGATTGACTTCTTTCACTCAACATAACACCCTCTAGTTCCATCCACATCGTTGCAAATGGCAAGATTTCATTTCTTTTGATGGCTGCATAGTATTCTATAGTATATATATACCACATCTTCTTTATCCAAGGAATTTCAAAATTTTGATGAAGTTAATTTATATATATTTTTCCTTTATGGTTAACACTTCTTATGTTCTCTTTAAGAAATTTTGCTCTTTCCAAATATACATATTCATATGTTTTCTAACAGTTTTATGATTGTAATGTATACTGTTAGGCCTATGATTCAATTCAAACTGTTGTTTGTATATAGACGGATATAAGACTTGAGGTTTGCATTGTTTTTATCTATCAATCTATCTATGTATCTATCTATCTATCTATCTATCATCTAATTTATTTTTGCATAGAGTAGCCAGTTGTTTTAGCATCATTTATCTACTTAGGTTTCTGTTAGCTTTTTTGAATCCATGGGTTGAAACAACTCTTCAAATTTGGGAAATTCACAGGCATCATCTCTCCAAATATTTCTTCTGTCCCGTTCCCCTTCTCCACTATTCTGGAGCTCAGTAATATGTATGTTAGGCCATATGGCATTACCTCACAAATTTCAGACCCTCTGTTTTGTTTTTTTTGTTTGTTTGTTTGCTTTCCCCTATTTTTCCTCTTAGTGTTATAGTTCAGATGATTAGTTCTTCAGGTTCACTAATTATTTCTTCTACTATGTCCAGTCTGTTATTAAGCCCAATTAATAAATCCTTCATTATGACAATAGTACTATTTCCAATATTTTTATATATATATGTGTGTGTGTGTGTGTATATATATATATATATATATATATATATATATATTATGGTTTCCCTCTCTCTGCTGAAATTACTCATTTGTTTGTGTATGTTATTCAACTTTTCTACTAAATCTTGTAATATACTTATCATACTTATTTTGAAATCCCTGATGATATAAGTATCTGTGCCATCTTTGTGTCTGCTATGTTGATTACTTCCTGTCTTGACCATGGTCAGGTTTTCTTGATTCTTCATGTCTCACAGTTTTTGTTTGTATGCCAGCAATTGCATTAAACAAACAAACAAACAAACAAAACAAGAGAAGTGCCAGCCAGCTTTGCTAAAGGTGGAATAGTTTTTATGAAATAACCCTTGCACAAGTATCAGTTATAAACCATATGAAAAATATGTATTTAAAAAGTATTTTAGGGGCACCTGGGTAGCTCAGTCAGTTGAATACCCAGTTCTGGATTTTGGCTCAGGTCATGATCTCAGGGTCCTGAGATCAAGCCCTGCTTCAGGCTCCATGCTCAGCACAGAGGCTGCCTGAGATTCTCCTTCTTCCTCCGTTTCTCTCCCCACTCGTTCACATGCACACACACACACACATACTTCCTCTCTCCCTCTCTAAATAAATAAATAAATAAATAAAATCTTAAAAGAAAAGAAAAGAAAAGAAAAAAGCATTTGAAGGTATTGGAGAGCAACCAAAACCAGGCACAAACCACTCCTTATTCACTACCTCTTTCCAGTTGCTCTACCATCTCATTTCACTATTCTATTTTATTCTTAGCACCTGCCCTTATACAAAAATACATTATTTATTTGAGTTTGTGTTATGTCTCTTTCTTCCAACAGAATGTAAGCCTCATGACAGCAGAGATACTCTTATTTATTGCTGTGGCCCTGGTTCCTAAAAGTTACTGACAATAGTACGTGTTCAATACTTGCCAAATAAATGAATTAAAGTTTATGTGGTAATCAAAATTTATTGTACATCAAAATCACCCAGAGGGCTTGTTAAAACAGTTTGCTAGGCCCCACTCCCAGAATTTCTCAAGCATAAATCTGGAGTGACACACAAGAATTTGCATTTTTAACAAGTTCCCAGCAGATGGTCTAAAGACAACACCTTGAGAGCTGGACTAATATTTACTGACTGTCAGCTATCTTTTTAGCACTATCTAGGATCATGAGGATTAAGAAGTAAACACAGGGTTCTGGCCCCCCAATAAGCACAACTCTAGTTAAACAAAAAAATTAAAGATAGTTTAAGGGCACCTGGGTGAATCAGTCAGTGAAGCATCCAACACTTGATCTCAGTTCAGGTCTTGATCTCAGGTCATGAGTTCAAGCCCTGCATTGGGCTCCACTCTGGATGTGGAGCGTACTTAAAAAAAAAAAATAAAGAGCGTTTATGTGTATATGTGTTTGTGCACATGCATGCATGCACACATGTACATAAAATAAAGTCAATGTATGTGAGATGTCAAATAGGCAGCGTAAGTGGTAAGATCAATAAGATCTCACAAGAGGAAGGTACAATAGGAATAAATACCATACGACATTTATTAAGAGCTTCTTGTGTACCTGTAATGGGCCTAGTATTTTACATGGAAAATATCAGTTAAGTCTCACAACAACCTTGTATGTATTATGTTTAACCTTCATTTTACAGATGACAAAAATGAGGCTCAGAAAGGTTAAGGAACTGCTTGAGAATTTTAACCTTAGTTTGCATATCTTGAAACCCAAGCACTTAGCCAGTCACTGTTCTACCACCATGGGTGAGTTGTGAGGTGAGAGGAAAAGGAAGGATGGGAAGTTGGGTAGAACTAGAAGAGGAGGAATTATAAGAAACTAGCCTGTGATGGAGCCAAGGCATAGTCCAGGGTTCCTGGCATTCTAGAACACCTGTTAATTCTATTGTCATGCTTCCATGCCTCTTCTAATAATCTCTTACAGGAATTGTTGGGTGTTTAGCAATGGTTTCTGTTAGAGGAAGCACTATTTAACATTTTCGAGTGAGGGCTGGAATAGTATGAAGTTAACAGCATGATAACTTTAAAAAAAAAACCAGTGTCTTGGAGTATTAATTCAGAATGATGGTCTGATGGAATATAGAAAGGGTAAACTAGTACGCAGTGCCCCATTAGGAAACCATTTCAGCAGTCTAGATGGGAGGATGTAGGGGACTAGAGTAATGATTTTAGTAATAAAGGGAGAGTTGAATGTAAGATTTGATAAGTTTAGAAATGGAATCCATATGAGGAAGGGAAATAACCAAGTATCTGGAGGATTTAGGTCTAGATAACAGGAAAGTGGCAGTCTTAGGAATAGAGAAATTTTGAGTCAGAAGTGTCTTTATCTGTCTCAGTCTAGACCAGTGGTTCTCAACTGGGGGTGATTTTGGTTCTCATGGGCCCATATGGCAATACCTAGAGTCATTTTTGGTTGTCACAGCTTGGAGGTAGGTGGTGAGACAGCTTCATTTCTGGTCTCTAAATAGTGGAGGCCAGGGATGCTGTCAATGTCCTACAATGCATAAGACATCTACCTCCCAACAAAGAATTACCCAGTCCAAACATCAATATACCCAGTCCAAAATGTCAATAGTGCTGAGACTGAGAAACTCTCCTTAGACTACAGGGATACATTGTAAACCAGAGGCCCTCAGGCAAGTCGGACAAGGTAAGGAGATGTGTTTAGTTTGTTCTATGGTGCTGTTGTTTTTAATTTAGATCAACATCTAAAACCAGGAGAGTTCACATTAAGATGATCCAGATGGCAGGCTTCTCTTGGAAGATCTGCCAACTCTGGCTCCAAATTTCTCCTGGGTGATATCTGACTATAACTGACTGCGCCTTCCTTGGTTTGCCAGCCTCATGACTCCCATTTTCTCTCTTCTCATTGAGACCAAACTCATACACCATTTGTCTTTGTGTTCGCACTATTATTTTCCTCATGGTGCAATGATACAATCGATCCTTATTATTTGCCAATTCCACATTGGTAAATTTGCCTACTTCCTAAAATTAACTTGTAACCTGAAAATCAATACTTACAGTACTTTCATGGTCATAAATGGACAGAGCAGTGAAAAAATCTGAGTTGTCCAATGCATACATACTAGCTGAGGTAGGTACTCTGCCTTCTTCTGTCAACTCATACTATAAACAACTATCCTTTTCATGTATATTTAGTGTTATGGTTTTTGCATTTCTATGCTTTGTTGGTGATCTTACTATTTCAAATGACCCCAAAGTGTAGTGTTTAAATGCTGTCTGATGTTCTTAAGTGCAAGAAAGCTGTGATGTGCCTTATGGAGAAAACGTATGCATTAGATAAGCTTCATTCATATATGAGTTGTAGTGCTCTTGGCCATGAGTTCAATGATAATCAATTAACAATATGTATTAAACAAGGGACCTGTAAATAGAAAAGCACATAAGACAAGATTATGTATTGATCACTTGTCAAAAATGTGACCAAAACTTACAGGAACCTAACCCTAAATTTCCATAGGAGCAATGGTTCAATATTCACTAATTCAATGTTCTTGGTAACTTTGTACAATATAAATATCTTGAATAATGAGAATAAATTGTACACCTTTTTCAAATGTGGATAAACCAAAGGTAGACAAAGGTCACATGTTACTTGAAAAATGGGACAGTGTATTTCTTTCTGAAAGTAAAGGCTATCACTGTCCTGGACTAAATAAATATGAAAACCTTGCCTGTATCATCTGGTCCCTGTAGACATTTGACTCATAATCCTAGGTTTTTGTGGTTTTTTTGGTTGAGATAGAAGATGTCCAGAACCAGGATAGAAAATGATGAGTCAGAGATTCAGACCATAAGAACCATCTTACAAGGTAATGTAGATAATCTTGGGAAAATTAAAACATTTACACTTTTGGGCTGCTACAGAAGATGGAATAAGTGATGGCAAGTAGATACCATCTTTTAAAAATTTTTTGAAAATTTTATTGATTTATTTGAGAGAGTGTGTGCTCATACAAGTGGGGGAGGAGTAAAGGGGGAGGGAGAGGGAAAGAACCTTAAACTTAAGCAGACACTATACTCAGTGCAGAGCCCCACATGGGGCTTAATCTCAGGACCCTGAGATTATGACCTGAGCCAAAACCAAGAGTTGTTTGCTTAACTGACTGAGCCACACAGATGTCCCAAGTAGATACCATCTTAAATGCCAACTCTGATAGATTGGTATTGGTCTCTCTCTCAGTGTGCTGTGTTAAGAATTCTGAGCTGCATTTGTGTTACATCTGGACTCACTGGGAAAAGTGCCATGATTGACGATGATAGTTGTCATGGGTCCAGAACAGAAGAGTGGCAAGGTGTTTTGTATTTGCCAATTCTGGTCTCAGCAATGTGAGGAAGCACCACCAAGGGACAACATAGGGACAAGAGAAGCAGAATGCACAGAAGGGAAATTTTCCCTTCTTCCCAGTTTTGCTCTGGGCTACCCATGCTATGTGCAGTGAAAAGGCACACATGGCTGGACCAGTCAGGCCTAGCCTATGGAGCAATCTGCCTAGGCCTTTAGGTGGTTCTGACGATATCCCCAGTTCTTTCTGGAACATCTCAGGAGATTTCTTTTCCCTTCTTCATGGGGAGACTTAATTCTCCTGAAATAGTAATCTTAATACTTTATTCTATTTTATTATATGAGAAAGAATAATAAAGGTGGTAAAGCAATTAGACTTCTATGAAGAAAATATTTGGTATGTTTGACCCATATTCAGTCATCCAAGGAAAGTTCCTTAATTTCTGAAATAGTAAACTATTCTTTAACATTTTCTATATTCTTGCCATAGAACCAGTTTAGGGTGAATAGATTGCACTTTCATATCTAAATAAGGATTTAAAAAATAAGATAGCTCACACAATACATCGGAGGAATTCAATTTTTAGTGAACATGGTTTTTTAAAAAAGGACTTATACATAAGTAACAAGGTTTATCTATTGAGATAAAGAAAGGAAAATGAAGCCTTACCTCTGGAAACTTTTAAAAATTCATATTTAATATGAAATCAGAATTACTTTTTGGAGGTAATTAAGACTTCAATTTATTTTTCTTCTTACAAACTATTTGAACAGCTCTTACTTTCATTTAAGAAAGAATTGTTCCCTTTTGAAAATGCATTTGCATTTACATTGTTTGTTCTTAAAAACCCTTTCCCCCCAACTTGCTTTATAATATTCTAAGTGAAGCTATGAAATAAGCATAAAATCCGATAGATACTTGATAAAGAGCGATATAAAGAGCAGGAGAAACTCTCCATTGAGAAAAAAATGACAAGAAAACAGATGGGGCAAATCTCTTCTAAGTAGTACCTTTGGTCCATAGGGAAAAGCAGCTTATTTAATTTCAGAATTAAACTGTTTTTTTTAAGTATTTGTGGATGAAAAAAGAGATCTAAAACATAAGTAAGTAAGAAAAATGCAGACAACTCAATGAAAAAGCGGGCAAATTACTTAGCCTCCACATGAAAGAAGAAATCCAAAAGGATCAGAAAACATATGAAACGTGCTCACTACCACTGGTTACCACAACACTGTGGCATTGCCATATACCCACCGGGACAGCTAACATGAAAACAATTCATAGCAAATGCTGGGAACAATGAGGAGCACTGCTGGGGAATGTATTATGACATCACCATTGGGTAACACTGTTAGGCGGCATGTTCTAAGGTGGACCTTGTACATACTCCATAACCCACCCGTCTCCCACCTTGAGGTGTAACCCAGAGAAGTGCTTACATTTGTGCACCCAAAGACATCTTCTATAGTGTGTTCAGCTGCCCCACTCGTCATAGCCCAAACCTGGAAATTGCCCAAATGCCTGCCAATGGTAGAATGGATTAGTTGTGGTATATCCCTTAAATAAAATACTATAAAACAATGAGAAGGAATGATCTAAAACTACATACAACAATGGGAATGAATCTAATGAACATAAAGGTGGGCAAAAGATGCCACGCTGTAGTGCATGCTGTCTGAGTAGGTTCATGTGAAACACAAAACCAGACAAAATTAACGTGCTGTTCCAAGGCAGGGTACTGGTTACCCGGGGAAGGGACGAGTGGGACTGTTGGCAGAAAGAGAGCACAGGAAGGGCTTCTGAAAGGGGAGGGGGAGTCTCATAATAGTGTTTCTTGATTTTTGCTAATTACACAGGTGTGATCAATTTGTGAAAATTCACTGAGCTGTACATTAATGATTTCTACATTAAAAACTTCTGTAACTATTTTTTTCTTTCTTTCTTTCTTTTTTTTTTTTTTTTGTTGCAGCTGCAGGCTTAAATAATTTTAGAAAACTTGCAATCTGGCACTTCCTCCAGTCTGACATAAAGCAAAAGAACTAACGATAAGTGGTGGTGTGCCGGAGATGGCTTGTTCTGACTCCCTTCTCAACTTCAAGGTCAGCGCCCTCACGTCAGGGTAGCTGGAAGTCAGCCATGGCAAATGCTGCAAATCAAGGGTTTGCATATTTACCAGCACCACTGAATCACAGCAATGATAACAACAAGAAACCAACTTTCTATTTCTTCTGCATAAATAATAATCACTTGAAATAGAAGGAATTTGGAGCATACCTTACTCCCCCTAAAAGTCTGGCACCAAACTAGCTCTTCCCCTGAGATAAGGAACTCAAGGCCAGGTTCATATCTTCAAAATCCCCATGATAGTATCATCTGTGGACAAAGGTCATTACAGGTCCACCAGTGGGTTGTTCCATCTGGAATGGAGAAACAGAAGCCAAAGCTGGGCAGCATGTGCTTGCCTCTGCCCATTCCACCTGTGCTGTCAGCCCCTTCCACGTGGCTCTGGCACCCCAGAGCACTGTCAAGGCCTGGGTAAAATGAGGGGGATGGAAGATGCTGCTGCTATCTTGTCCATCTTCCTTTGATTTAAATGTTGAAACCCCAACCGAGAAACTTGAAACAGGAGGAAAATTAAAGTATCTCTTTACAAAGGCACAAACAGCAGGTAGCAGACAGTTTTATCCAAGACACTCTTCTCGGGAACTGAGCCAGAGAAACATCAATAAATGTAGATCCCAATTAAATTCACCCCTGACAGGGACCTTAGCACTCTATCTGACTCTATACCCTTGTCCTATGCATGAGAAGCTGGAGGCCCAGGGGAGTCAAGTGGGTTGCCCAAGAGGTATATGTAGGATCAAAACAGAGAGACCCCTAGCTCCCTATCTCCTGTTTTTTTCTATTCTATGTAGCCACAAGCATTCTCAGTTTCTTGAAGGACTCCTACCCCGCTCTTACTCCCTGTTAATGTTTCTGAAATTGGGATATACCTTCCAATTCTTTTTAAAATTCTTTTTCTTTTTTTTTTTTCTAGAAAACAATTTAAGAAGCTATTATTAACTTGCTGATGTCCTGGAATTAGGCATCATGGCTTTATAATAGATATTTATGTTTAAAAAATATATACCAGACTTCTTTCTATTGAAAATGTCTTGGTACATTCAAAATATAGATTGACTTACTCAAGTTTTTAGGAGCACATGCCCATTTGGGGCTGTGTTTCGGGAGCAACTTGTTGCCTGTCAATCTTTTTTTCCATGCTTGTTGCCTTCCTGGAAATCACTGCCCAAATTCTTTGCAAATACCCAGAGGTGACTGAGAGTGAGGAAGCCTCAGAGGAGGCCCTGGGCAAGAACAAACGGCAGTATAGATAGCTGAGCTGCCTTAGCTCTCAAGACTTTGGAGGGAGGAATCCGATCTATCTCAATTTCTCATTGCTCTTGGCCAACTTCTGACTAAGCTAATATGACAGTTAATTTTGTGTATTGACTTGACTGGACCACGGGTTGCCCAGATATTTGGCTACACATTTTTGAGTGTGTCTATGAGGATGTTTCTGGATGACACTAGCATCTGAATTCATAGACTGAGTAAAGCAGACTGCCCTTCCCAGTGTGCCTGGCATCATCTAATGTATTAAGGGCTTGAGAAGAACAAAAAGTGGAAAAAGGGAGAATTTGTTTTCTATAACTGATTTTTTTTATTAAAGATTTTATTTATTTATTTGACAGAGAGAGATCACAAGTAGATAGAGAGGCAGGCAGAGAGAGAGAGAGGGAAGCAGGCTCCCTGCTGAGCAGAGAGCCCGATGCAGGACTCGATCCCAGGACCCTGAGATCATGACCTGAGCCGAAGGCAGCGACTTAACCCACTGAGCCACCCAGGCGCCCTCTATAAATGATTTTTAACCTGGGACATTGGTCTTCTCCTCCCTTGAGTTTGGGAATTACGCCATCATCTTCCCTTGTTCTCAGGCCTTCAGATTCAGACTGAACACCACCACTAACTTGCTTCTGTCCACGTTCAGCCTCCAACTACATGAGCCAATTTCATATAATAAATCATATATCTAATATAAATAACACAAATTATATTTAATAATTATAAATATAAATTTTATCTATATCTATAATTTCAAGTCCTATTTCATAAGTAATAATAACTCACATTAATCATGCACTTGTTTTGGCCAGGCTGTGTTCCAGTGACTGTATCTACCATACCTGTCATCCACACAACAATCCTTGGGGTTTGGTCTGATTTAAAAAAAAATTATTTTTAAATTCCAGCATCATTAACATACAATGTTACATTAATTTCAGGTACACAGTGATTCAACAACTCTATATGGTCTGATTATCATCTCCATTATACAGATGAGAAAACTGAGGCACAGACACAACTAAACAGTGGAAAAGCCAGGGGTTAAACATAGGTAGTATGTAAGGCCTGTGTTCTCAGCCCTTCCTTGTGTTGTCTGGATAATAGTGTATCCACGAAAAGACCCCAGCTCTTTGGGCCCCCATACCAGTGAGCTGCACAATACCACACTACACACACTATAGCTTTATCACAAAAAGGCCTTTTCAGCAAGACTCAGTCCTTTGGCTAATTCTTATTTTAGGACTTGCTATGAAAGGACTTACCCAGAGACTAGTTTTTGCATTTCTGCCATGCACATTTTATTTCCTGTTTCTCTTGACTATTTTATCTGTTACCTGAATTCTTGCTATGCATCTCCGATTCTCTTAGCTTAAAGTCAAAATGCTTGTCACCATTTGCCCTCAGCCAGCCAGGCACTGATGTGGTACTCTCACCATGGTGGGCATGATCGACTACTTTTAGGAGCAGGGAGGAAGGAGTCCACGTTTCCTGTAGGAGACTTGAGAGCCTTGACAGGGTGTTTTAAGATTGGAAGGAAGGTGTTCATGAGCTGTCAGACTTAAGTTTCGGCCCTTGGTCTCAGCTTCAATATGCACAAAGCCCTCCTAACCCAGTTCTAATGATCCTTGCTATTAAATCAAAGAGATAGTTCATCGTGGAAAGGACACTGATACAAAAATCACATCTCGGGGCACCTGGGTGGCTCAGTGGGTTAAGCCTCTGCCTTCAGCTCAGGTCATGATCTCAGGGTCTCTGGGATCGAGCCCCGTATCGGGCTCTCTGCTTGGCAGGGAGCCTGCTTCCTCCCCTCTCTGGCTGCTGCTCTGCCTACTTGTAATCTCTCTCTCTCTCTCAATCTGTAAAGAAAAAAAAAAAAAAAAAAAAAAAAAAAATCACATCTCACAGCACGGTTCACACAGCAAATCCTGTTCTAGCACCAGCTGTTCCATGACCTTGGTTTTAACACATTACGAGAACAAGTTCTTCTTAGAGGTGCTTGGGAATTGACATGGTCACATGCCATTATCTGTGTAACCATTATCCACTCCTCTTTCTGAGCACATAAAAGTGCTTTGTCTATGTGGTCAAACTGGAAATCTCCCTGACTGTGTGAATTTCCCCAGTTGAGCAGCTGAATAAAGCTGGAGCTCAGGGCCAGCTAAACGGCCAGTGTTCTATGCTATACCACCAGTATCCTGAACTTGAATCAGCAAAAGGAAGGGCCTCACACAGCCCACACTGGGCCTTGTGGTAGTTACATGAGGATGGAGCTCTGAATACAGATCATCTAAATCCCTTAACATGGCTAGGAAGATTAAAGAAGAACAGGACAGGAAGGAACAGAGTGAGTTTAGTACCCTACTGATAAATATGATTTAATCCCTGAAGAAAATCAGGAGATACAAACAAATACCAAATGAAGTTAATTTTCAAACCTAATATTTATGTGATTTTTATATCAATCTCCTCAGATATATATGCTAGTTAAAGAATTTCTCTTAAAACACGGGTTAATTTTTGGGCCTATAGCTCACAATAATAACTTTTTGTACATATAATTTTAGAACACTTAATAATTGATCATTGCCTAAAAGCCATCATAACATGCAAATTAAATAAAATACAAATAGTAAATTGATGACATTGTTTTCACATAAGTAAACAGAAGATTTATGGAGGTAAGACTGCAATATAATTGAACCATTTCGCTCTACTCAGAAGACAGTAATCGACCAGTCTCTGGCTAGCCTCCAAATTGGGTAATAATCTTCTACTAACTAACTCATTCCTTCCCTGTTTTGCAGATGAAATTTGAAAATTATTTTTTACTTTCTGCCTTCAACAGAAGTAGAACTTCCAGGTCCAACTAAATATCTGTCATATTTCATTTCAGTGGTGGCTATATGTCAGTGGATTCTTTGTTTGTATTTAGCTAAATCATTTTATGGCATGTTTCAAATGAAAAGAGTTATGTGAGTGCATTTTTATACAACCCAGACGTATATGTTATAATCTTATTTTAACATTACAGGTGACGGGCCAAGTACATGACAGTAATCTCTTGCTGGGATCAGCGCCAGCTCTGGGGCTGCTACCCACGAGGTATGATTTGAGGAGCTGTCAGCACTGGGTCCTTCACTAGGAAGGAAGCCAGCGTGGGGAAAGCCAGTGTCAGGATGGAGGGAGAGGGTGCATAATCCAGATGGGCTGGGCAGAGAGACTCCCTGGAAGTGGCTCGTCAAGGGTATGGAGCTAGATGTACAGACTGGACACACAGTGGCCAAAGCAAAGCATGGAGATGACCAGACAAAAGCACATACATCAGAACCAAACCTGGGCTTGCTGAGAAGTAGGCAGAAACCAGAAGATTCAGAGGAGACCACTGTGGGAGGGGAGGGGAGGAATAGAGAGTGCTGGTGGTCAGCCAAGTGCCAACAGAGTTGGCAAGCAGTGTACAGAAGGGGGAGAGGAACAACTGGAGACTATCTTTTGCTTCATCCTGTAAACTTCTTTTGTGCTTTTGGCTAGGGTAGGAGCCAATCAGACAACCAATCCAAGGGGACAGCCATGCTGCAATGCAGCAGTTCTCTCTGTGTGAGGGACAAAGCAAAGCCTATTTTCTACAAATGCTTCCCTTTCCAGCCTTTATGCTGAAACTCCCACATGAGATTGATTTATCCTTTGAGTAAAGGCACTCTCTATTGAGGGCCAGTGTTAAAAAAAATAATGCATATAATAAAGGAACATTAATTCAAGAGTATAAACATATATAATTTTTCCCTAAAGAGAGAACAACAAGGTTCAAGTAAACTTTGATAGCTGTGGTCATGGAGTATAGAAAAAAGCTGTGATTATGGTTGTTTGGGGGCATGGGAGAGCCTCCAAAAGAGAATAGGTGTTTTAATTGAGCTTCACTGAACACACACACACACACACACACACACACACACACACAGAGAAGCAACTGAAAAATGGGTCCTTGGATGTTCCCTTCTTAATATAAGTTCTAAGAAATCAATGTGTTTTTATGGTGATACATCCTGTGTAATTTTCATAATTTACTAAAGTATTCTGGGATTTATTCCTTTGATTTTGGACAGGGTTAGAATTAAAATATCCAGTATTTTAATTCTATTGATTTATAACTCTTAATTATAGGGGAAGAATCTCATTTTGACACCTGGAAGTGATTTTTTTAAATACCATGGTAACCTGTAACAGAAACCATAGCACCACTGGAACTTTATTATAAATGAAGTTTATAATATATAAATGCACTCTATCACCAAAGTTGGCAAAAGTGTAACTCAAGTTAAGGATATGGAGCCACAGCCACCATATTCAGGTACCTTGATAACCAGATTATTTCCTCTTCCTACTTTTGGACTTTCCCATGTTTCCTAGTCATCAGGAACCACTTCTGTTAGAACTTATCTGAGCTCTGCCTCAGAACTGGCTGATAGAGGTGACTGGGCAAGAAATAAGCAGTAGGTTGTGTTGGGCCAGTCTTCTTCCTCACCCTCAGCTATGTGTTTGCTTTTTATTTTCTGTGTTTCTGAGAGAAGAGAGGTTTACATCTCTGTTCCTTCCATTTTAAATGAGTGAATAAGTGTCTAGAACATATAAAAGATCTGAAATTCAACAATAAAGGAGAAATAACCCAACTAAAAATGGCAAAGCCTTTGAATAGACATTTCTCTAAAAAAGATACAAAAATAGCCAATAAGCACATGAAAGATGTTTAATATCACCAGTCATGAGAGAAATGCTAATCAAAACCACATGAGAGGGGTGCCTGGATGGCTCAGTGGTTTAAGCCTCTGCCTTCGGCTCAGGTCATGATCTCAGGGTCCTGGGATTGAGCCCCACATCAGGCTCTCTGCTCAGTGAGGAGCCTGTTTCTCCCTCTCTCTCTGCCTGCCTCTCTGCCTACTGTGACCTCTCTCTCTGTCAAATAAAAAAAAAAAAACAAAAAAAAAAAAAACCACATGAGACATCCCTTTGCAACCATTAGGATGGCTCTAGACAAAAAGACAGACAATAACAAGTGTTGGTGAAAATATGGAGAAATTAGAACCTTTATATATTGCTGGTAGGAATGTAAGATGATGCAGCCTCTTTGGAAATCAAGAATCAAGGATGTTATCAATGCCAGCAGGATGAATTTTCTTTTTGGTTTGATGGTTTTTTAAAATTAATAGAAAATATTTATGTGTTGATTTGCCAATGAACACCAATATTTACCATTATGTTTTATATGTACATAATAGGACCTCACTATCAATTCAGATTTTTTCCACAACACTTTTATATGTGGTGACCAGAGAAATCAGAAATCCACATCCTAAGTCTAGCTGCAAAAGTGCCATTTTTGAACACTAACAGAATGGTAGTTACACTCAGTACCCTTGCTTATCATGCTTGTTGAAGCCAGCCTGGAAATTGAGTGCTTATCCGAATTTCTGTATTTCCATATTTCTTTTTTCTCAAAGTAGAAAGTAGAGAATATTTTATTTAATATGGAACAATGTTTTAGCTCCACTAATGGCAGATTTGCTTCCATAAGTCAGAAGACAGACAGATAACATCTGTTAAATGTAAACATCAAGCTTCTTCACACTGTATTGATTGTGTGCTGAGAGCTCTTTATCATATTTCCTTGCTAAGTCTGGGCCAGATGATTGATGGTCAATGAAATCAATAACAACTGCTTGTTAAAAGCACCACAGATTTACCTGTACCATGTAAGATTTATTAGATTGGTTAGGAGTCCGACTTCACGTTTGATTCTATGTGACTATGCTCTTAGGATCCCATTTCATAGACGCAGGAGTGGGAATGGCAGAGGCAACACCATTTTATCATGTTACCATTTTATCGTGAACTGGTGTGTCTGGGTGATGGCGTAAGCAGCCCCAACAGCACTCTGTCGTGTACTACCCATATCCAGAGTAAAATCAGCTGTTGGTTGGTTGTAGTAATGAAAAGAAATTACAGTATAGACAACAAAAAACGGTAGATTATATTATAGAGTTATTTCCCTCTGGCTTTAAGTGAGTTGTAATTGTAGTTGAGCCTGTGTATATTTGACCGTCCAAGCATTTGCTCCCTACAAAACCAAAAAGCCTGTGAAGAAGAGCGGCCTTAGGTAGAAACTGTTTGATCCCCCACATTCACATTTACTTCCCTCTGCGGCCTGCTTTTTCAGAGATTCGATAATGTCTTATAGACTGATGTACAGCATGGGTCAGAGCAACATGGCCCTCTCCCCAGCTTTTCCTGGAGCAGGGGAGAGAGAAGTAAGTATTTGGTGTCAAACAGTTGCTTCTTAAAATGCAAGCTGCAAGCAAAGTAAGAGTAAAGAGAGGATGAACAAAATCTCAATAAAGCGGAATTGATGCTATCTGGCTGGAAAGTCAGCTTCACATGAATAAATCAGCAGTAGATGAGAATTAACCATCTATGTGTACTGGCTAATGACAGAAGGTGGCTATTCCCACACCAAAGAACAATGTTTAGCATTCTACTTCCAAAGCTAATTCTTTAAGGAACAGTTTCTTCTTTGAGCAGAGCTCTGAGTATGAAACACACAGTTCTGGTTCTATGAGAGGCTTATGAAAAACAAACTTCATTTGGCAGTGCTTAAACCCATTCTTAAACCATAGGCTTTTCCGATTCATATATTCTTTTTTGTATTTATGGAAAAGGCGGGCCAGGCATATATTCGTGAAAAGGAATGTATGTATTTTCTTTAACCACCTCAGCAAAAGGTCCAAGAAAAAATGGAAAAGAAACAGAACAGATACTTGCTTACAGGTTTCAACATATTTTTGTGTTTTCTTTTTTTTTTTTAACATTTTATTTATTTGACAGAGAGAAATCACAAGCAGGCAGAGAGGCAGGCAGAGAGAGAGGAGGAAGCAGGCTCCCTGCTGAGCAGAGAGCCTGATGCGGGGCTCGATCCCAGGACCCTGAGATCATGACCTGAGCCGAAGGCAGAGGCTTTAACCCACTGAGCCACCCAGGCGCCCCAATTTTTGGGTTTTCTAAGATAGACTTATAAATGTTTTAGATCTGCAGAAATAAAGATGCTGAAAATGCCCAAAAAACCCCTCAACCTAAACTTTTACATAATTTCTTTCTATAAATCTTAAGATGGTGATTTTGTTACATGAGGACAATGAATCAGTGGCTGAGCTATAGAACCCTGCTGTCTATCTGCTGCTGATTGACTGGTTCTGACAGACCCCTCCCAAGGGAATCTGGCCTATCCCGTATGCCTCCCAGGATGTGGTCTAGGGAATGCTCAATATACTTGTTTTTCTCTTCCCCCTGCCTTGTATTTTCCTCTTTAAATTTTATTTTGTCACAAGGAAACATAGGGGACAAATGACTTAATTTTTCAGTAATTTGTATTCATGAGAACTAACGGAACTCAGTTTGTTATACCATTGTAATTTATAGGACCATAAAACAGCACTTTCTAGGTCATGCATTTCCTGTGATTATCAGATGGTAGGACAGAATGGCAGTTTAATATGTGAGCTCCGGAGTCAGGCAGCCTGGATTCAAACCCTGGCTCTGCCACTTAAAACTGGTATGACTCTATGATCTTTCTGTACCCCAGTTTTCTCGTAGGAAGAATGTGTGAATTCCGAAGATTAAATGAGAAGGTGCCTGGAGACAGCTTAGAACAGTTCCTGGCATGTAATAAGTGCTCAGTAAGTTTTAAACAAAAGTATAAACTTGAAGGCTCCAAACTTCACTATTATTACTAGGCTAATATGAGAAATTTAGAATATTAGAATATTTGCTAATCATTAATCTTCTTACTGACTCTTTTCTTCATTAAATCTTTTCAAACATCTACTAAAAGCATTAATGGAGGAAACAAAGATATATAAGAAATAATCTATGACTGTCTTTGTAGGGTCCAGTGGGAGATTCTAACATGCAATTATAATATGGGGGGCGCTCAGTGTTGGAACTCAAAGATGGGAGCTAAGGAGGTGGGTGAACAGAAGATACAAGAGTTTGAGAGCACATTGTGAATGGGGATTGGGACTGAGATGACTGGATCTGTTTCAGACATTCAGGTGCAAAGAGTTGAGATGATGGGTAAGAGAGTCTTTAGGGACAGGCATGCTGAGGAAGAGAGAAGTCAGTGATGCTTATTTATTCAAGACGAGAAACTCAAGACAAGTGTTCTTGCTTCATCAGCGTAAAATGAGTGAGTCAAAATGAAAAAAAACTCTCTTTCTATAGTTAAGGAAAGAAAGTATCTCTAATTCAACCCAGCTGGGGTAGGAGTGTTGCTGGTACAGGAGTGACTCTGGGGAACAGGGAGCAGCACTTAGCTTCCCAATAGCAGGCTGGTCTGCTGCAAGGCTGGTGAGGCTGGCTCAGTTGATCTGAAGGTCTAGTTTAAGAAAATGCTGGAGGACAGTGCTGGCGGACAGGTAGGTTTTGTCAGCAGCATGTATAATATATCCTAAGGTGAAGTGAAATTGTGATGACTTCCCTGATGATATGTCAAGAGCATTCTGGGCATTCTGCTTGGGTTTTTCTGAATAGTCTCACTCTGAGAGAGAGTTCTCAGTTTAAGACAAGGGCCCAGTTTACGGTTGTGATGAAACTGCTTGTGAGAACACCCCCAGTAAGTGTTTTTGGCTTTGAAATGTCTTTTGGGATACATTAGACATGCTGCTGACAAAACCTAGATCGTCTCTAATAATCTAGGTACACTGCTGGGGGCCATTTTATCACCAACTCTTCTTCCAAGGTTACAAACTGACTCCAAATGTCATTTTGAAAATATTAGCAAAGCCTGGAATGTAACAAGCAAAGCACTGTTCTTTTAACTTTCATAAGTTGTTGAGATATGTTGTCCCAGGAGCACCTTTAGAGTTTTAGCCTTCAAGCTAAATCATCTTTTTTGCTTTAATAAGTACTTTAAAAACAATCTATTTCTATCTACCACAATTTAACAGCAAACTCAATCAAATAAGTCACTTGGCATCATGTACACAATGCCTAAAAACAGGCAAAAGTGGATCAAAGCAGTTAATTCCAATTATATTGCCTTGGTATCACTGATGCCTAAACTAATTTTTTCAGTTATTTATAATAAAAAGGGAAGCAACATATATTGAGTATATGTATATAAACACTAAAAAACTTATATTAATTGCTCTTACCTCTATCTTTGGTTTTAATATTCAAAGTAACATAAATTTAACTTTTAATACTTGTTCTAAGGATTAACATAAGATTTAAAGATAGTCTTATTTGGGACATTTATCCACAGGCTGGAGTTTCAGAGTAGTCTATTCTGCATACAGCAGAAATTAAGAATGCTTACATTCTTACTGGCTTATTAGCTATTCAGTGTCTAGAATAGTGTTTCCCTAACTCATTTAGCACCAAAAAAGGGTTTCTACAGCTGAAGTGACCATCAGCAGATGAATGGATCAATGGATCAAGAAAATGTGGTACAGGGGCGCCTGGGTGGCTCAGTGGGTTAAAGCCTCTGCCTTCAGCTCAGGTCATGATCCCAGAGTCCTGGGATCGAGCCCCACATCGGGCTCTCTGCTCTGCAGGGAGCCTGCTTCCTCCTCTCTCTCTGCCTGCCTCTCTGCCTAGTTGTGATTTCTCTCTGTCAAATAAATAAAAAATATTAAAAAAAAAAAAAAGAAAATGTGGTACACACACACACACACACACACACACACACACACACAGGAATATTATGCAGCCATAAATTTTAAAGACTTTAAAGAATCTCCTTTAAATTCTGCCTTTTGCAACATCATAGATGGACCTGGAGGCCATTATGCTAAGTGCAATAAGTCAGAGAAAGACCAATACTGTATGTTCTCACTTACATGTGGAAACTAATAAAAGCTGAATCCAAAGAAATAGAGAATAGAATGGTGGTTGTTAGGGGCTGAGGACTGAGGAAATGGAAGATGTTGGTCAAAAGGTACAAATTTCCAGCTGTAAGACGAATAAATTCTAGCTATCTAATATGCAGCATGGTGACTATAATTTACAACACAGTACTATATATTTGAAAGTTAAGAGTATAATTCTTAAAAGTTATCTCTACACACTTACAAAAAAGGTAATTATGTGAAGGGATAGAGGTGCTAACCTTATTGTGGCAATCATTTCACATATATACACATATCAAATCATCACTTTGTACACCTTTAACTTATCTATGTTATATGTTATATACATGAACATACATATATTATACATATGAGTGATATCTCAATAAAGCTAGGGAAAAAAATGAAAAAATAAATAATAAATAGTTTCCAAAGTCAAATAAGTTTAGGGGTGCCTGGGTGGCTCAATGGGTTAAAGCCTCTGCTTTCGGCTCAGGTCATGATCCCAGAGTCCTGGGATCAAGCCCCGCATCGGGTTCTCTGCTCAGCAGGGAGCCTGCTTCCTCCTCTCTCTCTGCCTACTTCTCTGCCTACTTGTGATCTCTGTCTGTCAAATAAATAAATAAAATCTTTAAAAAAAAAAGAAAATTCTAGATTAAATTGATCAGTTTTCTTTGCTACAGAACTGATGTAATAACGTACAACATGAACCATCAGGAGCATGTTTGAGCAGAGAGTCTCAAAATTATTTAAGTATAGAAACTTTCTGGGAAAACAATTTGAGAAATTCTGACCTAAAGAACAGGTCAAAGCAAGATGTATATCTTCAGAGGTTTCCTGCCTTTGAAAACAAATAAAACGGATTATTAGCAGAAGTCTGATTTCAGAACCTCTCTGTCCAGCCTATTGCCCAATAAGCTAGTACAGGCTACACAGTTAGTGCATGGGTAAATAGCATTAGATTAAATATCATATGATTTCTGTTTCATTGAATCGAAACTGCTTTCCATTTTTTGTTTTTTGTTTTGTTTTGTTTTTGGCATCAGAATGCAGCCTTCTAAGTATAGTATTTTGGAGACAATATCTAGAATGAATAAGGATATCTTCAAATATAAATGTTCACATGTGTTAATTCATATGCTTTTATAAGTGAGGGCTTCTCAGTTGAAAGTAGCTGAAATAAAATAGCTAAAGCTAAAAAAGGTGAGGAGGTTTACTGAGTTGGGTAACTCAAAAGGCAGGAGGGGGTAGCTGGCTGCTCTCATGACATGTTCCAAAGGCTTAATTACTGTTCTCAGAATTCTCTCTTCATTCCTCAGCTCTGTATTTCTGTGGGTTGCCTTATTTTCTTCTACTGATATAGTGGTAGGAGGAAGAGGCATGGACACAGACAGCGCCTAGCTTTTTTTATTCCCGCTATAACACATCCAGAGGAAAGCAAGACTCCTCTGTCCCTGACTCAGTATATATAAACCTCAGAAAAGGACTCTGATTGAACTGGCTTGAGTACGTGTTAATCTTTTAAATTAATCACTTTGACCAGGGGGATAGGGAAAGACAACTGGCCAGGCCTATATCCCATGCCCTTCCACATGGCCAGGTAAGGCAGGGCCCTGGATTGGCAGCCCACCACAGGGACTGGGCAGAGGTAGGAATAGGGTGGTGAGGGGAAGCATTTAACTAGAGCAAGAAGAGTACTGCTGTTAGGAAGTCAAAAGACAAAAAGCACAAAACACCGAACTCCATGGCTACTAACACTCTTCTTTCCTTCTACTAAATGGATGAAATTATTGACAGGAAACTGTGATTTTATTTTTCTCCCACTCCCAGTCCAACCACAGACTTTAAAAGAGGTATCCATAGTTAGTATAAAATCATGTTAGGCATCTTCTGTCCTCCTTCCTCCACTCAAACATAAGCGAAGTGAGGGACTGCTTTGCTCTGATGTGACCATGTTCACCAGAGTACAGGACAGTGATAACACAAACCACTTGGTCGTGGAGCATTGCTGTGGAGAGCAAGCACTGAGCTCCAGCTCTCAGTGCTCTCTACACTTTCCTGTCCTTTCTTTCATCATCATCAACTCTACTGCATCACTGTCAAAGCAGCTTAAGAGAACAGTGCTGTAGCTGAAATGTGGAAGATCCAAGTAGAGCAAAATGCTTTCTTCTGCACCCAGCATGGCTTCCTCTGAGACTGTACCAGAATGCTGGTCAATGCCTCCCTACCCCCGCTGCTCTCTGAGGCATTCTGCCTGGGAGCTCCTCTCTGGCTGTAGAGTAAACTAGGAGCCAGGTGTTGTATCATGTGACTCTGTCCCTCAGGGCCAGAGCTGGGGGAGGGGAGTGAGGCACTCTCCTCAGATGTGGAATTTAAGGGAGTGCCAAAAACCTCAGGAATCAACATCAATACTATTTTAATGTGGCTTTTTTTTTAAATAAAAATTAATGTAAGGATTCTTTGATGAACAAAAGTCAAAATAGGAAACAAAACAAAATAGGAAACATGATTTTGGTTTTTCCTTTTGACTCAGGGTCTAGTAGGGCTCAGCATGGTCACACTGTTACTGATCTTGCCTTTATTTAAAATGTTGACATTTGGGGCACCTGGGTGGCTCAGTGGGTTAAGCCTCTGCCTTCAGCTCAGGTCTTACATGGTCTCAGTGTCCTGGGATCAAGCCCCACATCAGGCTCTCTGCTTAGCAGGGAGCCTGCTTCCTCCTCTCTCTGCCTGCCTCTCTGCCTACTTGTGATCTGTCTGTCAAATAAATAAATAAAATCTTAAAAAAATAAAAAATAAAAAAAAAGTTGACATTTTGTTGATCATGGATTTCTTGCATTTATTTTTATTTTTTAAGATATGGCATTGCACTGGTTTTTTGTCTTGATTGCTGAGTTTTGGTGCCCTGTTAAGTTATGCTGTTGAGGTGAGTACCTCACTTGTCTCAGCCTAGGCTTCTACATCTACCTCACCAAAGGGGTTGGGTCATGGCCTGGAAAGTCATCAGTCATTACCTGATGCAAGCTGAGCCAATCAGATTCTTTCTCTAAAGTTGAAAATGTGAAGAGACACTCTAGCTAGATGACAGTAGAAACTTGTACTAAAATGCCATGCTGCCTTGGGGTTGGAGGAGTCTGTCAGGGCTTGTGCAGGACAGATAGACCCATTGCAAGAGAAAGCAGCAGAGATGAGAGAGTTAAACATGTGGCATATTATATTATTTGTTCTAAATATTCTCCAGTCTCCATTATAGAGTCCTTTTCTGGTGTCCTTCTGTGGGAAGAGTGTATTTGCTAGAGTATGGCCTTCAGGTATGGCCACATGACATGTTTTAGCCAGTCAATATAAACAGAAGTGACAGGCCACATCTGAGTAGAAAATTGAAGTGCTATTGAGTAGCTCTGCTTTGTTCTCCTCCATTATAAGGTTGACATGTTTCAAACATGCTCTTTCAGCTTAAGCTCAAGACTAGGAAGATGTGGAGAAGGGCCACAGCTGATTCCCAGTGGGCATTGAGGGAAGTGAGAAATTATATACTATTGTTGTAATTCACTGAGATTAGGAAATTGTTACTGTAGAATAACTTAGTCCAATCTGACTGATACAGAAAATAAACTTAGTTTCTAGCTTTCCAGTTCTGCTTTCCTTGGAAGTTGACTTGTTTCATTCCCCAGGAAATCCTCTGAGATCACCTAAGTGGGTTTTCTGTTTCTTATAACTAAGAGTCCCTGATAAAATTGATAACAATGATATTATTTAGAACTATTTTGTTCTTAATTTTTACCATGTAATGGGTTCTGTTCTCCTCTGTGCCAAGGTTGAGTTATATGCATACACACACTTTGAGAAATAATTAGATGAGAGAATATACTGTACTGAAAGTAAGGATAATTTTTGACTGTGCATTATTCTTATTAGTCAATAACAGGTAGCTATGATAATTTTCTCTTTATGTAAACTGTGACTTGCCTGAAATTTCAATTAATAACACTGTTTCATGGCATATATGGGAAGAACAAGCTCTGTTACTTCAGAGTGAGAACACTGTCTTCTTTGGAGAATCTGACAAACAGTGATACCAACTATCATTTTAGCATCGTTATTGAAAAACAAAATGCCTTTGTTTAATATATAAAAAATTCTTGTGTAGTGTTTTTATTCTTTGTGCTTACTTTAACTGAGTATTCTCTGGACCCATGAAGGTGTAATTCACCCTTTTGGGCCACCTTCAAGAATAGCTTTTTATTGCATCCTGTAGTCTGAAAGGAACAAGCAAAGTATCCTAAAGTAGGGAATGAGGTTTTTAGGAAATAATTGCTGACTAGTGAGACAACAATTTTATTTTACATAAAACTCTTCTCTTGTGCCAAACTGAAATGAGTAAGTTATAAGCATTTAAATTATTTTTTTCAAAATATTTCCACAAATATAGATTTGTGTGTAGGAAGCATGGAAGTTAAGAGATTTGCTTCAAGTTATTAGCAAGTAAGTGGCAGTATCAGGTCTGGAATGGGATCACCTGTCATCTGTCTCTTACTATCATGTCTCAGTACAAAGAGGAAACACCAACTTCATTGATTTGTTCTCCTTAATATTTGTACCACTGTGCACAGAGTGTTCTGATGGTACTAAATGTAAATTTTAAAAATATAAAAAACATGAATATCTGCTACCTTTTATACATATCATAGGAACATCTAGATTATATTGTGTTTACTGCACAGTAGATAACTAGATAGTTAACTACTATTTTAGTTACATTAAATAACACACTTTGCTACACAAATATTTGATGAAATGCCAACATACCACAAAGCAGATATTTTTTCCAGAATACTTTGAAAATTAAAGCATAACTGATTAAAATTTTAAATTGTTGCTGGGGTACCTGGGTGCCTCAGTCAGTTGAGCATGTGACTCTGGTTTCAGCTTAGGTCATGATCTCAGGGTTGTGGGACTGGGTCCTGCCAGGGGTTCTGCACTCAGGGCGGGAGTTTCTTGCCCTCCTCCCTCCCCCTCTAAGCCCGCCTCACCCACATACTGGCTCTAAAATAAATAAATAAAATCTTTTTAAAAATAAAATGTTGGTTAAATTGCAAGTCTTCGCTTTAAAAAAGTAAAAGAAAAATGACTTTTGAGACAAGATTCAGAGTGCTTAATACAAAAAAGAAAATCTTTGCTCAATAGCACAAATACAACAAAATAGTTTCAAATGTACTGATTCAGTGATTGATAAAAACCACCAGGAATTTAAGGATAAAGTTAGATTTAGAAATGTGAATTTCTAAAATTACAAAGTAGTAATAATGGTTCCAATTGCCTGTTTGAAAGTATCTACAAAATGATTTTTTGTGTAGCAATTCTTTATACCAACCTAAGTTGTATAAAGGAATATAGCAAGTTCTGGTACTAAATGAAAACTGTTATCAGGTATTTGTCTTTTTTTTTTTTAAAGATTTTATTTATTTATTTCACAGACAGAGATCACAAGTGAGACAGAGATCACAAGTAGGCAGAAAGGCAGGCAGAGAGAGAGGGGGAAACAGGCTCCCCGCTGAACAGAGAGCCCGCTGTGGGGCTCCATCCCAGGACTCCGGGATCATGACCTGAGTCGAAGGCAGAGGCTCTAACCCACTGAGCCACCCAGGGGCCCCAGATATTTGTCTTATATGGCTACTTCATGCAGTATTACTTTTCATGGATTTTGAAAGTCATATATGTGCAAGAAGTATTTTAATTTGGTCAATTGACAACTAGTGAATTTCAACCAGCTGCTTTTATAACCTCTTTAAAAATAAATTTCAGCCATTTTGTCTTGAATGTGTAAAATGAGGACTTTGTGCTCGAGGGAAATACTTATTCACAGAATTTTTTATCAGCAGAAATGACTAATTAATATGGTAGAACATTAATGGAAACTCTCAGGTCTAGTAATAACATGTGTTGACAAACTAATTGCCCAACTTTGGGAAAACTACTTAATGTAATTCTTTGCTCTCTTATGTTTTGAAAGACATATAAATTCTGGCCCATGAGATTTGTGGAACCAGAACATAAATGACTATATGAGAAAATCCAGGGTTGACACATTAACACCTTATTAAGAAGATAAGATGGGGAAAAATGTTCATTGTTTATCTAAGACGGTAAGCAAATGTTAAAATCTGTCATCTTTCTGTCATTTTTTTAGCAGTTTAATAATTCTGATATTGACTGAACAAAAATTATACCTATCCACTATTTTGGAAAAAGTGTGCAAAAGATCAGAGAAGAAATTTTTTTTTTCTTCAACAAACCAACCTTCCTTTTCTAAAAGCTTACTTATGTCATGTCTCAAGGGCTTTGACATTATTTTTTTTTTTAACAGACATCCAAATTTCAACCCAGTCCACACCAGTGTCCACTCACAATTTCCATTACCCATAAAATGAATGATTTAACTATTTCAAATCTATACAGGGCTTGACAAAGACTAAAGGGTTGCTTTTGGTTTTAATAGATAAAGTACAGACTCTTCACGGAAAAACCATGCTGTGGTTTGACCATCCTAATTAGTGTGTGACTCTTCCGTTCTTTTTTGAGACAGGGTGATTAGTTTCTTAGTTCCAAGGATAGTTTTGGAAGGCAACTTATCATGGGCTATAGTTAGCAGTTTAAGAGTGAAATCATAACATGAAGAAAAAGATTGACTGTGAATTCGAGTTTTGAAAACTTTCAAAATTAAATATCATTTTTAAAAAGTTAAGTTGAAATGTCTTAAAAATAGATGCATGTGCCTAGTAGGGCTCAAATTTGTGCTGACTTAAACTTCCATCAGTATGAATAAGATTTAATAGGTTATATGTGAGAACACAAAAAACCATAAACATGGATCACATTCAGTTAATACTGAATTGAGAAAACCTCCCTGATTGCTGAAAATGGTAATATCTTATTTCTTTTCTTGCTATAAATAAAATACCAATGTTCCAGCCTTAACTCCATGGACTCTCTCAGAGGCTAGCCTTTCTAGTCTCCAAGAAATGCTGGGAGACCCTTAGCAGGGCATAGCTGAGGCCTGAACACCATCTTTACTGCCCTACCTGAACCTTGGGCTTGAAACTCAATGATGTGAAGAAAATCTTATCTTTTGCTTTCCAGTCAAGCAAATTATTTAAAAATTAAAACTGAAATTTATACAAATCTCCTCAAGAGTTGTTCCCTTCCTTCTAAGCAGGGTGAGCATAACATTATAAAATCTTTTTCCTCATGAATCTTATTTTCTAGTATATGTGGAGGGGAGCAATAGATAAAAACAAAAGTAACATGATAATTAAAATATATAGCATGCCCGTTAGGGGTGTCTGAGACTAATGGCAGCAACTGTGTTCGGAAGGGTCTCACTGCAAAGGTGATATCTGAGCAATAATCTGAAGGAGGCAAGAGAGTGAGCCAGAGAATACAGGGTATTGGGTAAGAATGTCCCAGGCATAAGGAACATCGAATGCAAAGGCCTGGAGGGCTGTAAGGCGTCTGCTATTGGTTGAGAGACAGTGCAGCTGGAGCAAAGGGAATGAGTGGGAGGAAATGAGGTCAGGTCGATGAGGTCAAAAGTGAACATTTCAAGCAGGTCCTGGTGGACCATCCTAGGGTCTGTCTAAGAAATGAGGGGACAATTGGAGGATTCCCAGCAGAGGAGTGGCTTACCTAAACATTGGTAAAGGCACTCTTCTTGAAGCTGGCTTTGGTGGAGGCACCATCAAAAGAGACCAGAAAGATAAATCTGGTGGTAACAGGTGCCTCAAAGCTGTCAAAGACAACTACTGAAAGAGAAAAAGGGTTGAATCCTGGACAAATGCGTGTGTGGTGGTTGGGAGGATGGGGTCACCCTGGGAGACGCATCTACCTAGGTTTCAGACCTAGACCACACAGAAACCTTGGTCCTGCTACTTCAGTCTCAGGTCCCTAGCCCCCAGGAGGGTCAGGACTCGCCGCCAACAAGCCTTGTTGCCTTGGCAACCGCAGGATTCTTCCCACTCCCTCACCTCCTGGGGGCAAAGCACCGGGTCCCGCAACCGCTCCAGCGCGGACCCGGAGTCTGGGCCCGCGCGGACTCATCAGTATTCCACCCGCGGAGTTCTCCCCGCCCCCGCCGCGAATCACAGCGCCAGTCTCTCCCGCAGCTCCCACCTTCTGCGTTTCCAGCCGCCCCACCGCCCCCACTCCATCCCTGGGGACCGCAGCCGGCTCTGCCCTGGAGCATTCCTGGCAGCCCCGGGCGCTGGCGTTCCTCTGCCCAGTTACGCAGCGCTTTCCAGTACGCTGGCGGGCACCTCAGGGTGCGCCTCCGCGGCGGAGAGGGGACGCCCCGGGTTAGGCAGGGCCCCCCGGGAGACCCGCTCTCAGGCATCCCCGCAACAACTCTGGGAATATTTAACTCCCCTGCGCTCGCTGTAAGGTCCCCCTGCGCTTCTGCAGTGCACCAGACGGGGGAAGCAGATACAGGAGAACCTGCATTGCGCCCCCACTGGGATTCACTGTGCGCAAAAGGGAGACGGTTGACTGCAAAACCGGAGGACTGGAGGCGAGGGGAGTTAGGGGTGGGTTTTCTTAGGACTCACCTTGTGCAGTTTCCACATGGCCCCCAGAGCTTTGACTTCATGGCTGGAGTGTTTGCCCTCCTCCAAGCACTGGTAGCACACAGGCATCTTGCACTGCACGCAGTACATGCTGTGGTTCTCCAGCTCATGGTCTGTGCAGGTGGAGACCTTGCGCGGGCTCAACCGCCGGCTCACGCGGCCCTGGGCTGGGGGTACCAGGCGGTGCTTGGCTAGGGGCCCTCGGGGCGGGTGGCAGCGCAGGCGGCATGGATCGCAGTAGAAGACATCGCACTGTTCGCACATGACGGTGGCCTCCTTAGGCGCCTTCTCGCAGAGCTGGCACTTGAGGGCTGCGGCTTTGCTCTGCTGGTAGCGGTCAATTACCCCTTCCAGGACGCGGTTCTTGGGGAAGCCGCGGAGCCCCCGGTCATCCAGGATGAGGCTACGGTGGCACTGGGGGCAGGTGATACAGGAGTTGCGGGGCACCGGGGCCAAGGCCGGTGACAGGTGGGTGGCCGGTGGCGGCATAGCCGGGGGGAAAACGCGGACGCCATTGGGGGACTTCTGGCAGGGGGTAGTGGGGGCACTGGCGAAACCCCCGTAGGAACCGTAGCCGCTGTCCGCTTCGCTGTACAGGCTCATCTTGTCCAGGTCCAGATAGTCATAGTCGGAGACCCCGGAGCCTGAGGCCCGACGGCTCTGGGGGGATTCAGACTCCGGGGTCTGTACCAGGATGTTGCGGGCGCACGCTTGACATAAATTGTGAGAGCAGGGCAGGATGATGGGCTCCCGATAGAAGGAGCCGCACACAGGGCATTTTAACTCTTCTTCCATCTCTTCCATGAGGACCAAGCTGGAGCGAAGCAGCAACAGCTGCAACGGGTGCTTGAGCAGGCGAAGCGGCCGACCGGCCTGTCGTTTCCAGCACCTTGGCCAGAGGCGGCGGCGGTGGCGCCTTCCCGCGTCGCTTAGGCGCCGACTCCCTGTGAGGCGCTCTCTCACCGAGCCACTCTCTCTGTGAGCCACGGGACCGCGACGCCGCGCGCCAGCCCCGGAACGCCCCCTCCTAGTCCCGCCCTACCCTGTAAACAGCGGCCCATTGGCCGGCGGCGAGAGGGCGAAGCTCTCATTGGCCACACGCCCCGTCCTTCCCCTCTCTTCTGCAGGCCCCAGGGGGTTTGGTAGCGGACTCTGAGGAAGAGCGAGTCTTCGCTCCTGGCTGCTCCATCTCTGGAGGGGGCCGGCGTGCGGAGGCGAGGGACCGGGAAGGAGGAATTAGGCGGGATGACTCATTCCTCGCCCCGCTTCCTTCCGACCTCCGGTGCAGTCACCCAGGAGCAGGGGGCGTGAGAAACCCCTCCCCGCAGCGAGTAGGCGGGCGGAGGGGGCTAGTGCTTCTCGCCAACTGTCTGGGTTTGGCTTCCAGCTCTGGTCTCCGCGCCGACCTACCACCCGCGAGGGCCGCGCGCCTGCGAGACCCCCCTTCTCCTTCCGGGGCTGGCAGCTTGGGCTGGCGCCTCACCCAGGCCTAGCTTTTTGTGCCGCAGCCCAGCTGTTCTCCCCTCCAGAAAAGCGGTGCAGCCCGGCCCGGGCGCTCCCGCCTCCTGGGAGTCTGGCGCGCGGGGCGTAAGCCCCCGGAAGAGCCTCTTTGCTTCTTTCAACCTCAGTCCCTAGGGTCTAAGAGGGGATTAATAATAATACCAATTTCTTAGTGTTGCCCCTGAGATTGAAGGTAGGCGACCGATGTGAAGGCTCAGTATATTAGTTAAAATCTCTGTCAGCCCCTTCATTTCCCGCTTTAAATTCAGGCGGGGCCCTGAGGCTTCTCAGAGCGCGGTGTGAACCTTATGGTGTGAACGTGCCTCTCTCCCCTCTTCACTCTCCCTGCCTCCCAAAGCTGTGCTTTCACCCTGCTCTCAGCATCCGGCTGAGCTTTCGCGAGGCCAGCAGTACCTTTGGCTCAGTACGGGTTGCCTATTTCTCAGTGCCCACAGTTTAGTAACTAGCTGCAGATGAATTACTGTGTCACTGCGGAGTCTCAGTGTTTGAATGCAAACAGCATTATTCAGTGTCACGTGGCCTGAGCGTTTACCACAGCTTCAGAATGGTGGGTTGTTTCTGTTTGCTCCAGTGAAGTGCGTTGGGTGAGGGGAGGTGGAGGGGTGCCCGTAGGGGCATAGGGGCGAGATCTAGTGTTAGTCCCCATATATTAAGCCCCCTTCTCCCTCTTACCAAATATTGATGGAGATATCTGGGCCTGTCCTTTGCCCACAGAACTGTTGATTTGATGATGCAGAAGGAGGAGGACCTCCTCCCCCAATCCAAAAACAACAAAAAAGAAAAAAACAGAGAAAGAAAAATCTTTGAGTCAAGTGACAGTGACATTCTGAGATAACATCTTATTTAAAATAGTACACGGCTGACTTTTGCTGAATGATTCACAAATAAATGGCAAAAACTCTTCCCAAGGTCTAAGAAATCTTCCATTTTTCGTCTTCCAAAAAAGAGATAACTTGATTATATGCAGCAACATTTAGAATTTAAAAGCATTTTATTGCCCAGTAAAAAGTGGCCCATAATCCTGCCCTTGGAGAAATAGTCCACTAAACTAGATTATCTTCCAAAATCTTCCTCAGTTGCAATGAAAACAGCACTAGATTATTGTTGGGAGAATGGTTCTCATTTTTATTTAAAATTATGCTAACCATAAATGCTGTATGATTTCTTTTTAATCTGGTTTTTAACTAGCTAAATCCAGAGCATCCAAAGGCATAGGTACTCTATTTACAGCCATACAGTGTCTTCATGGGGACTTGGAACATTATCTGTATCTGAAGGATATATCCAATTTATGGGTCCCAAGAGAATTTGCTAATACTAAATAGTTAATTGTTGAGAAACTAGAAAAGAGTGTCAGTGCCACGCATAATTTAATATATAAAAATCCTTTCTAGGATTTTTGTATGCATTTGGCTGAGAGTCACAGTAGCCTTGGGCCAGGCCTATGTACATTTCAAAGTGAGCAGCAAATATTCCCTTTATGAGTCTTAACTTGCTCTTCATAGCATTCCATCTGCTTTAGATTCAATGTGTCTCCCCAAAATTCTCATCTTGAAATCCGAATCCCCAAGGTGATGGTATTAGGAGGTGGGGCCTTTGGGAGGTGATTGGGCCATGAGGGTAGAGCCTTCATGAATGGGGTTAATGCACTTATAAAAATGGCCCAAGAAGGCTCCTTTGTCTCCTTCCACCCTGTGAGGTTACCATGAGAAGACCACTGTCCATGACAAAGCAAACCCTCACCACAGGGCAAATCTGTGGACACCTCAATCTTGTAATCCCCAGCCTCTAGGATGTGAAAAATAAATTTCTATTGTGTATAAGCTACCCAGTCTGTGACATTTTGTTTTAGCAGCCTAACCAGCCAAAAACCGCCATCTAAGAGGTCTGCTAATTAGCAGAAAACTTATCTTAAGTTAAAAATAAAGGATGATTTTAGGGAATGTCTGTGGTGTAGTACGCTGTTGGTTTCAAAGAGACTCAATAGAATATAGATTTATGATATAATCAATACATGAAGAATTGACCTATTGTGAAATATATTGAGGTGATTTAATAGTTAGAGCTATTTGGCCAGGAATTAGCTAAATCAATTCCAGGAGAACTCTTAAAATGACTGTTATTTGTTAAGTGCTCATTCTGTTTTAGGCAGTGGGTTTATTCATTTACATGGATTACCTAGTTCAGTCCCCGTGATAACAAAAAGAGGTGGGCATAATTATCCTAATATTAAAGATGAGTAATCTGAGGATAAATGAAGTACACAAGATCAAATACTGGTGAAGCTGGGATTGGAATCCAGGCACATGTAATTTTGTTTCCCTGTTCGTTCGTTCATTCATTTCTTCCTTCCTTTCGTTCCTTCTTTCCTTCATTCATTCGACAAATGCCTACTTTTCTGTCAAGCTCTGTGTATAAGAAATACTCAAAATGATCTTTGATAATTTTTATATTATTCTGTTTACCTTCCCTGAGAGTTTATGGTTTTTCTGGAATTCGTTTCTCTAAAAATTTTTTGTAAACTTTGGGAGATTTCCCCTCATGTAGCACTACACGGCCATAATGTACATTTAAGTCCTCCAAGGAGTTGTATTTAAAGGAAAATAAAAAGTCTGAATGTAATTGATGGTATTATATAAATACTGTAGGGAGTATATCTTCCTTCTTCCAGCTGGTGATCAGCCCATGCCCAGAAGCATGAGCATTGATAGCCCTGTAATTTTATCATTCCCGGGGTGACTGCAGATGTTCTCATTTGTGTAAAGTGTCTTATCATTCTCTGAAACTTACTCAACTATGCACCCAAATGATGTTTTTGTAGAAAAGATTTTATTTATTTATTTGAGAGAATGGGTACACAGGAAGGGGGGCGGGTGTTACAGAGGAAGAGGGAGAAGCAGACTCCCTCCTGAGAGGGAGCCAGACACACCCTATTCCAGGACCCATTCTTTTCTTTTTCATTCAATAGCAAATAAATATGTGCATTATGAGACCTGTGAAAGGAAATATAACTATTGATATAATAGAAAGCACAACAGAACTCACAATTAACAAACACTGGGAAAATACTATGTGAAACACTATGACAATAAAATTTAAAGCCTAAAGGAAATGAATATGTTTTCATTCAAAAATAGATTAACTTAATTAATCCTTCAAATCTAGCATCAATACAGCATTAGCTTCCTTTGCTGGTATCCAACTAAGTATTCTCAGAATTGAATACCTTTAATATTTTTATGGAAATTGAATTTTTGGCTCTTTGTCAGCATGTTAAGGTGGATTTTTTTCCTTACAGAGCACTGAATAGTCAAGGATATTAAATTGAGCTCTTAAATGAATGGATTCTATGTAGGTTATAGTCTTAATTTTGTACTTGTAAATAGCACTACGTCGGTTCTTTACCTATAATACTTGAAGAAGTAAGATAGCACAGGTATTTAAAAGCAACATTTTTAAACAATTGGTTAATTTACTATGTAAAATTGCTGTAAAGGACAATGTATACAGATTTTTTATTCAAGTATTGTATTGTAAACTTGTTAAGACTCTTATGTTTTTATTGTTCTTGTATGGGATGACATTGCAAAAATAAAAAGAACCTTCAAAACAAGATGTTCAAATGCTCTCAAAGTAGAAAGCTTGAGTAGACCAACTTCCAGAAAAAAAAATTGAAAGGTAATTTCAGATTAATCATTTGTAAAGGATAGGATGGTTGCATGGCTGAATTACAATTAACTTTTAAAAAACAAGTAATTTTAGGGGTGCCTGGGTGGCTCAGTCAATTAAGTGTCTGTCTTTGGCTGAGATCATGATTCTGGAGTCCCTGGATGGAACCCCGGGTCCCTGAGTCAAGCTCCCTGCACTGGGGGGGAGGGGAGAGTTGGAGGCGGGGAGTGGCGGGGGAGTGTCTGCTTCTTCCTCTCCCTCTGCTTCTCCTGCAAACTAACCCCCCCACCCCCTACCCCTGGCTCTCTCTCACTCTCTCACTCTCTCTCTCTCAAATAAATAAAAACTTTTTAAAAAAACCAAGTAATTTTAATATTATTGAAATAATCTGAATTAAGATAAATATAGAATGTTCCCCAGTCTGCTTTATAAAGCCATCATAACTTAAATAATATATTTTTTAAAGTAGTCTCCACACCCAGCATGGAGCCCAATATGGGGCTTGAACTCACGACCCTGAGATTAAGACTTGAGCTGAGATCAAAAGCTGGAGGCTTAACCGACAGAGCCTCCCAATATTGGTGACCCAATATTATAATATAGTTAACAGAAAATGCAATAGGGGCGCCTGGGTGGCTCAGTGGATTAAGCCACTGCCTTCGGCTCAGGTCATGATCTCAGGGTCCTGGCATCGAGCCCTGCATCCGGCTCTCTGCTCCGCAGGGAGCCTGCTTCCTCCTCTCTCTCTGCCTGCCTCTCTGCCTACTTGTGATCTCTCTCTCTGTCAAATAAATAAATAAAATCTTAAAAAAAAAAAAAAGAAATGCAATAAATGAAAAAACTATAGGTCAAAATCACCACAATAATAGATGGCAAAAGTGCTAAACAGGTATTAGCCAACAGATTTCAGCACTGAAGCATAAGATTAATGAAAATGCCCAAGTAGGGATTTTCACAGGAATCTGATGTCAGTAAAACTATCAACACCATTTATTACATGAAAAATCAAAAGGGCACAATTCTCTCTTTGGACCATATGGGAATAATCCTCCTTCCATAAAAAACAGGATTAACTATGAAACAACTATTGTCAGACACTGGATAACAGGCAGTGTAGGCTTGTCATTCCCAAGAGAAGGCAAAGAGGTGAGGCCTAACTTCAGCCAGGCTTTCTCCCAGATGGTAATTGCTACACTATGGTACATGGAAGAGGAAACCAAACAAACCCCACCAATCTCTCTGAGTTGAGACGGACTGGATTTGGGGAAGGTCAAGGAAGCTAGAATTTGCAAAGAGGAAAGAGGGAGATAGAGAAATAGTTTCAGCATAGGGATTTGTTTGGGTCTCTGATTGAATACAATGTGGGTATGTATAGGGTGAACCTCCACCACCAGGTTGGGCAATAACAACTTCCAAGGAAAGAGCGATTACTGGAATTGTAATACAAACAATTTTCAGAGTACACACAGGACCAGAAGTCATTCATATTCCCATCAACCAGAGTGAAGAGCACTCATTGGATATACAAAAATCAATTGTATTGGGGCGCCAGGGTGGCTCAGTGGGTTAAGCCTCTGCCTTTGGCTCAGGTCATGACCTCAGGGTCCTGGGATGGAGCGCTGCATTGGGCTCTCTGCTCAGGAGGGAGCCTGCTTCCTCTCCTTTCCCTGCCTGCTTCTCTGACTACTTGTGATCTCTGTCTGTCAAATAAATAAATAAAATCTTTTAAAAAATCAATTGTATCTATAAATACTAACAGTACATGATTAGCAATTTATATTAAAAACTGTACCATTTACAACATCATCAAAAAACATGAAATTGAATTAAAAAATATGTGCAAGATCTATACATTGAGAACTATGAAACATTCCAGAGAGAAATTAAAGGCAAAAGAACTCAACTGGTTAGCATTTACTTGATTTACAGGGATTTCCAATAAGTATTGCTGCTTCAGAAAAGGGAGATACATAGGAGTGTACACAAGATGATTTTGTTTTTGGTAGGTTGACAATGGCCACTGCTCAAAATACCTATGTAAATATTTGCAAAATACCTGTAAAAAAATTATGTTTGCATATGATTATATAAACACCTAGAAACTCATTAAAGCATGTACACCAGTTGTAAACTATGGTTACCAGGGGAGGTCAGGAGATGGATTGTAGGTGGAGCTGCAGGGAGAGTATGGAAATCATTAAAAATGTACCAATTCTACTCCCCTAGCACAGAGGATATTCCACTTATGTAAACAAAATTTATGAGTGTCTTATGTATTTTATATGCACACACGTACATTTTTAAAGAAAATTACCTAGATGTATAGATACTGACTTATATGGTTATCCCAATATCCCATCAAATGAAAAAGAGCTAATTGTAGACTATTGTGCACATTAGGATTCTCCTTTGTTAAAACCCAACCAACCAACCAACCCACACACCACTAGGTATAAATGTATTCTCTCAAATGCATATGTATGAACAAGGAGAAAGGGTCAGAATACCTTATCGTAAGCACTGCTACTGAGTTGGGGCTGGGAAAGAAGCTAAGAGAGAAATGATTGGCTTAGACTTTATACACCTATGTACTGGGTTATTTCAATTTTTATAACAAGTGTATGTTACAAATGTGTTATAATTCAAAAAATATCTAATAAATAACGTTTAGAAGAGTTTTGAATGAATTTCTGAAGGAGTGTGAACACTTCTCCTGGGATTCCCTTTCTCCTATCTAATCTTTATTGTCACATATCAGAATTTGGGAAGCACTTCTTACATTCTTGTTCTTGTATTTTGGAATTCTACCTTCCATATGCTATTATGGTGTTAACCTGACTTTACACCATTTACTCTGTCTCTGTTAGATATCATGGCTACTTTCCCTTTAAACCTTGCAGTACAGTTCCAATGCCATTGTTTTCTTTAACGTTCTCTGAAGTTGTCTTCCAGGTGAATTTCCCTACATTCTGTAAGTTTTCAAATATTTTTTCCCCTGACTTTAAGAAGATAGCTTGCTAGAAAAATAAAGTTGCTGGCAGAATTCTCTTTCTTTAGGTACTCAGTGAACAGTTCCCTAGGCTCAAGAAGATATTTAAGTTTCAGAGGCACAGGTCGTTCACACCATAATTTCTTTTTTCAAAGAAGAAATCAAAAGAAACTTTATTTTATTAAAAAACGTTTAATTAGTGTCAGGGATAGAATTTAGTGATTCGTCAGTTGCATATAACACTCAGTCCTCATTACATCAAGTGCCCTCCTTAATGCCCTCCTTCATGCCTACCACCCAGTTGCCCAACCCCCCCCACCCACCTCCCCTCCCGTATCTGAAGTTCAGAATCTCTTATGGTTTGCCTCCCTCTCAATATTCACCTTATTTTATTTTTCTTTCTCTTCCCCATGTTCATTTTTTTGTTTCTTAATTTCCACATATGAGTGAAATCATACGATATTTGTCTTTCTCTAACTGACTTATAATACTTAGCCTAACACCCTCTAGTTCTATCCAATGCATTGCAAATGGCAAGATTTCATTCTTGATGGCTGAGTAATATTGCACTCTATACATACACCACATCTTCTTTACCCATTCATCTGTCAGTGGACATCCGAGCTCTTTCCATAGTTTGGCTATCATGGACATTGCTGCTATAAACATTGGGGTGCATGTGCCCCTTCAAATCACTATGTTTGCATCAATTTCTGGGTAATTCCACTTTTAACTTTTTGAGGAACCTCCATACTGTTTTCCAGAGTGGCTACGCCAGTTTGCATTCCCATCACAATTTCTTTTAAATTAAGCTGTTCCTACTTTTGGTCATGCTAGAAGACACTGACTATAGGAATTCTTCTCTTCATGGTTTGGAAATTTGAGAATGGAAAGACTGAGTACATTAGTTGCGGGGGAGGGTGGCTAAGCATAAAGGGCGAGAAGTGTACGAGAGGCCAAATTAGCCAATATGACTATGCAGAAGCTAAAGTTTCAAGAAACATGTCTAGTGTGGTAGATATTGCCAATGCCTAGCAATCTGTAGGTATCTCGTCCTTCCTGGGCACATGGGAGACTTTGCATCCCAACCCTTTGTTGTTGGGAAGACTTTGTAACCAGTTCTGGCCAAAGAAATGTGTACAGAGGTGATGTGTGTTACTTCCAGATGGAGTCAGTGAAAGGCCCCTGCACAATGTTATGGAAAATGTGTTGAGATTTTGCAGAACCGTAAGACCAAAGCTGCCCAGATGACTGAATCACCACATGGGAAAACAGTTATCAGATTTGTTTCACTGCCTGGCGAACAATGGAGGGGAAATTGATTTTTGTCACTTTAAAGCCAGAGGTGTGAGAGCAGTGTGTTACTGTACCATAGCATGGCCTAACCTGACTGATACAGTATGGTAAAGGGAGATGAGTGGAAGACACAGGCAGAGACACAGGCCTTGAAAGAGACAAAACAGCTACACTGCTTATCTCATTACAGTTCCCATTAGGCCTGGCATTGCTTTGGTTTCTTTACTACTTTGTCTGCTCACAAACCTAACAGTATCTTTATAATATACTTAACTTTTCTTGGGTAAAAGGGTGCCTGTTTTCTTGGCATTCAAAAGACCAAAATCAAATTATTCAGTTAGTCACATTTTAATTGCTTACATATTCAGATCTTCACTGTGGCAGATGCTGCTGGTGCTCTTTGTATGTACCTCTTTGTGCTGAAGGCAGCTTTGTGCAATAATCTGCGAGTTTTTGAAGGCTTTATCTCTCTGAGGGAGCATGCTCAGTCAAGACACAGGGCAAACCAGAGTTGCTAGAGAGTCAAAGCCCTTGGAAGCAGCCCCAACAAATGATGCTGGGTAGATGAAGGTTTGGGCATTTAAATACCTAGGTTCTTAACATCTCCTGGTTGGGATCATTTTGAGGCATATTCCCACCTTGTTTCCCAGAGTCCCCAGGCGATCAGCTCAAGATACCCAACATGGCTTGATAGCTTCTTGTCTTTCATTATTCACTTCCTTAATTGTGTTCCTTGGGATCATCCCCCAAATAAGGTATTTACACTTAAATTCATGTCCCTGGGTATGTTTCTCAGAGGACTCCAAACCAAGATAACTATTTTGAATGCATAAGTAGGCCATGAAGGGAAGCTTCATCTCGTGAAATTGTCATTTATTCCTCCGTTTTTAGTGATGCTCTGCCCATTCTGCCTTTTATACCACCTAATTTCAGCTCCAGAATTTGCCCTTGGTTCTTTTTAGTTTCTATCTAGTTGTTTATATTTTCATTTTGTTCATGCATCATATTTTTGTTGTTTCTTTTTTTTTTTAAGATTTTTTTTAAAAAAATTATCTATTTGACTGACAGATTTCACAAGTAGTCAGAGAGGCAGGCAGAGAGAGAGAGAGAGGAGGAACCAGGCTCCCTGCTGAGCAGAGAGCCCAATGCAGGGCTCGATCCCAGGACCCTGGGACCACGACCTGAGCCAAAGGCAGAGGCTTTAATCCAATGAGCCACCCAGGCACCCCTATTCTTGTTGTTTCATTTAGTTATCTGTGTTTTAAGCACACTTGAACTTCTCTAATATTTTGGTAGCACTTAGGTGGCTCAGTTGGTTAAGCATCCAGCTCTTGATTTCAGCTCAGGTTTTGATCTCAGGGTCATGAGTTCAGGTGCCACATTGGGGTCCACACTGGACATGGAGCCTACTTATTTAAAAAAAGGCACCTATTTTGAATTCTCTGTCAAGTAACTCACAGATCCATTTCTTTATAGTCAACTTCTGCAGCTTTCTGATGTTGTTCCTTTGATTAGGCTGTTTCCCTGAAAATTGCCACCTCTTCAAGTCTTTATGGGAAGTTCCGTGCAGAGGAAGACCCTCCCCAGCCAGACTGGCTAGAGATTCTGGGGACCTCTGAAACTTCTTCTGGGATGTGTCTTTTCTGTTGTGCACATAATTTCCCAATTAGAAAGGTTTGCTGGTTTATTTTTTAGGAACATATAATCTCTTGCTCCTTCTGGTATGTTTTTGGAACTGCAGGTTCTCTGGGGAAGCCACAAGCCCCAGTACCCTCCCTTGTACTCTGGCCCCTGCATCCAAAGTTTCATCATCACTCCAGATCAGTCAAGACAGAAACCAGTCTCTTGGGAAGCTGGGAAGTTTCATGCACATTCCACTCTTCTCTCTGTTCTAAGGGAGAAGTCGTGAGTTGGGCTTTTTCTCCTCTAGGGGCGGGGAGGGGCAACAACAGATAGAATGCTGGAGGAGAGATGGGGTAACTGGGTGATAGATATTAAGGAGGGCATGTGATGTAATGAACACTGGGTATTATATAAAATGAATCACTGACCTCTATCTCTGAAACTAGTAATACACTATATGTTAATTAATTGAAATTAAGTTTTAAAAAAAAATTCAATGGCTTTCCTAGACTCTTAACTATACAGAACAAACTAGTGGTTACTGGAGGGGAGGTCGGTGGAGGGATGGGTTAAACAGGTGACGGTATTAAGGAGGACACTTGCTCTAATGAGCACAGGGTCTTGTATGTATGTGATGAATCACTAAATTCTACACCTGAAACTAATATTGCACTATATGTGAACTAGCTGGAATTTAAATGAAAACTCGGGAAAAAGCCTTATGTCTACTGAAACAACATGTTATTTAAAAGAACGTTTAGACAGCGTAGTTCCAAATGAGTGAAGAGTACGGCCATTCCCATATGATTCTACACATACATTTACTAAGACTTGTATCTTATTGAAAGCAAAAGTTAGCTCAAGGACGCATTACACACAGTGTAGTTGCAATGAGTTCAGCACACATTCTCACATATATTTAGAAACACTTACATCCTAATGAGAGAAGATGTTAATTGCAGGATGCATTGTACACAGTGTACTTTCAGTGAGTTAAGCCTACAGTTATTCTTTTATGCTTCTGCACGTAACTTACAGAACACTGGTAGCATAATGAAAGAAGATGGTAACTGAAAGACTCGTTGTACAGAAAGAAGCATTGTTTCAGTGAAATAAGCCTGTGGTTATTGGCTCCGCACCCACCAAAGGAATGCAATGGCTTTTCTTACCCATTTTAACCCAAGCTGTTCTTGGCTTTGCACTCGCAAAGTATCACGACTTAACCAGCTTCTACAGTTCTCATAAAGGCATTTTGGTCCATGTATTGTTGTTAAGTCAGTGTCTTTGTGGGGAAGTAGGGCTGGAGCTTCCAATTCTGTTATCCTTCTGACATTATTCTTATCTTCTATTTTTAAACGGAATTTAGTTTATTGTGTTTCCAAACCATATAATGTAATTTTCTCTTTTAAATTTCAAAAACCTTTCAGGAGATCACAGAATATATAACAAAAGTGACTATGTTCATTCAGAACTGTATAACTTATAGAAAATACTCACATTTATTACCTTCTTTGTTAAAACTCTGCAAAATAATTAAGGCATCTTAGTTTTACAGGTACAGAAACTGGGACTCAAAGAAGTCTATTGACTTCTCTAAGGTCACCAAGTAATGATTAGAGCCAGGTTTTCAGGCCAAAACTTCTGATGTCTAGTCCAATTCTCTTTTCCCTATGGTGAGCTAGAAGCAAGAATAATGCTGTTATTTATGTTTCTTAATATTGGCAAGGTAAGAGAATTTGTAAAGATCATGGACTTGAATGTAAAGACTTGAATGGACTGATTCTTTCAATCTGATTGCTCCTTGAAGATGGAAAGCCCAGATTCCAGTTCCAAAGTTAGATTTCTAAAGACGGTATGAGTTATATGATCTTGAGCGGGTCTTTTCAGGTCCTCTACCTTGTGGATCCTCAGTTTCTAAGTCTTAATAATGCCTAAATGGTTCCTTGGGTCCTTTGAAGCTCTAGAAAATTCTGGCTTTAACATCCACACTCTATTTCTGGGAAGAAGGAGGAAAAAGAGAAGGAGGTGAGGAAGGAATAGAAGGAGAAGGAGAAAGAAGAAAATCTGCTCTGTAGTCTCCAAGGAAAAAAGTTATAGATCATTTTTCCCTATGCTGATGATAATGAGGATAGTTCTTATAACACCCTGTACAAGTTCCTGTAATACGTGAAAGGTCAAAACCACTTGCTACATGATCTAAATAGGATAAATTAAAGCCCAAACTCATTTGGGAGAGGAAAACCACTCCAAGATAGCTGTAGTACTACTAATCATTTTATTACTAATTCTTATTCTTTGATATTAATTTTTATTTAATTTCTCAAGCAGAAAATACCCATTAATGCCTGTAAGTAAAAGTTAAATGTAACAAACATATTAGTTTAATCTAATTTTTCACTTTCATGTATTTGTGGTTGTTAGGTTCTCATGATCCTGGTGAGTAAATGACTTTATCTTTATAAAAGCAGAGGCTCTGAAAGGTTATGTAGGGTCCCCTTGGTCATGCAGATGTCATTGGAGTAGAACTCAGGTCATACATATGGGTAACCAAAGCAGCTCATAAGAGAACGTTTTGTCATAATTTGTAGAAGCATTATTCTCCTGTGCAATGCTGTCTCAGTTTCAATGATATTTATAGGGTAGTTACAGAGAAAAATGAGACACCAATTTTTATGAAATGGCTAATATTTATTGCTCCATATTTCTTTTCCTTGATGCTGCCAATGGATACTATATTAGAACACCTTCATGCAGATTTTGGAATAATCTCTTTTATTTCTGGTTTTTGAGCCCTAGGTTTTTCAGTTTTACTGAACTACTTCTGATAAGAGCCTGAATGAGCAAGATCATTTTTCTTGCCCCAAACCCATGACTCAAATCTCTTTGAATTGCTTATAATCACCTAATTGATTGATAAATTATTTTTATAAGACTTCACAAGTTTGGGTGTACATTAGTTCTTCAGTGCAACCTCCAGTTCTCCTGGAATAATTCCTTATGCAGTGTAAATGACAAATAATTATTTATGGATTGAATGAAAAATCCTCTTTTATATTCTTACAGATTCAAATTAACTGTAACATGGGGCTTTTATTTGAGTGGCATGTTTCCTTGTGGTTTTGAAAGTAGCTAGTTCTCTAAAATGGCAGTTTAAAAAATCTAAGTAGAGATAAATTATGGGCTTAATTATAAAGAATAACACAATCAATTAAAAGTATTTTTTGCTGATTTGTTGATTATCAGAGACTCGAGAAAAGCATCCCTGCCCTCTCAGAGTTAACCTTCTGTTAGAGAATAAGACAAAAGTCACTCATGATTACAGTATAAGGCCTTAAATACCAGAAAAGTGTTCCAGAGTGTCATGGGGTGGGGGTGGGGGGTCAGAGGAGGGAGGCAGCATGTATGGGTAAGGTCATGAAGCCTCTATTGGTAGGATTTCAAAAGAAAGAGCTAGGGTAGGAAAGAACATTCAGTAGAGTACATAGTAAACAGAGAAGTTGGAATGTGGGGTTTTGAAGACATAATTTGTAGTAAAGGGGAATCAGTCCTGAATTATTATTTTACTGTATAGGACACAACAGCATATGGATGGAGGAAGCAGCTGGACTTTTTCCAAAAGGGCAGAAACATGTCTATGAATCTTAGCATCCTCTGAAAAACCCAGAATAATTCCTTCTAATGAAAATCTCATATTCCCCAGAGTCTAGACAGGAAAAGGGAACTTAACAATATATTTTTTAGTGGAAAAAAATAAAGTTCATTATTTTAAAAAGTACACAATCTAGAACCAAGAATTGAAATTTACTTTTGGGTACTCTCCCTCAGCACCATATAACATTTATTCCGATTACTCAAATATTGCAGTCTTCTCTCTCTGATTTCTTCCATTCCAGTTGCCATGTGCAGCGAAAAAAGCATGAATATTGGGATGTGACAGATCTGTATGTAAATCTGCTGACTAGCCACAAGGACATGGGCATAAATGCCATGAGGACCTTGTTTTGCTCACTGTTATATATCCCCTGCATCTAGAACAATGCCTGGAATATAATGAGTGCTAAAGCCACATGGGTGGCTCAGTCAGTTAAGCGTCTGCCTTCAGCTCTGGTCATGATCTCAGGATCCTGGGATGGAGCCCCACATCGGGTTCCCTGCTCTGCGAGAAGTCTGCTTCTCCTTCTCCCTCTGTCTGTTGCTCCCCCTACTTGTGCTCTCTCTCTCTTTCTCCCACTTTCTCTGTCAAATAAATAAATAAAATTAAAAAAAAAATCTGTGAAGTGAATTAATGACCCTTTTTGAACCTCAGTTTCCTCAGGTTTCCAATAAAGTGGAAAATGTAATACCTAAATCTAAGAGTTGTATTGAGAAATTACACAGGAAAATGCTAAGGATAAAAACCATTGGATCATATACTTTATTTATTTATTTAAAGATTTTTATTTATTTATTTGACAGAGAGAGAGATCACAACTAGGCAGAGAGGCAGGCAGAGGGGTGGCGGGGGGGGGAGGCAAGCTCCCTCCTGAGCAGAGAGCCCAATGCAGGGCTCAATCCCAGGACCCTGAGATCATGACCTGAGCCGAAGGCAGAGGCTTAACCCACTGAGCCACCTAGGCACCCCCGGATCATATACTTTAAATTGCAAATTTTATATGTAATTTATATCTAAGTTAAAATCTGTTAAAAATATTTCATAGTTTAAAATTTAAAAGTTACTGTTTTGAGAATTTATTGATAGTGAGTGTAGGAAGAAAAGATAATTTATGAAGCTAGTGCAATAGGTCACGTAAGTTACTAACATCAATTGAGATAACAATGTAGTAGGAAAAAATTATATAATACCCAGTTTGGGTGGGGCCTCCATTAGGAAATTAATCTCTTTCATTGTTGTAAAATGTTGATGATGAAATAGTCAGTAAGAATAGTTTGGGAGTATTGTCACAGAAGTCTCAAAATATAAATGTTTGACCAAAGAGAACCAATTAAATAAATGCATACTAAAAAAGAAGAGAAAAGAAAAGAAAATGCTAAGGAAAATAGTACAGTACCTTTCACATACTAGGTTTCTAAAAACATGACATTCTTTACATTCTCAGATCAAAGGTGCACCTAGCTATATCTTTCATTAATTAATTCCATTTTTATTTTTATGACTATATAACTGGTTTTTAAGAATATGTGGCTTACAATTTGGAGAACAGTGTGGAGATTCCTAAAGAAATTAAAAATAGAGCTTCCCTATGACCCTGCAATTGCACTACTGGGTATTTACCCCAAAGATACAGATGTAGTGAAAAGAAGGGCCATCTGTACCCCAATGTTCATAGCAGCAATGGTCACAGTCACCAAACTGTGGAAAGAACCAAGATGCCTTTCAATAGACAAATGGATAAGGAAGATGTGGTCCATATATACTATGGAGTATTATGCCTCCATCAGAAAGGATGAATACCCAATTTTTGTATCAACATGGAAGGGACTGGAAGAGATTATGCTGAGTGAAATAAGTCAAGCAGAGAGAGTCAATTATCATATGGTTTCACTTATTTGTGGAGCATAAGAAATAACACAGAGGACATGGGGAGATGGAGAGGAGAAGGGAGTTGAGGGAAATTGGAGGGGAGATGAACCATGAGAGACTATGGACTCTGAAAAACAACCTGAGGGTTTTGAAGGGGCGGGGGGGGGGGGTGTGGTAAGTTGGGTCAGCCTGGTGGGGGGTATTATGAGGGCACGTATTGCATGGAGCACTGGGTGTGGTGCATAAACAATGAACTCTGGTACACTGAAAAGAAATTTAAAAAATTAAAAATTAAAAAAAAAGAATATGTGGCTTAATTTCAGTAGGTCCAAGAACATGATGAAAATGTGACTTTATATGGATTGGGAAAACAAACCATTTATTGGCTTTGGTGCTTTTTGCTGGTCCAGCCAAGCAACTACATTGAGAGAAATGGAGACGACACTCAGAACGACATTGGGATGAATCAGTGCTTCTTTCCACTGTAGGCCTGTGGGAATACCAGTGGGTTCATCTGTTTTCAATGACAGGATCAACCAATTTAGTTTAACAAAAATGAAAGGAGGCTAGTTGAACCAGACTTTTTCCACGGGTGGAGATGAAGTGAGAAGTAAGTTGCTTAAGGGCTTGCTGCCTTTATTGAATATAGATAAAACTCCTATACTGGTAATTCCATTGAATTTTATGAAAATTCAATCCAATAAAATGTGTGTTAAGAGCTAGCTAGATGCTAGGGATACAAAAGTGAATAAAAAACTTAATTCCACTTTTAGATTCAGAAAAAGATTTGTAAGTGACAAAGACGATATAGTGAAGCTTTGCCTTGTGTATATCACTTGACTTTTGAGAGTAGTTTAGTTATGCCATCAAAAGTGGCTACTCTTAGGCCCATGGCAGGATAGATGTTTGAGTCATGGAGGTTGGCTCAACCTCAAAAATTGAAATCTCCAACTGCCACCATACCCTAGATGGCCAGTCCAATCTCTGGCCCAAGAGAAAGGAAAAGTTCCTTTCTCATCCTCATTGCAAGACCCATCTGTATTCCTGTTCAAAGACGACTGGCAATGGGCTGTCCTCTTCTGTCCCCAGAGTTAGACAGGGGAAACCTCTATTCCCCTCAGGAGTAAATCAATATCAGTCACAGCTTCTGGCCCCAGGTCTAGAGAGCCCAAATAGTTGATGGTGTCTTTCCTAAAATCTAGCCTATTCAGTTTTTTAAAAGTACTAGAATAAGTAAACTTTTCAAAGACAGTAGTGTCTAGGGCCAAACTTAGGTAAACATTTTCTTCTACAAGGGCAAAAATAGAGTCAACACATTTTTTTTTAAAGATTTTATTTATTTGACAGAGATCACAAGTAGGCAGAGAGGCAAGCAGAGAGAGAGAGAGAGAGGAGAAAGCAGGCTCCCTGCTAAGCAGAGAGCCCAATGCAGGGCTCGATCCCAGGACCCTGGGACCATGACCCGAGCCGAAGGCAGAGGCTTTAACCCACTGAGGCACCTAGGCTCCCCGAGTCAACACATTGTTAAACAGAAGACCAAACATTTCTATTGAAAGTATGTGCATTCCGGTTCATGTTGACAAGGCAGAGTTTGATGTCAAACAATAGGTATGTATTTGCTTCATTTGGAGATCTTAAGACAGACAGAAAGAAGTTCCATCGATGTTGCCACTACTAAAGATGAAAGAAGCTTCCTCTTTAAAAAAAAAAAATCTATTTATTTTAGAGAGAGACAGAGAGAGCACATGCATGGTAGAGGGGAGAAGCAGAGTCTGCTTAAGACTCTGTCCTGAGCCCGACACGGCTTGATCTCAAGACCCTGAGATCAAGAACTGAGCCGAATACCAAGAGTAGGATGCTTAACTGACTGCACCACCCAGGTGTTCCAAGAAGCTTTCTCTTTTAAGTGACACTTGCCTCATTCAAGTTCTCCCCATCACCTGTGGCAGGGGATGGTGAAATCTTGCATCCTGAGTATCTGCAGCTGGTCAGTGACTGCATTTTCTGAAGCTGGGCACCAAGTCACATTTTGGTACTTTCTCTATCTCTTAATCTGTTAACGAGTATCTACTACATGTTTATGAGGAGCATTGCACTATATTTGCTGCTTTTAATGTCATTTTTAACCTCTGCTTTTATTCCTTTAGTTACTATTCTGGGAATTCTGTGACTAAGCTGGTCAAAATTGCATGCTCCAGTGGTTTCTTTCCCATGTACAATAGAATAGATCTGCAAGTGAAAGCATGAGAAGATTTTACCAGGTCCTGCAAGAGATGTCCCCGGTGCTCACGGAAGCTGCCACATCCAGCAATATCAATCCAAATTCCTCCATGAATTCAGAGGATTGCAACATTATCAGCTTCTGTCTTCTCTCATCAGTATAGCCTAAAAGAATTTTTAAAATAAAACACATGGGTTGATAAAATTGATTGACAAATTACAATGTGATGAAAGAGACAGCCAGTAGAGTCAGGTCAGATACAAAATCAGTGATTTGGGGAATTGCTGAATCAAAGACTAGTGGCGAGCACTTGCAAGACTTGTTTACCCATGAATAACAAAGCTAGCCTACGGAGTGAGGTCACCTGAACCGGCAGGAAAGCTTGGAGATGGAAGGAGGCTACACAAAGGAAATGAAGTGTGGCCCTGTCTACCACCTCCATGATTTACCATGAGCTGTGAACACAGAGAAGCTAAGCTGAATAAATCTATTGATTTATCGTTACTTAAGAAAAGCAGAAAAAAAAATTAGTTTTCTGCTGGGCCCAGCAATTTCGTGAGCAAAAATATATGTGCAAAGACGTCTTCCATTATACCATGTGTAATAACCACAAGGCAGTCTTTCTTTTCTCCTCTGCTGGACAATGGGAAGGTGCCACCCTAACAGACGCTTAGAGAACACGTCCCTGTGGTAATTTCTGTGCTGATGGAGATGCTGAGAAACAGTTTTCTGCAAGTCTTGTGTACATAACAATTCACAACAGAGAATTTCACTTCAATTCAAAGGAAGTTATCTTGCTCTTATTCTTCTTGAAGAGGAAATCAACTGTAAAAGAAGCCCCCAAAATCACAGGTCATGTGGGTGACTGAGTTGGTTAAGTGTCCAACTCTTGATTTTGGCTCAGGCCATGATCTCAGGGTCATGAGAATGAGACTTACGTTGGGCTCCACACTGATCGTGGAGCCTGTTTAATTTTCTCTCTCTCCCCCTGCCCCTCCCTCCCCCCACAACTCATATAATCTCTAAAAATAAATAAATAAATAAATAAATAAATAAATAAATATTTAAAAAGAAGTCCAAAAAAATCAAACTTTTGACTATTTTTCTTTTGTTAGGCTACTTCTCCAAAGATTTTAATGTGTATTTATTTGGGTCAATTCTAGATTTGGGAGGTTTTGATTGACAATCTAATGATATACTCTTAACAGCTATGCTGCAGGAACTCTCCAGAGGCCTGATACAAGAGTGGGACCCAGGTCCCCCCTCCTCTCATCTTTTCTGCTCAGGATTTCTTGAGTGTGTGATTAGCTGTATTGCACCAGAAATAGGTAAGAGATAGATAATTGAGAAGAGGAGGGTGTGGTGGGCTTTGGGCACCAGAGAGTGGAGGAGAAGGCCTAGCAACAGGAACAAGGGGGACAGAATAGAAAATATAGCTGCAGGGCTGGTAACATGGACTTAAGATAGGTGAATGGAGAAATTTCTTGCCACAGTTGGGGTAGAGAGACAAAGAGGGGACAGCTCACTGATGCTAGCAAGGAATGGCCTGGGATAGAGTGTGCACATGGGGAATGAAACTCAGAAGGAAGGTTATATCAGGTTTATATTTTGGTGTTCTGTACCTGGCTGGTTTAATTTCAGCCTTGCTTCCACTAATTGCTAAAATATTGGGGAAAGCATTCAAATATGCAGTTGATGCTATTGCGCTTGCTTCTAAAATCCTAGAACCTAGAGGTCCAAAGAGGTTCTATTCCTGCTTGCTGGTATAATGCAAGGCAACTTGACACATTTGTATCGACTATGGAGAATGCTTTCTGGATAAATATTTTGAGTGATCTGTTTTATAAACTTTTTGTGAAACTGTAGGGTAAGGGATATGGTATTAGTTTTACTGAGGTCTTCCCTTCCCTTATAAGTTTTGATTGATAGAGAAGCCATATATACTAAAAGTACTTCAAATGTCAAAATTCGTAATGGTGTTTTGAAACTTAATGTGTCTGGGAGCACCTGGGTGGATCAGTTGGTTGAACATCGGACTTTTGATTTCAGATCAGGTGATGAGCTCAGGGTCCTGGATCATCCCCATGATGGGCTCCATGCTCACTGGGGAGTCTGCTTCTCCCTCTCCCTCTGCCCCTCCACACTGCTCATGTTCTCACTCTCTCTCTCAAATAAATAAATATATCTTAAAAAAAAAAAGGAAATTTAATGTGTCTGATCTGAAACAATAATTATCACATAAATATTCTACAAGTCAAGACGTTTATCTGAGAACTTACATTTAAGAGGCTTTCTCCAAAAGTTATTTAGAAACAAGTTTCTTCCTTACTGGTATTAATCATTTAATAAACAATTTGTCTAACCATAATCACTGATAGTTCTATACGTTTAAAATTTATTTCATTTGTTGGTGCAGACTCTTCTCACCTCCTTTATTGCAGGGTGGACTTTGCTTATATTTTTACACAATTCTTATCTACATTTTGAAGATCAAGGCCACCTGTAGCTTACAATGCCATCTGTAAAGGAATTGAGAGCCACTTAGAAGTGAGAAGCCACCAGGGCAGTGTGATCCAGGAATAAATATTCGGTGAGTGTTTGCAATAGTGTAAAGAAAGTGATGGTATAAAAGTACAAATCTCATCCATCTGTATCCAGTTAAAATTCCAGTATAAAAGGTAGTAATAGTGATGATAATAATACTTGATGAAGTGCTAAGTGCCAGATACATGCAGGTACTATGCTTACCAGCAACGCAAAGGGTCTCATTTAGTCCCTATAAGCACTCCATGAGGTAGGTATTGTCATCTCCATTTATAGTTGAGAAAACTAAAACTCCAAGAGTTATCTGTCTGAGATTTCACAGTTATTAAATGGAAGAGTTGAGATTCTAACATAAGTTTGACTGATTCCAAATCTACTTGTATTGGTCTGCTAGGGGTGCCATAACAAAATACACTGAGTGGCTTAAACAACAAGAATCTACTTCCACAAAGTTCTAGAGGCTAGAAGTTCAAGATTGAAATGCCAGTTTGGGGCACTTGGGTGGTTTAGTTGGTTAAGCGACTGCCTTTGGCTCAGGTCATGATCCTGGAGTCCCGCGATTGATCCCGTATCAGGCTCCCTGCTTGGCAGGGACCTGCTTCTCTGTCAGACCCTCCCTCTTCTCATGAGCACTCTCTCCTTCTCATTCTCTCTCTCAAATAAATAAAATCTTAAAAAAAAAACAAATAAAAAGAACAAAATATAAAACAAAAAAAAAGTGTCAGTTTGGGTTGACTTCCTCCTTTTTTTTTTTTTCTTTTTTTTTTTAAATATTTTATTTATTTATCAGAGAGAGAGGTCACAAGTAGGCAGAGAGGCAGGCAGAGAGAGAGGGAGAAACAGGCTCCTCACTGAGCAGAGAGCCTGATGCGGGGCTCGATCCCAGGACCCTGAGATCATGACCTGAGCTGAAGGCAGAGGCTTAAACCACTGAGCCACCCAGGCGCCCCTGGGTTGACTTCCTCCTTGGCTGGTAGAGGGCCATCTTCTCCCTCCATCTTCAAGTGGTTTGCCCTCTGTGTTTGTCTGTGTCTTAATCTCCTCTTATAAAGACATGACTCATATTGGTTAAGGCCCACTCCAATGACTTCATTTAATTACTTCTTTAGAGACCCTATCTCCCAAAACACCCATTTCTGAGTTACTGGGGGTTAGGACTCCAACACATGAATTTGGTGGGGACATAATTCAGGCCTTAAGACTTTAAGCCATGAAGTCTGTGTATTGTTTATAAGAGGAAATATTAACACATGAAACATTTCTACTCTGTATGAATTAGCTTTACCCCAACTCATTTCCTGGGGGGGAAATTTGATGATGAAACTGATGGAGAAAGTTGGGGCACAGGTCCTTCAGGAAATAAAACCGACCAAAAATGGGAATAAGAAAGAAAGTGGGAATAAGAAAGGAAAGTGGGAATGTGGGAAAGTTGGCATTTCCTAATTTGTTTTGGGGGGAAGGGCCAGACTTGACAGAAGTAAATTAAACACAAGGCTCACTTTCAATTTTTACTTCTATAGTTTATCTTTTTAGCTCCTTCACATTTTTGTTCTGAACATATTGCTATCCATCCAAACCATCAGGCTCCTCAGCTATGGAAAAAGCTCCTTAATAATCTCATTGTCACTTCTAAAATGGTACCAAAAAGGTATTAATCTGCTGGACTATCATTTAAAAATAAATTAATGAAAATTATAGTCCTCTGTTGATATTGATTGGAATCCAGAAATTGTTAGGAGGCATCTGGAATATTTAATGAAAATTCAAAGGGAGCCAATCATGACAGATAATTTCTTCCACTTTTGGTCAGAGTGATTACATCTAATGGAATATACCAGAGAGTAAATTAGAGCATTGCTCACAACTTGCCTTCTGGTGGTCCTGATTTTATAATCTCTTCAGAGCCAGACCAAATGGGAGGAGGGAGGGCCATCCTCTCCACTCTCAATTATCAAGAACAGGTTTTCCCATTACTATTCTTTTTTCCATGTTAATGGGTTTGTTTATGGATGTATATTGCTGAATATACCACTTGTCAAGAAACAAAATTAACTACCAATCTCCTTTTGAACATCAAGCTCAATGTTAATAATCCTGTCTGACAGCTTGTTAAGAGTTTCCTGAATCAGGACGGGCTAATAGGGCTCCATTTGCACACCAGCACTGAATGATTGATTGGTAGTGACCCTCTAGAAGAGGGTGTTGTTACATGAAAGTCGTGAAATCTTTTCTTTCTTTCTTTCTTTCTTTTTTTTTTTTTTGAGAAAGAATGGTATAATCAATTAGTGGGGTCCACCATGGGAGAGGGACTAGTGGAACGAGCATAAATTATCTTCTATCATTAATAAATTCAGAACTACAATTTATTCAGAGCTTACCTTGTGGCAGGCCCTGGGCACACCCTGCTACATTCATTATCTCAGTGAATTTTCACAACTCTACAGGTAAGGTACTTTATATCCCCTTTGTCAAGATACAGAAATTCCGGCCTAGTGGGATTAAATAATTAGCCCAAGATCATCCAGCTGCTAAGAGCTGGCGCAGGAATTTGTACCCTGGCAGTCATGGCATTGACTCCATGAAACAATGCCCCAGGTGTGTGGATCAGGATTTGAGCTGAGGCTATACCACAGATAAAGCTATAGTCCCTCCAATTGCCAGGAGACTATAGGGTACTGCCAAGGGCCAGGGAGCACCACTCCCTTGGATGTACTCCTCAGTACGGCTTTTCTGGCATGGAGAATGGGGAGGGGGTGAGGGTGAGGTTTGCAGGGAGGAGGACCTTTCTCCCCATAGTTAAGTCCACACAAGTTTATTAAGCACCTGCAGTGTCCCAAGCATCTGGGGATGTGAGCTGCCTGCCCTCCAGGAGCTTATGCCAAGTTGATGGAGGTAAGTAATAAACGCATAAGCAAATAAGGTATCTTCAGGCCCAGAGAGATGTTGGGGAAATGCTTTAACAGGCTTACTGGGTAGGATGGAGCAGGAGACTGCTTTAGCCAGGGATGAAGGCCTCTTGAGAAAGACCCTGAAAGATGGAAAAGACGGAGCTGTGGGGCAATATGGGGACATGCACCACAGACAGAAGGAGCAACAAAATGTGAAGACCCTGATAGACAAAGAAGTTGTCATGTTTGAAGGGAAAAGGCTCAGTTATTTGCTATTACCCTGTTCGAGACTAAAGATATGGCCATGCCACAGGACGTCTGGGGTTCCCCTGCACAAAACCACTTGGTGGGGAAGACAGAGGCAAGTGATCTATCCTCTCTTTTCTCTCTTCCCTTCTCTACCCCTGAATGCTGTCTCAGTTCATAGAAATCAGTGAGATCACACATGCCCAAGCCTTCAGCTTTGAGAAGGACTGAATTAATTTGCTTGCAGAAGAATGTGAATTACAGTGTGTCTTATAGCAAGCGTGTATTGATAATATAATGGTCACACATTAGAGTAGAGAGAATACCTTAATCAACACAATTTAGAGAGTTTATCTTTGTAGAGAATAGGTTAGGAAATTCAAGGAAAGGGAGGTCATTTTCACTAGTCCTGCTACATAAATCACATATTTTCCACTAAACGGACTCTTCTTTTTCTAATTACGTGATCCTTTGGAACAGCTGTGGAGGGACAGACATCTCAAATGAAGGGATTTAGTGGAATGATAGGGCTTTTTCTTTTTTTTTAGTTTTTTCCCATATTGATTTGATTTACATTAGTTCATGTATCATTTTAAGGTAAAAGAACATATATGTATTTCAGAATTATTATAAATAAGACAACTATTGGCTAAAAGCCTGAAATAGCCTTTGCCAAATGGGTTAGCCAAGCTTCCTGTAAGACAAAACCTCTGGCATTGCTGTCCCACATGCTTATGCTTATTTAAGAACTTATTTAAGATTTATTGGGCTCCAACTATGTATCTAACCATATATCCAAATTCTATGGGAGATAAAATTGCAAGCAGAGAAGTCATTATTTCTACCCTTGAGAAACTTGCATTTTGTTGGGGTTAGATAAGTATTCAAAAGAACTAAGGTTCAATTCTAGAGCAATTCAGAAAAGATTATAGTATCTAGAATTGTCTAATACATTATAGTTTGCAGATCCTCTTCATACCTTTGCTTCAGCCTCACATTTGTCTTTGGAGATAGTAACTAATATTATGCCCGTTTCACAGATGAGGAAAGTTAAGCTTAGAGAGGTCAAATACTCAAGACAGTCAGTGAGTATGGGATGGAGGCAGGACACTGAGTAGTTAAGACCTCTGGGGTCAGAGAGGTTGAGCTGTTCATTTTGGCTTCAACTCTCTTTAGTTTTGTAAACTTGGGCAAATTCTTTACCCTCCTAAGGCTCAGTCTTCCCATTCATAAGGATAACAATAGTATTCACTTCCTACAGGTGTGAATTTGTGTTAAGTGAGAAATGTATTGAAGGTGCTTAGCGCAGGGCTGGACCACAGCATGAGCTCCATGAATGTAGCTTGCTATGACGAAGTGGTGGAGCAAAGGCTGAATCCCCATCTCCAGCCTCTCAGTGCAAGGTCCTGCATATGGTGTGGATTCCAGCATCTTGCTGCTTAGGTTCAAAACATGGTACTGCCACTTATTTACAAGGGTGACCGTGGGCAAGATCCTTAACTGCTCTGTGTCTCTGTTTCCTTGTTTGTGACATAGTGTAAACACAGGGGCTGCCTCACAGGCTGATGTGAAGATAAAGTGATTAGTTACATATACTTTGAACAGTACTTAGCACACGGTGAGCTCCTTAGAGGAATTCACTATAAAGGCTGAAAGATGGAGGTGGGAAGAGTTTAGCTAGGAAGGCTGCTTCCAAGCAGTCACTTGTCATTTACATCCTGACGGGGCAAAGGCCAGCACATCCTGGTGACTATCCACGTCATGTGACTGGGGGAGGCATTGAGGCATGGTGGCTAGATTTGCAAACCTATCTCCACCATCTCTCTTGCACCTGTTGATACTACAGGGGCTACTGAGCAACACATGAAAAAGCCAACTTGCAATAAAGTAATTTCCCCCCCAAACACATCTGTCCACTCCTGGAGGGGGCAAAATACCCTTGAGAATTTGCAATCCTGCATAGAGGGCATGAACCTGTCAGCTTGTTCTGTCAACAGGCTTGATGTCTGAGCATTGTTGCTGTCACAGAGCTGCTTGTTATCTGCCAAGCTTGACTGCTTCCCTCTCCGATAGGAATTGGAAGGTTCTCTAATGGAGAAGAAAGCTTTATCAAGCCCCAGATACAATTAAAAGCCACAGCCCTTGACTTTGTAAAGTGGGAGGTTTGGTCTCCACACTCTCAGCTGCGTTTGACTACGTGGCCCCGAGGCCCCTTCCCCTTTGTGTCATTCCCCCACCTTCACTTTTCCTTCCCTTTCTCCCCTTCCAAGGCTGTCTAATGGGGGGCAGGAGTCAGGTCAGCTTTGTTTGCCACTCAGTAAGTAGTTGTCAGATTTACTCTTTGTCTCACATTTATCAGGGTCTTACATACAGTACCTTTTTTAGTCTTAACAACCCCCTGAGAATTTGAATATTGGCCTGCTTGATGAAGGTATTTAAACACTGCTGTGGGCAAAGAGCTTGCCTGTCTTGCCTGGAAGTCATGGAAGTTTTGCGGTGTGTAATAAGGGACTATTGTTTAATTTTGTTACTTACATTCTGGTCACCTAAAAGGGGTCAAAGGTAAGCAAGTTGTAGATTAAATGTTAAAAAGAGGAGAAAACAATTCTAGATCCAGAAATTATATCAGATGAATCTCGGTGGTTTCTCCTAAATGCTATTCAAATTGGTTATATTAAAATCTGGGTAATAAGAAGAAACAGATCACTGGCCTCGGGGCCAGACCCATGTGAAATCAAATGCTGGCTCCATACGTGGCCTTGGGCACATTATCTCATCCATTAGAGAACCTTAATTTCCTCAACTACAAATCAGAAATGATAATAGCTACACTACAAAGTGGTCACAAGGATTAAATAAGCTAACATATGTAAAGCACCTGGTTCAGGTTACCATAATCTAGTTTACACTTCCCTCTCTTTGAATTACACCTCTCTCTTAAAGGATCATTATTTTTAAGCAATCTCTACACCCCATGTGAGGCTCAAACCCACAACCCTGAGATCAACTATCACATTCTCCACTGACAGAGCCAGCCAGGAGCCCCTGAATCATACCTCTCTTTAGTGGATATAGAAGGGGACCTCATCCACCACTTGCAGAACGACAAAATGAATGTGATTTTATTATTAAAAAACAACTATTAGGGGCGCCTGGGTGGCTCAGTGGGTTAAAGCCTCTGCCTTTCGCTCAGGTCATGATCCCAGGGTCTTGGGATCGAGCCCCGCATCGGGCTCTCTGCTTGGCAGGGAGCCTGCTTTCTCCTCTCTCTCTCTCTGCCTGCCTCTCTCCCTACTTGTGATCTCTATCTGTCAAATAAATAAATAAAATATTAAAAAAAAAAAACAACTATTAAAAAAAAACACCCACAACTATTTTGCCATGATGTGCCCAGATGGGTAAAAAACAAACAAACAAACAAACTACTTTAAAAATAATAACAAAGGAGACTAGCGAGGTAAAAAAAAAAAATGCATTTTTAATGGTGGCATTCTACCATTGAGTAAGAGTGATGTGGGGCTGAAATTACAGACTTCTCAATTAATTTTTTGGGAAACCATTGCCAAATAGCAAAAATAGATTAAGGTCAATTAATAAGAGTTTTCAGCTTCTTAGAGGAACTCCATTGGTATACAACATAATTGCCAGAAGTGAGGGTACCGTCAATGACCTCAGGAGATCAAGGCTGGACTTAAGAGAAAGCAAATTTTAAGGTCATTTTGCTATGGAGGGTTCTGGTTTCCTGTCTAACTGGTGATACCCAGTTCCCAGGTCTACTATCTTAAAAAAACAAATGATGCAGAAGTGAGCATCTTCTTGTACTTTTTTTTATGTAAGAAGGGCATGAGCCATTCATTGATAACCTAAGGACCATAAAAAGTCACTTGGAATATTGCTTTTTCCATAGACTGGCTTCGGGAACAGTTATTTTGGAAACAGCTCTCTCAAAGTTATTCAGTTGTAGGTAAAAGAGTAAGTGAAAAGGTCAACTGATGCCCTGGTGGAAACAGAATCAAATTTTAAAACAAAGATATGTTTAATGAGGATTCAAGAACCATTTTTCCTTCCTTAGAGTTACTGTTTATCACTTCCTCTTGGCAACTTCTGCCATGTCCATTTTAGTAATGACATATGGATAAATTAGCAAGTTTCACCCATTAGGTAAATGTGATTTATCCTTTAGTTTTTTAAACCAAATGGCTTGGTGGTTTCCACAGAGGGAGACTTTTGCTTGTGTTTAATGACAAATGGTACAATTTGTTTTACATCCCAAAAAAGGAGAGTAATTGACTTGAGAGCTTGTTTGCAAAGGATTTTTGAAGAAGTATTTCATCTTCTGAGAAAGGGGCACCTGAAGCACGAATGAAGGTCCTAATCAATCCTCCTCTGTTTTGAAAAATTGAAGACTGTTTAAGGAAAAAAAAATCAGAATTCAAGAAAGACAGATTTTAGAAAAGATGCTGAGCAGGGAAAAACAAAACAAAACAAAACCCAAAACCTGATGGATTTAAAAGTCTTTTTCCATAGGCTTTTAAAAGTATAAAAGTGGGTTAAATCAATTTGTGTTATGTAGCACTGTAAAAAAAAAAAATGCTTAAAGTTTTTTTCTGTATTAAAAGCATATTCATCTCTATCTAAAAGGCTCCTGCTTTTAAAAAATCTTCTCTTACCATGGCTGATTGGCTGTGGGTATACCTCATTCTCCTGTACTTGAAACCAGTTCTGTGTCGGCTGAAGTCCTAAGCTACTGAGGAAACTGGGACAGGATGGGAGAAAAAAGAAGGCCCTAAACTGGTGACTTTAGGGACTCCTCTCCAAAGGTTTTTCTCTTTACTTGGTTCATAATCATTAAACTCTTGATAGCTACACTATTGAAAATAATGTGGTTTTTTCTAAAAAAGACTAATGGAGGGGTGCCTGGCTGGCTCCGTCGGTGGAGCATGCAACTCTTGATCACATGGTTGTGAGTTTGAGCACTCCATTAGGCTTAGAGCCTACTTAAACAAAATTTTTAAAAACGAAAAAAAATTAAACAGACTAATGGAAGTTGATTTAAGAAGACTGAAATAAACAGCTAAATTCTAAAAGAAAAAAACCCCCAGATTTGTAAAGATATAATAATTAAACCACCCAGAAAGATAACAGAATATCCTGAATTTAATGTAGATTATATTTTTAGAATTTTTTTTGAAGATTTTATTTATTTATTTGACAAACAGAGATTACAAGTAGGCAAGAGAGGCAGGCAGAGAGAGAGAGGAGGAAGCAGGCTCTCTGCGGGATCATGACCTGAGCTGAAAGCAGAGGCTTTAACCCACTGAGCCACCCAGGCACCTCTTTAGAATATTTTTTAAGATAGTGAATGCTAATTAAGAAGCATGAGTAGCTTGGGAAAATCTACATATTTTTGAAAAAGTTAATTGGCAGGTGTATCAGTTAGCTATTACTATATAACAAACAACTCCAAATTTAGTAGTTTAAGACAACAATCACTTATTATAGCTCATAAATCTACATGTTGATTGGGTGGTTTTGTTTTTACTCACTGGCCTGACAATTAAGTGGCAATGTGCTGGTCTATGATGACTTCACCCGGGATGATTGGACTCCACTCCACATAACGTATTCTCAGCAGTCTAGCTGAAGCATGTTTTTTGGCAATCACAGTGGTCCACCAGAAATGTGTAAACAGAGGAAGCAGAAATGTGCACACGCTTGTTTCAAGTCTGCACATGTATGTCTCAGATTTGCTTTTTCCTATTGACCTAAATAGGTCACATGGCCACAAAATTCAGATTTAACCTGGGCCAGAACAACAGAGTTATAAGGCAGAGAGCCTGAATATAGAGTGGTCCCTGGTTTAATTTTCTCCATTAAATACGATTAATACAATCAATCTACCACTTGAGGGTAGTAAAAGTGAGTGAAAATTGGTATTGTGGGTAATACCTTAGCAGCTACTAAAGAAACCATTACTAAAATATGGAATAACCTGAGGTTTCCTAAAGGAGGAAAAGGAAGGGAAGGAATCCCACTTCAGGTGGGAGAAAGCTATATTGTGGTAATGAATAATATTTAATGGAGATATAATAATTTATGTTACCGATTCCCAATTGATAGACATGTAAATTGTTCACTTTTTCTCTATTTCAATTAATGGTGATCTATCGAGAATCTATGTATCAATCTATCTTTATAACATAGAAAGATAAATGGTGTATTCACACACACACACACCCATATGCAAACATACTTAAAACATATATCCTTAAAAATGGATTTATTAATTCAAGTAACTTCATAAGTTATTATGGATATTGTCAAATTGCCATCTAAACAGGCCACAGAAATTTATATTCCCACCCACGATATAAGAGACTGACTGTTTTCCACAAGTTTACACTGGATATTATCAAACTTCGAAATCTTTGCTGAACAGGTGAGAAATAGTGTCTTGTGATTCTTATTAAATGTTTTGTTTGAATAGAGACGAAGCTCCCCTATTTTCACAGATACAGCCCATCTATATTCCTTGTAAATTACCAGTTTGTTTCTTAACCACATTTTTTTTTTAAGAATTAAGCCTAACTTTTCTGATACTTTGGTTCAACTTTTAATTTTCAATGTGATTTCTTTGAATTTTTTATCTTTATTTACTTTTATACTTTGCACTCTTTCCATAGTACTATTTTTCTTTTTTACTCCTAAAAAATAGCTTGTTTTTTTTTCTATGTTAAGTGTCCTTATTTTATTCCTTTTAATTTTTAATTCTCTTGTTTTATAACTAAGTACTTGGTTTTAACCTCTCCTTAATCTGCTACTAAACTTTCATTCTTGAGTCAAAGTACCACAGGGCAGAATGGAAGCTACTTCTGTGGTTGCCCTGCGGTAACACTGACCCCCTTAATAAATCTCTCACCCTTTCACCTCCACCTTGGGTACCTCAGAAAACTAAATAGCTACACTTGCCCAGTACAACTCCTATTTTCTCTTGGACAGCTGGTGCTCTTGTTTTACTGAAATGGCGAGAGTCTCAATAACTTGCACTGTCCAGAAACTATTCCCAAAAATTACTTCTGAGGAGGAGTAGTACTGGAAAATCTGTGAAGGGGAAGGAGGATCTCTGCTATGTACTTACACTTAGCTGTCCTGTTTGGAACACTTCCATAACCTAGCAATACTTTTGTAAAATACACAAATGAAAAAACTAGTAAATCTTGTGTTCCTCTATATTTACAGGCAATGGCTATAGGACAGGTCGTGTCACTAGCACACCAAACGTGACATGGGAAGTCAGTATTCTGACATTGGGGAGAAACCTCTTGATAGATACACCTGGGATGTAGCATTACAGAATGTCTGTACCCAGGCGGTGGACAGACCCTAAAGTGACCCACAATGATACCTGTTTTCTGGTATTCACGCTTTATAAATGCCACCCCATCCCCCTCTTTGAGTTTGATTGAGACCGAGGACCTACTAATAATCAACAGAATATGGCGAAGGTGATGGGATGTCACTCCCATGATTATGTTACATTAGCTAAGACTCCTTGTTGCTAATTCTTCTCTTTCTCACCGCTGGCTTTATAAAAGCCAGTAAACTTTGCCTTTTCCTTCACAGTCCATCCAGCATCCCTGTCCCTGAACCGCACGGCCTGTGGTTTCAGGTTGCTGCCCCGCCTGCCAGTGACCCCTTTTCTGGCACAGGAGATGTGCCTATGCTGTGTATGTGTTAATTTGGCTTTGCTTTCATAAGGATTTTTATTGTTTTTGATAAACCTTTTCTAGGAGCTGCAGTGAAGTTTTTTCAGGTTTCTCAGTCTACCATATTGTTAAAATTGGATGAATCACAAGTAGATTTTTCTAAAGATCTAAGTGGGTCGTATTTCCTAATTCTAGGTGCCTTAAAGTTTGGTTTGGTAATAACCACTCAAATGCCTCAAGGAGTCAGAAAGCACTCAGCAGTCACCTTCCTAACTCAGCACCTCTCTGCTCCTACATTTGACCACAGATCACTAGAACAGACACTGCCTGATGAAGTCCGTTGCTTCCTCCCCTGAGATACAAGTCCATATATGAGCACATGCCTCCAAATACACACATCTTCCTCCCCTATCTAGAGTTTCTGAGGGGACACCCAGTAGGCCAGATACCAGGGAGCAACCTGGTATCAGGGAGCAGCCATAAGGAACTATATGTACTTCATTCCCTGAGCATGCCATGTTCTCTTGGATCGTCTCTGAACTCACTATTTCCTACTTGGGCTATTCTCCTTCCTCCTAACTGGCAAATTCCTATTCATCCCTCAAAACCCAGCTCAGTGATCCTTTCTGCAAAGTTTCTCCTGCCCTTTTATTGCCTTGCACACCCTTCTATTACTGGATTCATCACACTATACTTTTGCACATAAATGTCTGTCATTCTCACTAAGCTATGAGCTCTTTTTATCTCTAATGCTTGGTACATTGCCTTTCTCAGAGCGGGCACACAACAAATGTTTACTGGCTTTAAATTATCAGGGTTTCAGTGTAACATCAAGGAAATGTATTAACGAGTTGGCTCTACTGGCCATCTTCCCCCAGCACTTTGAAATTTGGGAAAGTAACAAAGAGGTTTTATCGTCCCAAAGGCTTTCAGAGACACTTGGTGGGAATGTAAAATGGTAGAGCCAGGGTCATGCCAACATGCACTGTGGAAAACCATGCAAACTGTGGAAAACAGCTTGGTGGTTTCTCACAATGTTTAACAGAATTACCATATTTCACTTCTGGGTATATACCCCAAAGAATGAATGCAGGGACTCAAACAGATACTTGGCACCCATGTTCATAACAGCATTATTCACAACAGCCAAAAGGTAGAAACCAAATGTCCATTGACAGAGGAAGAGATCAGCATAATACACATACAATGGGTTTATGTTGTACATGCATACCATGAAATATCATTCAGCCTTTGAAAGGAGGGAAATTTCTGATACAGGCAAGAACATGGAAGAATCTTGAAAGCATTTTACTGACAGCCAACGACAGAAGGGCACATATTGTATGACTTATATAAGGTACCTAGAATAAGCAAATTCACTGAGACAGAAAGTACAACCGTGGTTGCCAGGGGCTGAGGAGAGGGAGTAATGGAGAATTATTATTTTCAGAGATGTATCTGTTTATTTGAGAGGGAGATCATGCACCTAAGCATGGGGAGAGGGAGAGAATCCTCAAGCAGACTCTCCGCTGAGCACAGAGCCTGTCTCGGGGTTCCACCTCAGGACCCTGAGATCATGACCTGAGCTGAAATCAAGAGCCAGCTGCCTATCCAACAGAGCCACAACAGGTGCCCCTGGGGAGTTATTTTGTAATGGGTACAGAGTTTCTGTTTGGGATGATGAAAAAGTTCTGGAAATGGGTAATACTGATAGTTGGTCACACAACATTGTGCATGTGCCTAATGCCATTGAATTGTATACTTAAAATGGTTAAAGTGGTAAATTTTAAGTAATATATATTTTACCACAAGAAAAAAAGTAACTTGATCTTCTCTGGGGTGTGGGAAGGGTAAAATTTATCTAGAGAATAGACTCACATCTCAGGGTCTGGCCTCTTGTCCAGGGGAAAGAGTTGACCTCTGCAATGAAAGCCTAATTGTCCTCTGCAAGTCACTTAAAGGAATAAGGAGAAAAAGAAATATTCCCTTGTTGCTTTCTCTGAAATAAATTCAGATTCAAAGAACATTCCCCTGTACTGTCTGGAATAGTTCTTAATATTTCCAAATAATAGTACATAGTGACCAAATCAGATTTCTGTTTTGTTTTGTTTTGAAGTAGGCTCCACACCCAACGTGGGGCTTGAACTGACCACCCTGATATCGAGGGTCAAGCTCTACGGAGTGAGCCAGCCATGCGCCCCGTGACCAAGTCAGTTTTAATATTAGAACAATCATTTTGCAGGTGGAGACTGGTAAATGTTCTAGTGTTAACTGGAAATTTCAGCAAACCAGGCTAAACCTGCCACAGCGATTGGCTTATGTTACGTTTCCTGCTCAAGCCAGGGAGAAAGGCCCGAGCCTTCTTTACTGCCCACTAACTTAAAGACCCAGGTCAGGCAGCTCATCACACTTGCCCCTCCAGAATTTCATCATATAATCGTAATGCAAACTGACTGAGGGAGTTGGAAAACGGACTGTCTCTGTCTTCATTCTGATGTGGTAAACACAGACAGCGTGGGACTGCATCACACACTCTTGAGACAGACCTGTATTGGAAACCTTTGCTAGGCCTGTTGCCGTCGCCATGGCAACTGCTAGAGCTTACTGCCTCTGCCTTGGCCCTTCCTCCAGCACTTGACCCCTGAAGCGTGACTTCTCTTTAGTGCTCTGGAAGCCCAGGTTCACAGACTGTGTTGCAGTCTCTGAATATCATAAGCAGAATTGTGCATTCTTTCTGCTGCTCACAGCAAAGTTGTTATTTGGGGTCTGACGTCCTCTCTCTGAGGGTGCTGTTCAGAAGATCTGAGCTGCTCCCTTCGGGCTGGGTGCTTATGTCACCTGGAGATGGGATGGGACCTGCTCCTCTTTCATTGTATGACCCTTCCAGTGGAGAGAGAACTATAGCCCTGGTGGTAAGTAGCAACGAGTTCAACTACTTGCTGCTCTGGTGTCACAGGACAGACGATCCTGTTTGGGGGCTGGATCTCAAGGGGTGGTGCCATTATAATCTTTCCGGACAGAAGCAGCAGCCAACACTGAGAAATATCAAGCAACGACTTAGAAAATATTCCTTTCAACTTCCAGTTACATTAACATGATCTTCTAGGCTAGAGGATTAACTACAATACATACTCTTAACAAATCAATTAAAAATTATTTTTAGGCTTTGTTTTAATAGAAGACATAAGTCATTGTGATATGTGACAATTTTCAATGCTGGAGGACTACTGTTCAATAATATTTTGTATAAAGGGAAATGATTTTGTGAAAAATTAGGAATAAATCTTTATATTTAAAATAACTCCTTTCTGGATGAACCTAGAGGGTATTATGCTAAGTAAAGTAAGTCAGACAGTGAAAGACTAATGCCGTGTGATTTCACTTACATGTGGAATCTAAAAAACAAATGAACAACATGGAAATAGACTCATAAACACAGGAAACAAACTGGTGGCTGTGGGGAGGGGGTGGGAGAAACAGGTGAAAGGGATAAAGAGGTATAAATTTCCAGTTATAAAATAAATAAGTCATGGGATGTAAAGTACAGCATAGGGAATATGGTCAATAATATGGTAATAATTTTGTATGGCCATAGATAGTAACTATACTTCATGAGCATTTTGTAATGTATATAAAAGTTGAATCACTATGTTATTCTTGGAACCAATATAATATTTTATGCCAACTAGTCAAATATACTTTGACTAAACATAAATAAATAAAAGTTAAGAAATGACTTCTTTCTTCAGATTTTAATTATATACTTAATTAAAATTCATAGATGTACTCAAAAGGCACTGGATCTAGGGGGGGTCAGATCTTAATGCAGTAAGAAGAAATCCATTTTCTGCATAAGGGTTTAGGAATTTATAATTTGTGGACTTTATCACTTTGCTATACTTCATAATTTTGCATTGCTTATCACAGTGTATTAACGAATATTCATTAAATCCCTGTGAACAAAATCCAGTGAGTTAAAAGACTGATATCATCACTGTCTTACCTACTTTGTCAGAGGAGAAAAATGAAGATGGATTGAGTTTACTCTTTCCTTCCTAGAAGAATTTGGCCAGAATAATAATTTGCTTGCCTACAACTGGCTGGAAAATGTGTGGGGAGGTGAAAAAGAGGCTGGAGGGGAAGAAGAAAGCATCTATTATTTTAAGCGTGTGTTCCACACGCTGGCAATTTGAAGGCAAGGCTCCTGGCTTTGTCTTGATTTTAGATCATGTTGCTTCTGCGGGTGACTGTGTAAATGAATTCCTCATGTTTAACACATCCCAGCTCACGTGCCTCTTCTGTTTTCTTCACACTACATTGCAGATCTGCTTGTTTGTGTTCTCTCAGTCTCTCTGAGGCATTCCCCTCAGATGGCTTAACACCAGTGAGTCCTTCCATTAAAATGGTGGAGGGTGAAACCTGGAAGCTGATATCAGGCCTCAGGGAAACTGGCAGCAGGGAGAAACCCTGACCACATGTTCCCAGCACAGTGGTTACTTCACCTACTACACAATGGACCTGCTGTTAGGTGACCCCTGGGAGAGAGGGCCAATACCTGACAAAGCAGTTGCCAGCAGGAACTATCAGTTTATCAAACCCTCTAAGGTCACCATCACCCTCCCTGGAGTCAACTTTTTGTTGTTGCTGATGAACAAGAGGTCTTCACATAAAGACTTGGTTACATTCTGTATTTGAGGAGAATAGCTCTCTTGAAATCAAAGTTCAATTTTACACTTTTCTTACAAGATTCATTTACCTAGAAAGGATATGTGCTGATGCATATCTATGTGTGGTAGGAAAAATTTACTATTTTGAGACTTTATGGAAAATTAAAGAGGCACAGGAAAAAGAAGGAAGAGATATCTCTTTTGAGAGAGTGGAAAGATGGAAGTCAGGCCTGTCAGAAATGGCAGGTGACTTTAGAAAGAGTGATTTCTGAAATATACTCTACACATAACAAAAAGTCACATGGTTCAAAACTTAAAACTTGAAATCTCCCTCCCACCCCACCCCCAGTTCATTCAGACCAACTTTCCCACTTTCCTTGCCCTAGTAATAACTGTTATTATTTTTTGGGAGGTTTCTAGAATTTCTCTGTGCACATACAAGCAAAGGCGAATAAATCTATGTATTTATTTGTTCATTCGACAAATTATCAACTCTTTAGGCAAAAAACAAACATGGATTCCTGTCCCCAAAAGATTACGTTCTAGCTGGAAGAGACAAACAATAATCAATGGACATAATAAATTTGAAAACAACATATTCTATTAAGTTAATGGAGTTAAGAAAGAATAAAACATTAAGGAAGAGGAATCAATATGGGGAGGGAAGTGGGTTGCTATTTTCAAAACGGTAGTCAGAGAGGCCCTCCATGAGGAGGTGATAATTAAGAATTTGAAAAATCCTCATGGGGGAGAAGAATTCAATCCCATTTATGAGAAAAATGATTTCACCTGTTTCCTGTGGGTACAGAGGTGGCATTCATTCTCAATTACATGGCAGTGGCCAGCACCTGACATCACAGAAGTGGATATACACATTTTCCCCCAAGCAATTCTCCTCCAGAAAACCTCCTCTCTTTCTTGGTATCTAACCAGCATCAGTAAGGGGGACCCACTCACTTTACGTTGCTGATGTACAACTTTGGTCCTCTAGGAAGAACCCAGAAAAAACTGCTGCATTTCAGCTGCAGTGACCACATCTGAGGTAGAGAGGCAAAAGAGGAGGAATTCGGTTCCTTTGCTTCCCACAATGGCCCACAGTGTGTGGGGAGCGTAATACAAAGTCCTCTTGTTTCCAGAGCACTTATCATCCACTGGGCACACTGTTAAAGCACATTATCTCACTGGACCTTTCTAACAATGTTCAGTTGTTGTGGGATAGGTATTTCCATTCTGTTTTTACAGGTTACTTTTGTTAATTTTAGAGATAAAAATTGTGGACTCAGCTTATGGAAACCCTGAAGCCTGAGGTTCTGGAGCGGAATAGACTCACGGTAGTCCTTGCTTTGCAAAATAAATAGCAGGCAGGTGAGCCATTGTCCTTCAGTCCTTCAAGTTTAGAACAGCTTGGTAGTGGCTTTGGGTAGTCCAGGTAAATATGTATGTTATCTCCCGGAAGGCCATTTTGTGATTACTTATAGAATGCAAGGTACTTGGAATCTGGCTCAATATTTTCCCCCTTCTCTTATAAAATACCATATAAAACCCACTCCTGTGAGGCCAACAAATGTCTTCCTTGGTTGTCATATCTCTAAGCCTACCTGTAGATTGCTGGGCACTTTTTAAAATTAATTACAGGGTTCCCACATGGAACTCACAGAGTCATCATTTTATAATGACGATAAAATAGTAGACTTGTCATTTGAAAGTTAACAGTTTTAACAACATACAATCTCTACAACTCACACACAGCTTCCACAACACTCTTTGTTAGGTTTTTAAGTTCCTTAAAACATAGTCCCAACATAGTTGGCAACTATGTCGCCAACATAGTTTATAGGTGAAGAAACAGGTTTTTAGTAAAGTAGATCCTATTTACAATAATGTTGACATTAAAATTATATCTCTGTTATTCCTCTCTCTAAATTCTAAGAACTCATTAGAGGTCAGACATATAACATCTTTATGACATAAAACCCATTCCCAGGCCAATGCCAGGTGTCTTATTTGAGTTGTCAAACTCAAATTATTTGAGCTAGACTGTCAATTCTATAATTGAGATATCAGTATTTGGTCCTTCAAAACTGTGGCCATTGTAATTTTTTGCTGTCATTCTCTTTGAGTCCTAGAAAGCAAGATTTAAAATAAATTTAGTTTGTAACCCAGGTAAAGAGTTGATCCAGATACTTCTTTCTGTCATTGAAGATTTATTTTAGTTATCAAAATGTCAGCCTTGGAAGTATTCCATTTTGTAGAAATGAAACTGAGAAGCTTCTCAGTTAGGATACTTTTATGTGTGACTGATTTACCAATCAAATGCACGTGTGATTTCAAAACATAACAGTAAGAGATCTATTTATTTATTATTTCTCAGTATGCCCCATATTCATTGTTCACTGTAAGATGCTTCAACCATAAGTAATGCTCATATAGGAAAAATTAGGGGGTAGGACGGAGAGAAAAAATGAGTTTCTGGCATTCTGGTATGTTTTCAAAATTACTTGGAAGTAATACTGAGAAATATTCCCTAAGTAGTTGCCGGCTTTCAGCCTGCATTTTGTAGCGAACTCTAATTTGATGTCCAAAGACACCTCCCTACAGGAGGAAAACACACAAATCCTAAGTATAGATCTAGATGGCACTAGCTGCCAAATGGTCCTATCCTGTAATGCAGAAAACAATGGAAGTCACTTTGTGGGGCTGGCTGCAAAGGCAAAAAATGTCCTGTCTTACTATTGTCATCATTGTTACGATCATTGAGACAGTTAGGGAAACTGCTTTCTCTTGGCCTTAGGTGTATCTTTGGTCACTGACACATGGTAGATGTTTGATACCCACTTTTTGAATGAATGAAGGAGAGGTCTGTGTTTCTGATTGAAATGTGGAAAAGAGGGGAATCTGGGTGGCTTAGTGGGTTAAAGCTTCTGCCTTCGGCTCGGATGGTGGTCCCGGGGTCCTGGGATGGAGCCCCGCATTGGGATCCCTGATTAGCAGGGAGCCTGCTTCCTCCTCAGCAGGGAGCCTGCTTCCTCCTCCCTCTCTCTCTGCCTGCTTGTGATCTCTATCTGTCAGATAAATAAATAAAAATCTTAAAAAAAAAAAAAAAGAAATCTGAAAAGAGCTGGAGGATCTTGAAGCATTTAAGGGTTGTTCCACAAGGCAGCATTGCCACATGCATGCTAAAGAGACTCTTTCAGAGTTCATCCTCCCCCAAATTGTTTCCTGCGTGAGTCATTCGAAAGTTCTCCTAGACACAGTGGGGCTCCCAAATGCCCATGATGTAAAGCCTCTGCAATGTGTGAACGTGTAGGAAGTGTTTTTAAGATTTTCTTTCCCAATCATCTTGCTTTTCGGCAGATGACACAATTGAGGTACAATATGTAGGTGGACATTTTCTAAATTATAAAATAAAGGAGGCTAGTGGGTGACTGCAGAGGCAACGACATTAACAAAGTAGAGAAGGTAAAGTCTGAGAGTCAGAAAAAGCAAGAATTCTTTCACAATTAATAAATAACCCATGAAACATGATACTAATAGAAAGGATAAAGCAACCACAAACATACACCCAGCACACTGCAAGAAGTGCTAGAAAGGTGAAGACCATTTTATTTTTGAATTCAGACTTTTGTTTTGGTTGCTCTTCCACTAACCCAACTCCCATTTTCAGATTTCACACACACACACACACACACAGTGCTATATACAAAAGTATAACGTGAGCATATGTGATTTATAAGATAAAATTAGACCACGAAGTACCTTCTAAATATAAAATGAAAATTGGACAAGGTCCTCTTTGCAGAGCATTCCATATGGTGATGTTGAGTAGTTCAATCCCAAGTCACGGATCCAGGGTGCACGCCACTGTGAAATTAGCAGCAGTGGTGTTTCAATCTTCAACCTTGAAGACGACATCAACATGACCAGCTCATTCCTTCCCTGTAAAAAGACCAAGAGGAGAAGTCAGGCTGACACCGGCAGATTGTATGAGCATGGAGTTAGCATGCAGAAGTGAGACCAGTGGATTAGTGGATGGTATTGTGCAGGGGGTGGGGTGTGCAGCCAACAGAGATGACTGTGGGGTCCAGGCAGCTAAGAGAACTGAGTGAAAGTGACTGATTCGGGGAGTGAAGGTGACAGTTTTACTCAGTTCTAGCTGATTTTTGCCACATGAGATTGTGGACTTTTTCAAGAAAAGCCATAAATGGAGAATCTTGCACAAAATCTTAAAAAAAGTTTCTAGTTAGTTTGAATATTAAAAGAAAACAGGTCCAAACAAATCTATCTGTGACCTGTGCCTTGAGTTTCCATTGCTTGAGGCCTCGAGGAACTGAATCACTACTTAAGGTTCTCTGTCTTCTGAACGGTATTTAGACTCACCGTTCTAAATGGTGTTTAGACTCAGCCAAAACTTACCTTAGTGACACTCGCTTTTCTATATTTCTGTGACTCCTCCCACACACTTTTGGATGAACACATTCTCTAGGTGTCATAATATATTCATTTTTCATCGCTCCGTCTTGCTGACCTGACAGCTGCTTGGTCTCTAAGCAGATTTGCACTGTCAGCTCTGATCACTATATATTGATTGTGTGGTTTAGCACTCAAGTCAGTCTTTTATTTCCTGTATTTGCAAGTTCCAAGGAGACAGAGCATTGTATCTTGAAGAACGGACAACACTGCTCTATAGAACACATGTCATTTTGTCAAAGTCATACTTTCTTTTTAGTCCTGCCCATCTGACCTGGGACAAACTATTTTTTTCTATGGCTTGATAGAAACAATGATTTCCCTGGTGGCTTGTTTAAAATAGAAGCCGTCAAATGGACCATCTGTATGATATCTGTATTAGAGTTCTGTAAAGAGAGAGTAATATTTGAGAACTGTTTAGGATAAAACAAACTGCAGAAATGATTATTAATTTTTTTTTGTCTAATCACAGCTGGCTCATTAGATATGTTATTTTTAAAATCAGCAGCACGGTCATAGGAGCATTTTCTTCTCAATTTGCCACACTAGTAGGCATATGGTGCTGATGGCTGCATAATAAAATTGAGGCAGCGAGGCCTTAAAAAACAACCCATATTATTATGTTTTCCTTTGGGTGCTAACTTGAGATCGAGCAGCTGTTCAACAAGTGTGGGAGGTGTTTCAAAGACAGATTTTGGGTCTGGGCCTGAAACTCCACAGAATATGGAAGGTTCTGTCCTATAAGGTGCACCAATCTGGACGTCGGCTCCCAGACAGTACATTCACTGCAATTTAGTCTGTGCTTCATAGTCTCCAGACCTCTAGAGAGGAGTTAAAACGTGTTTTGTTTTGCCAGTCTGGTCTGAAAGAAGCACTGGGATATTCAGTATTCACCTGGCTGTGAAGTTTTGGTTTTACTTAAATAATCATCCCATGAAGACAGAATTTTAACGACAGTTCATTAAAAAGAGAGGAAGCTGCTCCTGCAATCGACATTCGGTTCTTATGTGTCCGTGTCTCATTTGCTTATGAAAAACTCATCCAAATCATGACAATGAAAGAATTTTTTGTTATGGAAAACTTCAAATATGCACTAAAGTTGAGGGAATGGGGATGTGTGGGTGGCTCAGTTGGTTAAACATCTCCCTTTGGCTCAGGTCACGATCCCACTGTCCCGGGATCAAGCCCTACACTGGGCTCCCTGAGCAGTGGGGAGTCTGCTTATCCCTCTCCCTCTGCCCCTCCCCCTGCTCACGCTTGCTCTTTCTCAAATAAATAAAATAAAATCTTTAAAATAATTAATTTTAAAAAGCTGAGGGAATAATATAATGAACCTCCATGTACTCTGGAACCAGTCTCCCCAATTAGCAACATTTGCCAATTTGTTTCATTTATACCCCTATCTGCCATTTCTATCCTCAATGGATTAAAAATCTCAAACATTATCTAAAATATTCCAGTGTGAATCTTTAAATAAAAAAGACTCTTTTTCTAAAACACACAGTAGTATTATCACAACTATAATTAAACAATCATCCCAAATGTTATCAAAGATCTAGTCAATGTTCTAATTTTCCTGGTTATCTCATAAATATTTTATAATTGGCTTGTTCAAATCAGGATCCATACAAGGGCTACATAGTGTACTTGTTGTTGTGTCTCCTAAGCATCTTTCTCTCTTTTAAAACATGTGTTATTTTTGGAATGTAAAATAAAGATATAGAAAACTACACAAAGTGAATATACGGCAATGAATTTTTATAAATGTGAACACCCTTGTAACTACAACCCAGGTAAAAATGTAAAACTTTGTCTTCCACTTCAGGAGCTTCTTTCCATGAGATTCATCCCAATGACGAACACTGTCTTCCCCCATTACTTTTATAGTAATTGCTGCTTTGCAAATAGTTTTACCCCCCAGTTGTGATAAAATATTTCTGGACTTTGTAATTTAGATTTGACCATTTAAAAAGAAAAAGATGTCTTTTAAGTTTTAACCTAATTATCTCTATCTTTTTCTTACTTTCTATTTGGGTCCTTTGACTGGCAGAGTCTCCCACAGCCTGAAATTTGCCGATTATAAACTCATGGTGTAATTCAACATGTTCCTCTGTCCTCTCTGTTTCCTGCTAATTGGCAGCTGGATCCAGGGACTGGATCAGTCTCACGTTTGATCCTTTAGGCAAGAGCATAGGAGGTGTTGGGCAGTTCTGTAGGAGACACATCTGATTGTCTCCCTCAGAGTGATGTTAACATTCACTGAGGATTACTGTCTATATCTAGTAGTTCATTTTGTTTACAAAATCGACATATTCTTATTTTAATAATTTCTATTTCATTTGTTAAATACTATTAATAAAGAGCTACTTCCCGCAATCTCTTACTTGGCTACCCAGTGGTATAGTTCATATAGGAAAGCAGGATAGATCCTTGATTCTTTGCTTTTATTTATTTGAAAGATTTATTTATTTATTTTAGAGAAAGACAGAGTGAGTGGAACAGAGTGAGAGAATCTCAAGCAGACTCCCTGCTGAGCATGGAGCCTGTTGGGGGCATAATCTCAGGACTCATGAGATCATGACCTGAGCTGAAATGACAAGTCAGATGCTCGACAGATTAAGCCACCCAGGTGCCCCTCTTTGTTTTTACTTAAATAATTTTTCAAGATAATGGACTGATTCCAATCACATTCTGAAGGTGATCAATTCTTTATATATACATATATATTTATATAAATATATATATGTATATACATATTATATAAGCACACACACATACATACATATCATTATGACCTCATAGATTTAAACATTTTTAATTAGTTTTAATCCATCAAAATTACTATTATCATGACTGAAGCTCCACTGCCCCATCTTTGACCAGTGAAAACTTCTTTATGTTGTCTTCTGAATTTTTCTGAGGTGACCCTAGCAGTCTGATAATTTTTTTGGTATTGGGTAAACAAGATATTCCAGGCTTATCTTGTCATTTTCTGTCACAGACTTGGATAAGGCATTTTTGTCTAGAGACTCCAGTTTTTTCTAGTGAAAAATATTATTTCAAGATCACAATTTAGGCACTAGAGATGCTTATTGTTACTAGGTTGGTCATTATTTCTATTTTCTGTCTCTGTCTCTATTTCTATTTACATGTGTATAGAACTTCTACATGCTACATATAATACGTAAAAATATACTATTAATCACTTAAAAATTATTGCAGGGACACCTGGGTAGCTCAGTTGGTTAATCAATTGTCTTCGAATTAGATCATGATCTCAGGATTCTGGGATCAAGTCCTGCATTGGGCTCAGTGGGGAGTCTGCTTCTCCCTCACCCTCTGCTCCTCCCCCTGGCTTATGATCTCTCACACTCTCTCTCAAATTAATAAATAAAATCTTAAAAAATAAAAATAAGTTGCAAATATAATGACACTCCACTCCACATGACATTCTCAGTGACATTCCACCCATTATCATTTACCAAAATTTAACATTGACTTGACAATATCACCTAACATACAGTCTATATTTAAGTTTCCACTTACCCCACAAAGGGCATTTATATATATTTTAAAATCCAAGATGAAATACAGATTTATGCATGCTGTATGTCTGTTAGGTCTCTTTAGTCCTCTTTAACGTAGAATAGTTTCCCTCCACCCTTTTTTTTTTTTCCTTTCCTGACACTGACATTTTGAAGTCTGAGCTATTGTCTTGTAGAATATACCATAATTCTGTGTTGGCCCTATGATTAGATTCAAGCTAAACATTTTGGCAAGAATACTACACAGATGATACTGTATCGTTTCTTTTGTAGCTTATGAGAAAGAGGTGTAGAATGTCAGTTGTTCTGTTTTTTTTTTTTTTAAAGATTTTATTTATTTATTTGACAGAGAGAAATCACAAGAGAGGCAGGCAGAGAGAGAGGAAGGGAAGCAGGCTCTCTGTTGAGCAGAGAGCCCGATGCGGGACTCGATCCCAGGACCCTGAGATCATGACCTGAGCCGAAGGCAGCGGCTTAACCCACTGAGCCACCCAGGCACCCAGTTGTTCTGTTATTAATGAGAAATTTTGTTAGCTTGGTTAAAGTGTATCTGTGAGATATCTTCATTGTAAATATCCCCCGCTTTTTTTTTTAAAGATTTTATTTTATTTATTTGACAGGCAGAGATCACAAGTAAGTAGAGAGGCAGGCAGAGAGAGAGCAGAGGAAGCAGGCTCCCTGTGGAGCAGAGAGCCCGATGCGGGGCTTGATCCCAGGACCCTGGGATCATGACCTGAGCCGAAGGCAGAGGCTTTATCCACTGAGCCACCCAGGCGCCCCATCTTGCCCCCTTTTTAATTAAAGGAATCTGTGGGGTGATAATTTGAATAACATAACTATCTTCTTCTCCAACAAACTTCCAATGAATGGTTTTAGCATCCTCTGTTTATCCTTGCTTGAATCAATTAATAAAAAAGGGTTGCAAAATGATGATTTCTCACTAAACCATTTCTTCTATACTTACTATTTTCCGCTATATATATATTATTTTTCAATAAAGGAAATCTTTTCCTCTTTTCTCTTTTTCTATCCCTCTCTCTCTCAGTTCCACTACGGGGATTATGGATATTTAAGTTTATATTATTCAGTGTGGCCAGTAGCAGCACCTTTGAGCTAGCTCCTTCAAAATGTTTGGCCCACTCTAACTTTCTTGTCACAATCAGAAGAACACTTTGTAATATATATAGAAATGCATAATGTAAACATATCATCTATCAATATTGGGCACAATGACCAGTATCCTATTGAAATGAACCAAACTTGCAACACTCCTGAACCATGTCCATTCTTAGTGGGAGTCAAGCCAGTGAAGAGCATTTTCATCTTCTCAAACTCAAACTCTGTACCCATTAAACACTAAATCCTCATTCTCTTCTCCCCTACTCCCTGGTAACTACCACTCCACTTCTGTTTCTATGAATTTGACTACTTTAGATACTTCAATAAATGGAATCATATAATATTTATGCTTTTTAGTTTTTAACAGTTAACAATCCTATTTTATTTTTTAAAAATATTTTGTTGCAAAAGGGAAAAGATGCAAGGCAGTAAAAAAGATTGACGGCATCATCAAATTTATTACAGTTTTCAAGTTATCAGAAAGACAAACAAATCACTGACAACACGGGAAATGAGGACTTTTTTTTCCTGTTTGCCGTCAGAAATTAAAACTAAAAATTGTGTCATTGAGTAAAAACAAAACAAAAAATGGGGAGAAAAAATTTCCCCACTTTCTCATATTCTATATATTTTTTTCCTTAAACTATCAACTTACTTGGTTGTCTCTGTAATTTAAAGAGGCATGAGATGCTTATAGTGGATTCCAGGGGGAAAAGGAGGGACTCCAAAGCTTGAGGAGGGAGGTGATGGGGCTGGAATTGGGAGTGGTGGCAGATGCAACAGGTGAAGGGCTGAAGGAGGGCAACTGAAGTGGGCAGCACACATGGGGCCTATCTCCCAGGTAGATGAGGGTACAAGGTTCTAAAAGTGTGGTCCACCCAACAGCAGAATCACTAGAATCTCAGGAGTGGTTCTATGGAGATATCCCCCCTCTTGAGACTCAGACACACATTTCTGACACTTGCCTCAAACTGTGACAGGCTCTACCAAGTGGCTGGTCTCATGTCCACTTTTTCTCTATTAAGAACTTTTCCTGGGAGAAGTCAGTGATTTGTGAACAGAGTTTTCAGAAGCTTTTACTACCACAGCATACCCTTTGGATTGGCCATTTGCTCCATTCTCTGCAAATTTCAACTCTACCACATCATAGATTCCTAGCAAGTGAATGACTTGGATCTGTTGCTGGTCTGTGGTCCACCAGAAGAAGTTGCCCACATAATTCATCTGTTTCGTAGGCCACTGTAGGTATGCAGAATTGCGGGGGTCTCGTTGCTGGGCTTGGAGATGGCTCCTGGCAAACAGGAGGAGGTGACTCTGTGTTGCTGCTCCTGTCATCTGAGGGCTATGAGTTGGCCATCAACATATCATCATTTGGTCAAATCTGATCCATATTGCTGAATTCCAGGTTCTGACTGAACTCTGTGTCAGTTATATATCAACTGAGTTCCCTCCTTCTGAAATGGCTCCAGAAGGAAGATTGAGAACACAGAGAGTGGCTTATTTCACTTAGCATAATGTTCTCAAGGTTCACGCACACGGTAGCATGAAAAAGGATTTCCTTCTTTTTTTAAAGGCTGAACAACACCCCATTATATGTATATACATGTGTTTACCCACTCATTAGTCAATGGACATGTGGATTGCTTTCACCTCTTGGCTCTTGTGAATGGCACTGCTATGAACATAGTTGTGCAGATATTTCTTCAAGACCCTGATTTCAGTTCTTTGGCTACATACCCAGAAGTGGGATTGCTAGAGCTTTCCTTCTTAAGGTTGAATAATATTCCATTGTATGTGTACACTACATTTTGTTCATCCATTAATCTCTCCATGGACATTTGGGCTATTTCCATGTTTTGGCTATTGTGAATAATGGTACCATGAACGTGGGTATACAGATCTGTTTCTGGGTTCCTTCTTGATGAATGCCTGTGGCTCCCCCTATTCATTTGTTCATTATTCATTTATTCTTTCATTATGTCTACCATGTGCCAGGAACAGTTTTAGGCATCAGAATACTCAGCGATCAAATCAGACAAAAGCACCTGCCCTACTAGAGCTTAAATTTCAAGGAGGGAAGGCATTCCATAAAAAAGAAATGTAATAAATAATGTATTAAGTGAGATTATGATACATGCCTTGGGGAAAAATAGGGCAGAGTTAGAGTGATAAGATGAGATGGATGGGTTGCAATTTTAAATGGGATGCTCCAGATAGGCCTCACTGAGAAGTGACATTTGGGCAGGAACTTGACAGAACTTAGGGAGGAAAGCCCAGAAAATAAGTTCTTTCCAGCCGTCAGGGAGAAATGATAAGAGCATCAATTTCAGTGATTTCTTAACCAAAATTAGAATGTGTATAGAATTGAGTTTTTAGGATTATGTCAGTGGTAATCTTTTCTCTGGTGGACATCATTTAGTTCAATTATATATAGAATACAGCTTGTGGCAGAGACATTTCTCTGTATTCACTGGACTCTTTCACGTCCCTCCTGGGCTCACAGGAGGACTACTTTTCCCAAGGCGCCCCTGTTGCTGCTTTTCTTACACAACTTTCTGCTGCTCCTGCCTGAGGTTTGCTGGGGGTGAGAGAACAAGGTCTTCCATACCTTAAATAAGACTCTAGATTCAGGGGCGCCTGGGTGGCTCAGTGGGTTAAAGCCTCTGCCTTCCGCTCAGGTCATGATCTCAGGGTCCTGGGATCGAGCCCCGCATCGGGTTCTCTGCTCGGCAGGGAGCCTGCTTCCTCCTCTCTCTCTACCTGCCTCTCTGCCTACTTGGGATCTCTGTCTGTCCAATAAATAAATAAATAAATAAAATAAAACCTTAAAAAAAAAAAGACTCTAGACTCATAGGCTTAGGATGCTATGAATGCTTTGCCCCTCTGTGCAGGACTTCCCATGCACGGCACCATGAAAGGTGCTTCCGCCAATGGCAGAGCCTTCTGGGTAAACTATATTCAAAATAATCTTAAGTACATAGACTCCTAGCTTCCCAATTTTAACTAAAGTTATCCCACTTTAATAACTTTTGACTAAAGAAGAAGTTATTTTAATGAATTTTATATCTATTCTTGGTTTGATGGTTTTGGGGAATGGGTTGATTATCCAAGGGTCTAAAATGTCTGTTGGTTTTCCTGAGTTCCCTCTAGTTCACTAATGTCTTGTTGCAGCCCACTGGAGCACCCTGAGCCACACCCCTGGCCTGCCTGATTTCAGTAGTCATATGAACAATTCCACGCATATGGACAACATCCTACCTCAAGTGTATGCATGGTGTCTCTTTACTTTTCTTAATGCTTTCTCAGAAGCTGTGGAAGTTTGTTCAATTGATATGTGGGTTTAGGGGAACCTAAGGCAAGACAGTTGGAAATGGAAGTGCTAGAAAAAGCAGACCCTCAGGATAGGACACTGAAACTGGTGAGATGAAAGCAAGGACCCCAGTGCCAGTGGTGTGTGGCATGGAGAGAACCTCTGGTGAGCTCATCCTCATAACTGCTAAGAATCTCACTAGCGGAGAGCTGGCATGAGGTTTAGGTAGAAGCGGGAAGCACTGACTTCCACAGTAGCTCTCGTAGTTACGAGGTTAAGTATGAAGATTGTGAGTTGGCTGACTTTTATTATCTGCTTTAAAAACCTGGAAGAAAGAGAATGGTCTATCAATTCAGGGCATGCTGTGAATCCCAGACAGTGTTCATGGTAGCGTTATCGAGCTGCTTCTTTTCAACTGGTGGGTGCCAGATGTGCTAGTAAGGAGACTGCTTGTCATTGACAGGTTTCCTTTTGATAAGATCAGAGGTCTCCTAAGGAAGGAGTAGGATGCTGAGACATGGGACAGTATATTTCATGGATGTGCCTGAGAATTCTGAAGCCCTAGATTCTTCAGAGTGGGAAGAAACATTTCCCTCCATTTTGCTAGAGAAGAGCAGTGCCCCCCCCCCCACACACACATGAAGCCTTCGCCTGAGGCGGAAGTAAGATGACACCCATCCTTTCCAGGTCTACCCACACTTTCCACCATTGCCATCAGATTAATAATCAGGGTCAGCTCTTGGCATAGCCCAAGCAGTGCCTGCTGCAGAAGCAGAGAGCACACTCCTGGAAGAACTGCAGGATCTTACCCATATGTCCTGGTAGGAACCTAGAGATGTGCGTGGGAGTAGACCTTGAGGGTGCTCAAGAGAGGGAGTGGGACATAAAGTTCTGTACGGAAGCAATTACTGACCTGGAAGCACCTTCCCCTGATGCAGGATTAAACTTCCTGGTAAGGACCCTTAATAGGTTGCTAGCTGGATTCTTTGATGGTTGGACAAGACAATAGCTTACAATAAACACGGAAGAGATGTAGCAACTGCCTAGACGAAGTATGGAGAGAAGAGTCAGAAAGGCCGTGTTCAAACTGGTTTACTAAAGGACACCAGAGAACCTACCAGTGACTATGTTGCCCAGGAAGAGGGACCCGTTGCTAATACAAGAAGGAACACACGAATGAGAGTGGCAGTGACCACATTAAGTCAATGGTGGCCATGCTCCACAGGCTTCAGACCATGGCCCTCCACCCCTCAGACCTCAGGACGGGACATGGGAGCTGCTCGGTGGACAGTCCCTATAAATCGCCAATGTCTAACTTCAGGCATGCACCAGGGGATCAATCTGCGTTTTGCTTTAGCACTTCCTCCTAAGTCTTTTTGGCCCAAATAGATGCGATCCAGAAGTGTGGGGGAAATTAATGCATTAGGAGACAAACTTCACTGAAGAAGTTAGGGAGTCAGTCCCCAGCCTCCTTGTCCTTCAGTGGGATAATTCTGAGAAACATTTTCTATAGTTCCTCTGACGGTCTGTTGTGGGACTGAGTCCCTGAGGTCCACAGCAGTAAGAAGTCTCCCTGTTCTGGCCTCTTTTTCACTCAGGAAGTCACCATGCATTATTACTTCTCCTGTTCTGTCTCTCTGTCTCAGTAGCTTCACTCCTGCTCCCTGCAATCACCTCCCAATTCAACTATTACACCCCAGTTCTTGTTTCACACTTTGCTTTTACGGAAGCTCAAACTAAGGCTCTTCTGTGTTAGAATTTCAAGTTCCTAAAATTCATGTCTGGGAAGCACAGGACGCTGGTCACCAATTAGCCTATTAAAATATCCTCATTTGGAAAACATATCCTAGCTTAGCATTAGCTGGTTCTTGGTAATATCAGCATTCTCAAAAAGGTAGTACATTTCACTCTCTCTACCTCAAGTCCATTCAGGCGATGTTTTTCCTAACATTTCCCAAGCCCCACAGAGAGTTCTTGATTGCAAAGCTGAGACAATATAGGGAAAGCCAGAGGGACTTAAACTCCTGTAAATTCGCTGGTCTGAGGCAAGGGTTAAAATTTCCATAGGCTTAGAGACAAATACGTCCTTCTGAGAAAGAGAACAAATGACAGATAACAGCCACCAGGGAGTAATGGTTGTCTGGGCAAAATAAGAAGTAACAATTCCAAGCCGGTTTGCACAAGTATTTCTATTTTCCCGGAGCCCTAAAGAACATCAACCACAAAGAAAGGCATCCTGCGACTGTCTTGTGTCCACTAAAAAGTAACAGCTACAAGATAATGACCGTAGGACTGTAGGACACTTCCCTACTCACAGCCCCACACCTTTGGAAAAGTGCTTTTATAAGCCTTGCAAGCTATCCCTTTAGGGAGTGACATTCCTCTTTCTCATTGGCTTTTTAATATAAGCTATCTCTAAAAACCCCCCTCTGCTTTCTTTGTATCATGGTCAGTGTTCATTTCTGTGACATTGAGACTCAAGAACCTGGTCTTGGGGGTCCAGTAACAAAGCCAGATCAAACTCACAATATGAGTGACCAAATACCTGGAACCACTATATTTCATACAGAGCAGCTGTTATTAAAAGCAATAAGGGGATCTCATTAGGTCGAGTGCAATGGAAAGTAATTGCATTTTTTCAGGTAAGCACTTCAGTGTGTCCACTCCCTGAGCCGTAGTTCTCCATGCTAACTCCTGTCACTTATTTGCACTGCTGTTTGCTAAGACCGCTTCACCCGAATTATTATCATCTGTTGGAGTTTGTATCTGACTTACTTTTGATCTGTACAACATCAGATGTCTCTGTTTCCACCTATATCAGGAAAAGAATTTTTCCTGATTTACATCTCAGATCTTGAAATATTCTCTCTGGTAGACCTAAGCCTTACAACGTCATTGAAAGCTTCCAGAATCTCATTTTATCCACAGTATATTCTCTCTTAGGAATACAATATCGCACTGGTTCCAGCCTCTCCAAACTCAGAACTCTTTAGAGCCCTCCTTTCCCGATGCCCCAGGAGAGGCCCTCGGTGCCAGGTGGGCAGTGAGATTGAGACTGGTTATTTAGATGTTCCTTGTCCTTACTGTTGTGGTTTTCCACTAGAAATTCCTTGATGTCAAAAATAACATCTTGGTAATTCAGTTCCTAGCACAAGGTCATGCACAGAGAAACAATTAATATAATCTTTTTGTTGTTGTTGTTTAAGCAGGGAGAGGGAGAGAGAATCTTAAGCAGGCTTCCTGCCCAACCTGATCTGCCCAACCAGGGCTCGATCTCAAAACCCTGAGATCATGACCTGAGGGGAAACCAAGAGTCAGTCGCTTACACTGAGCCACTCAGATGTCCCCTAATATAGTCTTTTATTTTTTATTAATGAAGACTGAGGGGCACCTGGGTGGCTCAGTAGGTGAGCATCCAGTTCTTGGTTTTTGGCTCAGGTCATGATCTCATAGGTACTGGGACAGAGCCCCAGGTCTGGCTCTGTGCTCAGCAGGGAATCTGATTGATGATGCTCTCCCTCTACCCCTCCCCTCCCCTTCAACTCTGTGTCTCTGTCTCTGTCAATAAATAAATAAGTAAATCTTAAAAAAAAAAAGACTGAGCCAGATTTAAATTTAGAAAACACAAAAGAAAAAATTTAAATGTGACATTTTAATATATTCTAACAAATGAACAATATTTTTGCCTTGGGTTAATATTAGAAGGCTGGTCAGCAGATTCACACAGTTATACTTCTTAATACTTGAAAGCCCGAAGTAATTTAAAAACACACAAAAAACTCTAAGTTATATGAGTTGGAGAGAGCAGAGTAACAGAATCAATCATATTCCTATATAATGTGTCGTGTTCTCTATGGTATAAAGCCAGTAAAATAGTAATACACAACATCCACTATCAGTGGTGTTCTTTCATGTTACATAGCTCTAAAGGGCATAAGAATTATGGTACTGGGTAGGAGTTAGGTCCACAGAGCAAATGTTTAAGGAATATTGAACATGGATGGAATGAGAGAGATTATGTAATTCAACTCCCTGATTATACACCTGTGGACTCAGAGGTAAAGAAACTTGCTTAGGGCACCAAGGTAGTTAGTGAAATAGTGAGTCTTCTGACTGCTAGGACTGTATCCTCCCATCATGCTGTGTGGATATAGGGAGTAAGCCTGTTGGTTCTTCTCAGCTGTAGGCTTATCAGGAGGGCAGGAAGGGGGGAAATCCGAAAGGCAGACTAAAGTTTTATGAACAAAGATATTCATTATAGACTGTTTATAATAGCCAACAAATTAGAAGTTATCTGAATTCCAACAATAAGGAAATAGTTAAGTAAATAGTGAGAAAGTGGAGTAATAAGATAACACACAATGGAATACTGTGTAGCCATTAGGAGTATTCTATAAAAAAAGTTTAATACCATGAGGGAAAAGAGGGATACTAAATTTATATGTAGTATTATCTCACCTGGGTAGACATAAATATAATGCATAGAAAAGATAGAGACAAAAGCATACTGAAATAGTAACTGGCTATCAACATGTACCTTTGAGTGCTGAAACTAGGTGGTGATTTTTGTTTTTATTTATTTTCTTTTCAAGCCTTTATTTATTTATTTGAGAGTAAGAGTGAGTGCAAATGGGCAAAGGGGCAGAGGGGGAGGGACAGGGACAGGGAGAGAATCTCAAGCAGATTCCACACTGAGCATGGAGTCCCACAAGCCCCATAGGGGCTTGACCTCATGACCCTGAGATTATGACCTGAGCTAAAACCAAGAATCTGATGCTTAACTGACTGAGTCACCCAGGTGTCCATGATTTTTATTATTATTAATAATAATAATAATAATGTTCTAAGGGTGCCTGTCTGGCTCGACCAATAGAGCATGGGATCTTTGATCTCAGTGTTGTATGTTCGAGCCTCATTCTGGGCACAGAACTTACTTAAAAATAAACAAACAAACAAATAAACAAACAATGTTCTAAACTTCTCATAATGATTTTTCTAACAGGAAACACTTTTAGGTAGAAACAATATGATGATCTAAAATGTATTAATCCAAACCTATAAATTTTTACATGAGAGTATTCAATATCTCTGCATCAATCTTTGAGTAAGAGAGGGTGCTTATCAGGAGAAGCCAGACTTTTCATCATAGTAATGTGCTGCTGTGGATATTTCCAACATGCCAAATACAGAGGAAGTAATATCAGAAAATATCAACTGGCCTTACAGCTGATTTGCGACCCTGACAAGAAAACTAATAAAGAAAACTAGTAAACTTTCAGATTTTGTGTGTTTTTACTCTAGATCTGACACTTCCCCCTATTTATTTATTTATTCATTTATTTTAAAGATTTTATTTACTTATTTGAGAGAGAAAGGGAGAGAGGTCATGAGCTGGGGTAGAGGCAGAGTAAGAGAGAGAAGCAGACTCCAGACTCCACACCGAGCAGGGAGCTTGACACAAGACTCAATCCCAAGATCCTGGATTATGACCCCAGCCAAAGGCAGATGCTTAACTGACTGAGACACCTGGACGCCCCTCTTACTCCATTATTTAAAATTCATTCATAAACATCTTTATTTTATCTTGTGTGATAGTATGAAAATCATTGTCTTTATGAGTTCAGGTCCTCTGAGAAGCAGATTCCAAGGTGGGGTTAGATGTGCAAGAGAGGTTAGTAGCTGTGAAGGGTGAGGAGGGGAGGGAGAATGAGGCAGGAAGAGCCTTCAGATGGAAACAAAGGTCCAACTCCTGTGGAAGCAGAGAGGAAGGGGAGGTTGGGTAGTAAGAGTCTCAGACTGCAGTACAGTTCCAAGAGACGTGCAGCCAGGCCTATGGGGAGTCCTCCAACCAAACTACTAATTGAAGAAGTCTTGAGTTTCACGTGAATAGGTACACATTTGTAGGTCATTGTGCTTAGTCATTGCCTGGGGGAACTGTGACCTTGGAGCCCAGCGAAGTGGTACATTCTCAAGGGTGGCCATTAGGGCCAGAGTCAATTATGCTCACCTCAGCTGGGTATCTGGCCAGCACAAGTTCAGGGCTACCACAGTCATTAAGATGCACATAACAAGAAGATGGATGGCTGAATGGTTCCTTAAGTCTCTGAAACACAGAAGGGAGACCTTGACATTTTCTTGAAGTTCATCACTATCTAAAGATATGCCACGAGGCAACGCCTCAAGTAACTTGAAGTGAAGCACACCTGAATTTGTGGGCTGATAACGCGTATCACTTTCCAGTTGCCTCACATATGCAGAAATAGTTATCTTTTGCATATTTAACTTCTCCAGATGAACTTTGGCTGGGGATACACAGCTCATCTATTCTGCTCTACTTTGGTTTTGTTTTCGCTAATTCTCTATTTCAGGTAAATATAATGAAGATAATAATATACTGCAAATGAGATAACAATTCAGAACATTTTGCAGTATTTCCTTTGGAAGTATTGGCTCAACAGAGATTATAATTACTGGAAAGCAGAAATGTAAAGCTCTCATACAAATTGAAGTGTTTCTACTATTTCTCTGAGGCATGTAATCAATTCAGCTGAAGCAATCAACAAAACCAGTTGTTTATTGTTACATGGTCCAAACTGCCTACTGGCTAACTGGGTTTCTTCAGATTTAATTGACTAGATGTTGAACTGCTGTGATAACATATACCAGCATATCCAGATGGCTTTCAAAGCAGCAAGACTGCTGAAAAGTTACTATAGCTAATATTAATGAGTAAAACTCCTTTCAATTATTCTGCACTTTGAAACAAAAACACTATCGAATTATAAAATGGTCAAAATAGTCAGTAAGCTTGGATAGTATATACGTTTATTCATTTTTATAATTACCTTGCAATAACTGAGGAGGGACTTAAATTTTTGTCTCTGGAATCTTCATTTTCAGTGTGCCTTTGTGTTACCGGGGCAGAATAAACCAATATGGCCTGCTCATGGTAGGAGTTCAATGACTACTACTTTTTTTTTTAACTCAAGTATGGTTGATACCTAATGTTACATTAGTTTCGGGTGTATAGCATTGTGATTCTACAATTCTATACTTTATGCTGTGCTCTCCACAAGTGTAGCTACCGTCTGTCACCATATGATGCTATTACAATACTACTGACTACATTCCCTAGCATGTACTTTTCATCCCTGTGAATTACACACTCCATAACTGAAAGCCTGTATCTCCAGCTCACCCATTGTGCCCAGTGCCCAACCCCCTCCCCTCTGGACCACCAGTTTGCTCTCTTTATGGGTCTGTTTCTGTTTGTTTTGTTTGTTCATTTTTTCTTTTTTAGATTCAACATAGAAGTCAAATCATATGGTATTTATCTTTGTCTGACTTATTTTACTGAACATACTACCCTCTAAGTCCATCCATGTTGTTAAGAAGGGAAAGATCTCACTCTTTATTATGGCTGAGTAATATTCCATTAAATATATATATATATGTATATACATATATATCTATCTATCTATCTCACATCTTCTTTGTCATTCATCTATAGATCAATACTTGGGTTGTCTCCATGTCTTGGCTATTGGTTTATTATAATGCTATAATAAACACAGGGGTGCATATATCTTTTTGAATTAGTGTTTTTGTTTTCTTTGACAAACACCCAATAGTGGAAATACTAGATCATAGGGGATTTCTATTTTTTATTTTTTATTTTTTGAGTAAACTCCATACTGTTTTCCACAGTGGCTGTACCAAATTACATTCCCACCAACGGTGCACAAGTGTTCCTTTTTCTCCATATCCTCATCACCAATACTTGTAGTTTCTTGTATTTTTGATACCAGACATTTTATCTGGTATAAGGTGATTATCCCATCGTGGTTTTGATTTGCATTACTTTGATATTAGTGATGTTGAGCATCTTTTCAAGTGTCTGTTGGCCTTCTGTATGTCTTCTTTGGAGAAATGCCTATTCGGGTCCTCTGCCCATTTTTAATCTACTTATTTGGGGGGTTTGGGGTGTTGAGTTGTGTAAGTTCTTTATATATTTGGATATTAGGCTCTTAGTGGCTATATCATTTGCAAATATCTTCTCCCATTCAGTAGGTTGCCTTTTTGTTTTGTTGATGGTTTCTTTTGCCATGCAAACACTTTTTATTCTGGTATAGTCCCAACAGCTTATTTTTCTTTTATTTCTTTTGCTGAGGAGACAAACCTAGATAAGTGTTGCTTGGGTCGCTGTCAGAGATTACTGCCTATGTTTTATCTAGGAGTTTTATGGTCTCGGGTCTCACATTTAAGTCTTTAATCCATTCTGAGTTTATTGTTGTGTATGGTGTAAGATAGTGGTCCTTTTAAAAAAAATTATTGTGGTAAAAACATTTAACATGAGATCTACTCTCTTACATTTTTAAGTGTACATTATTATCAATGACCATCGGCACAATGTTGCACAGATCTCTGGAGCTTATTTGTTTTGCTTAACTGCAACTTCATGCCTGTTGATTAGTAACACCCAGTCCCTGGCAACCACGATTCTACTCTTCGAGTCCATGAATTTGACTATTTTAGATAACTAATATAAGTGGAAGCATGCAGGATTTGTCTTCCATGATTGGCCTATTTCACTTAGCATGTGTTGTTGCATATTGAAGAATTTCCTTCTTTTTAAAGGCTGAATAATATTCCATTGTATGTATATACCACATTTTCTTTATTCTTTCATCCGCTGAATGCCATTTAGGTCGTTTCCACATTTTGTGACTAGTGTGGCAATGAACATGGAAGTGCTAGAAATCTCTTCAAGATTCTGATTTCAATCTTTTGAATAAATATCCAGAAGTGATGAATCTTCATACTGTTTTCCACAGTAGCTGCACCATTTTGCAGTTTGACAAAACTGTCCTTTTCCCATTGTGTATTCTTGGCAATTTTGTTGAAGATCAGTTAATCATACCTGCATGGATTTATTTATGGGCTCTCTATTCTGTCCCATTAATCTCTATATCTATCTTTATGCCAGTACCATATTGTTTTGGTTACAGTTGCTTTGTAATATATTTTGAAATCAAGAAGTATGATGCCTCTGGTTTTGTTCTTCTTAAGACTGATTTGCCCATTCATGGTCTTTTGTGGTTCCATATGAATTATAGAATTATTTTTTCTATTTATGTAAAAAAATTCCAATGGGGTGTGACAGGGATGGCATTGAATCTGTAGATCATTTTGAATAGCTATGATATTTTAACAATATTAAGTTTTCCAATCCATGAACACGGGGTGTCTTTCCATTTGAGTCTTCTTTTGTTTCTTCCATCAATGTTTTGTAGTTTCAGCATACAGGTCTTTCACCTTCTTGGTTAAACTTACTGCTAAGTATTTTATTCTTTTTGGTGCTATTATAAATTGAATTTTTTCATTTTCCCTTTCATATTAGGTTCTTAGTTTCATAGAAACACAACTGAATTTTGTATGTTGATTTTGTATCCTGCAACATTACTAAAAGAGTTTATTAGCTCTAACAGTTTTCTTGTGGAGTCTATAGAGTTTTCTGTCTATAATAAGATCATGTTATCTGTAAACAGGGATACTATTACTCTTCCTTTCCAATTTGGATGTGCTTTTATTCTTTTTCCTGCCTAATTGCTCTGGCTAGGACTTCCAATATACCACGTTGAATAAAAGTGGCAAAAGTGGGCACCCTTGCCTTGTTCCTAACATTTGAGGAAAAGTTTTCAGTTTTTTACCACTGAGTATGCTGTTAGCTGTGGGCTTTTAATATCTGGCCTTTATTTCAATGACTATACTTCTTGAAGACAAAGAAAGGATCAGGCTCTTTCAGTTTGTGATTCATTCTCAAAGAGTGGCTCCTGGACCTAGCAGCAACCCATGTACCCAGGAACTTGTTAGAAGTGCAAATCCTTAGGCTCACCCCAGACCTACTGAATCTGAAACTTCGGGAGCAGAGCCGGCAATCTGTGTTCCAACAATTCGTGCAGGTGATTTTGATCCATGCTAGAAGGAAGTCTAGTTAATATCATTTCCCATGTATATTCTTCAGAAAATATTCTGTGGCATATAGACAAGTGTTATGCAACAGAGGAGTTCTTTATTTTGAATACATTTGGGAAATTCTGAGCTGAAAAAGCTAAGTAGAACTCACAGACCACGCTCACAGAGGTCCCCTTCAAGTCATTCTTCCTGATCTGTCACTATTTACAGGAACCTGCTTATGTCCCACAAATAGCACATTCCATGTCCTTTCTCTTAGCCTAGTTTCCAACCCCTCTCAGCCATTCAGAAAGTTCTTCTTCTATCATTCCAAAGCCAACCTTTCTTTTATCCACCCCCCTATGACTGACAGGGGGGAAACAGTGTGCTCTGATGTCCCACCCACTCTTCTGCAGGGCAATCACAGTATAATTAATGAGCAACATATTAACTAAAGAGTAGGTTATTCAGTCCTAAATAACTACTCTTCTGGGACATAGTCAAGTATATATTTAGAAAAAAGACATTTTCTTGCAAGGACACAGTCTTGCTGAAGACATAGCCAATTCCTATTTCTAAACTGAATGAAAACATCTCAGTCTGAGGCATCTATATTTGAGCTATTTCACTGGTTCAGTGCTCCCAAAATTAATGTGGAGTTATTTGCTTTACATCTATCTGCAATGCAGAACCTAGCAAAGGCCTGCCCACAGAATAGATTCCAGTTTCCATTTTAAAATGCAGAAATTGGTTATGAGACCCCAGATAGCAGCTTTTTCATTTCAGCAACTTAGAATTCAAAATCTCCCTCCAGCAACAGGAAGAAACTTCAGGCAGCTTAAATATCCTGGTTTGTCCCTGATATAGGACTTCCATGAGAGAGTCCAAATTACTTTTTCACTAAAGAAAAAAAGCGAATATACTCCAATGCTTTCAAATTTTAGTTTAGTTTCACTGTCAGTTCAATGGTGTAAGCCAAAGAGCAGGAGGAGAACATCCAGGAAAAGGGATTATTCCAGACTCTAAAAAAACAATACTGCATATCTTGTCTGCCTTTGCTTGAATCAAGATATATCCCTACACAATAAAGTACAAACCTCTAATGGCTGTGTAGGAAAGAAGCCTTCCAAAGCCCGGACCCTACAGAAAGTGGATAAAGCCTGGGTAAGACAGAACTTGGAAATGAACTCAAGCATGACTTCAGATTTAAAACCTCTTAAAGGAAAAGACCAAGTTAGGCCAAGTTGCTTGTGCCCAGTCCTAATGAGAACAATTCAGTTCCAAAGGAGAAGGGGCATTGATTTAAGGACTGTTGGCATGGGGAACAATAGATGACGTATCATCCCTTTATATCCTATAATAAGTGCGTGTCATCCCAGCCTTTCCTCAGTTCCTCTGACTCAAATTCATGCATTGTTAAAAACTTATTAAAATGCACTGAATCAGGGCATTGCAGACAACAAAAATAGAGACAGTTTTTGACGCCAAGCCAAATAATTTTGGCTCTTCTTCCCAACATTCATGTAAACAAACTGTCAGACACCCATACATACGAATGGAAAATTATTCACAAAGGGGGCTGATGAGAGTTCTCAGAACAGTTATAACAGCAGGGAAATAATTCACTGCCATGTTGTCTGCAGCGAGCTATTCCTTCCCTTACTGTCATGTCATATTAACAGGTGTTTCATCTCATGTTGTCCACCACTAAACACAAAACTCTCATGTAAATTACAGTAATTAAAACCCAGGTCTTTCTAAGCAGAAACAGTAAGGATTTCCCCTGTGCTGCTGTTTCTCTCTCCATGAAAAAAAGGAAAAAGATGCAGAATAATTGTCCTGAAAGTTTGGAGGTCAGATCTTGGAGAAAATAATCATCAACAAAGCATTTGCATCTATTGAAAAAGGAGAGATGAGAAAAAAAAAAGCACCAAAAGCTCATATGGGAGTCTGAAGAAACTCAACTGAGGGAGATGACAGCATTCCAAACATAGCTGGATTTTAAGTGTGTTCAATAAATACATGCTAAAGGTTTTAACTGGATGACGATGACAGATCGTAATCGATCCTTGAAGCGAATTTTTTAAAAAATCAGTTTTAGTTGTAGTAGGAATTGTCAGATGCTCCCAATGTCTATCCTCTCATCTTCTGTAGTATAGAATTTGTAGCTGACTATACAGCCTGCCAGTTTGCTTGCATATCCCCGGTCCCCAATAAACCAGCAGAGACCTAGGACAAACTACTGCTAAGACGGATGTAGGCAGAAGTGGTCTGTGCATCTCCCAGGCTGTCCCCTGAAGAGAAGACGCATGCCCTCCACTTCCGCTCCCCCCGCCCCATCCACAGGCTGAAACGTGGATGAGGACGTAGGTACAGTTAGTTGAGAGTGACACTTTAGCGATGAGGACCAGTAAGACAGAATCCAGGGTCCTGAGACCATATAGCAGCCCCTGACTACTCACATATAATTAGAGAAATAATCTATCTTGTCTAAATTATGTTGTTTAGATTACCTGTCATAGAAGTTGAATGAATATTCTATTGTTGCAAGGTATATTTGTTTAAAATGCAGAATGTAGAACTTTTAATCCTCTATGACAAAGATTGGTAAACGACAGCCCCGGGCTAAATCTGGCCTGCTGCTTGTTTTCATAAACAATGTTCTTCTGAAACACAACCCTGTTCATTCATGTATATATTGTCTCTGGCTGTTTCCGCACTATAACGTCAAAACTAAGGAGCTGTGACAGAGACCGTATGGCCTACTGAGCCTAAAATATGTATTGTCTGGCCCATAACAGAAAAAATGTCCATGCTACAGAGGGACAAAAAAGAAAATCTGGTTATCCAGTATAAGTCAGGAAAGACAGGAAAACAACAGCAAATAGCAAATCAAGAAAAAGAGAACTTAAAATAAAAAGTCAGGAATATGACTAAATGGATCGGTGGTTAAAATAAATGCGAGGGGGCTGAAGTCCTCCACTAAACATGTTGACATTCATCAGGTAAGACAATGAGTCAAGTCTGGAGTTGTCAGGAAATCTGGGGCATTTGGATTAAGAATTTCAGAGGAGCAACAACAGAAGGGATTTGGTGTAGGTAGACTTTTCCCAGGAGGAGAGGAATTTTACTTTCAAGAAATTCTGTGTGAAAAATTCCAGGTAGCTGTTAGTAAGCTGACTGAGAGAATCAGTAATCATTTCAGCTGGAGAGAAAAAGACGAGGAGAAAGCCCAGCTGGCTTCCTCAGTGACCCAACAGTCCGTGGTGAAACAGTCTCCGGGCAGAGCCACTATAGGAGAAGGAGAAGTGACACAAAAGTCAGTTCTACCAAAAACACTTGCCAAGTCGATTGATGGGAATAAGGGTTGGGAAATCATCTAATTAGTATATAAGATCTGCTGAATTTATTCCTTCACATTTAATACATTTAATAAAAAAAATTATATACTTAAGTATCCTAAAGAGCTCTTACCATTAGAGAAATGCTGAGGAGGAGCCACGATTCCAGTGATAGACAGAAGACAAACTCGTCCTCTGGGGTTACCCAAGGGTGGAGATGGTGGAAGCCTTCTGTCTTGGAGCTTCTCTAGGCTTCTTCTGTGTGGGTGCTCCCTGAGGGAGCATGCTAGTCAGTGACAAGAATGTCACTGACTGCAGCCTCGGTCATGCCTTCTTTCAGGGGGCACTCGACTGGACTTCCTCCTAATGCCAGCACCTGCTATGATATCATCTCCCCAGCCTCAACCCTTTCTACCAGAAAAGATTACATAAACTCTCCAATTATCTACAGAGCCAAATTAGGGGATGCTGGCATGAGTGGAGCAGCTGCTGGGACAGGCACGGGGAGGGGGAAATGGAGATGCAGAGAGGGCACTTTGACTACCCTCTCCTGTCTCCTCAGAACTAGGAGTCTTCTAGGTTTGTGATTCAGTAACACTAAATCCAGTGTCAGGGTGAATTTTTCTGGGATGTTAGAGGTCATAATTTGAAGAACTGCTTTTATTATTTGTTCAATTCAATAAGAATATCCTAAATGTCACCTGTTTGTAAGGTAGTATGTTAAGTACTGAAGATGCCAAGATGGATAAAACGTGTCCCTTGTCTTTGATGACCTTATAGCTAATGGAGAGAAAAATATTCAAGGTTAAAACTCCCTCCAATCTCTCCCCACCACTTTCCCCTAATACACAAATAGAGACAAATATGCACGGGTGTGCCAACTGGTGGTCACCACATTTAGTTCTATAGCTTTTAAAACACTTAGGTTGGAGTGGACCCTAGAAACCATGGGTCCCTTCCTGCTTCCAGAATCAGTTATCTTTGGAATCAAGGGGACAGAAATAAGGGTCTCATGTCGTTACATGCTAAATCTGTTTAGCTGATATTTTAGCATTACTAAAAATTAGGGGTAAAGGGAAAATTTTGTCTGATTAAAAAAAATAAAATTGGGGCATCTGGGTGGCTCACTCCACTAAGCCTCTGACATCAGCTCAGGTCATGGTATCAGGGTCCTAGGATGGAGCCCTGCATCTGGCTCCTGGCTCAGCAGGGAGTCCACTTGTCCCTCTGCCCCTCTCCTGACTTATATTCTCTCTCTCAAATAAATAAAATCTTAAAATAAATAAATGAAATCAATTATGTGTCCCTTTACATCAGTATTTAATTTGTACTATTTTTCTTGAAACCAGTTCTAACATTTTCTGGCACCCAACACATACGGACTGAGTAGCATACTAATGAAAAAACACATTTTAGTACGGAAGGGACTTGAACTTACTTTCAAGTGTTTTAGAGAGTTTTAGCTTATTTGTTTCTGGATTACTAATGGCTTTCTGAAAAAACAAACAAATAAAAAGCCCTCCCCATCCTTCCCCCTCAAAACCTCTACTTTCAAACTTTCAGTGAAAGGAAGGTTAATCAAGAAGTTTTGGAATAAATTTTCCTTAGAGGTGCAATTTTGAGTTTTGTTTACCACTTTCAGAGTCCTATTTGACCCACAACCAATGTGTTTTATGCTTAATAGAGCCGAGTGAAAGTCATTTGAGTTATGATGGTTGTCCCTCTGCTGACAACTGTTGAATTTTTCATCAAAGGGTTGAATGTTGTAGGGATGGCCTTGGGCAAAATTATCAAGGAAGTACAGGTTATCTTGGACCCCTCTCACTTATTCTTTCCAGTCCTCCCTCTCATTCCCTAGTTATCCTTCACCCTTCTTTAATATGACCAGGCTTCCCAAGCCTGACTGCCAGCCCCAACTCTACTACATCTCATCAAACCCACTGATTGGCTTTCAGTGCCACTTGTTCCTACCAAAATCTAGCTTTTTATGTCATACTCACTTAAAGTCCATTCTCCAACATTCCTGGAGCCAATCAGCTCAGGTAGATTGGGTTAATGTCTTTGTGCCTTTTAATGTTTTTTTTTTAATTTATTAATTTTTTATAAACATATAATGTATTTTTATCCCCAGGGGTACAGGTCTGTGAATTGCCAGGTTTACACACTTCACAGCACTCACCATAGCACATACCCTCCCCAATGTCCATAACCCCACTCCCCCACTCCCAACCCCCCCTCCCCCCAGCAACCCTCAGTTTGTTTTGTGAGATTAAGAGTCACTTATGGTTTTTGTCTCCCTCCCAATCCCATCTTGTTTCATTTATTCTTCTCCTACTGCCCTAACCCCCATGCCTGTTTAATGTTTTAAAGCACTGCATTGGTGGCCTCGTTGAGTTTTAATTTGAGGTTATACCCTTAGATTTGATCAACGGTCAGTATAATAAATGACCATGGGAGAATGATTTTGTACCTTTTCCTAAATTACTGTTGAAAAAGAGTTCACTTGGGGAGCCTGGGTGGCTCAGTCAGTTAAGCCTCTGCCTGGTTAAGCATCTGCCTTCAGCTCAGGATCCCAGGGATCAAGCCCCTCATCAGGCTTCCTACTCAATGGGCAGCCTGCTTCTCCCTCTCCAATGCTTCTGTCCTCTTGTGTACTCTCTTAAAAATAAATAAACAAAATCTTTAAAAAAACGCAAGCAAGCAAGAATGAGTTCCCCTTTCTGTTTCCTAAACACAGGGGTCTATTTTTTAAAATTTAGTATCCGAAAAATGTCTCTATCCTGAAAAAGTAGTGTCTTTGAACAGGTGATAATCAAATAATGAATCATAATAAAAAATTCGTTTGACTAGTTTCAGGAAACTTGGAGCTCAATCAATGTGTAAGCATAGTCTAGGCTTGCGGCATATTTATTTATTCCTTTTTGTGGTCTCTATACTAATGGTCTTAGAGGAAATGGCTTTCTTATTCTGTGCCCCCTCATGTTTTCCTAGAAGTAAACGGAATATAAAATATAAAATTGATTGTCATTCCTCCCAGAAGCATATTTGTAATTTCCCAGAATCACATAATCAGCAAATGACTTAACACAAAGCAGTGGTTATTATCATATTGGGGAACATGACAAGCCCTTGGAGATTATTTTAGACTGCTGGTTTTTGGTGTCCCCCAAATCACAGTCTCAGGGTGCTGCCTCACAGGTCTACTCTCAGGCCTGGCCCAGATAGATTCTGCCTTTTTTTTTTACCTGAGTCGGATAGGGAAAGTTTGGTGAAAGCCTCCTTGGAGCTGGGATAGTTGGCTTGAAAGAGTCATTCAAGATGAATGTTGAAAGCATGTTAATTTATAATCTAGTCTAGTCTCCAAGGCTATGCAGGAAGACCCTAGGAGCGGGGGCAGAGGGAAGGGGAGGTTATCAACAAACTTCTCTGATATAAATATTCAAACCTAGTTTTCATTGGCCTAAGTGCTATTTTTGTGTCTAAAATGATACCCTGTGGGTAAAAAATCAGGGCAACTAGGGCATGGCCGTGAACATCTGGGACTTTATAACGGTTCTAGTTCTAAGTAAAGGTTCTATTTCTTTTATTCACCCACCCACCCTCCCCAACCTAATTCCAAGCTAGTTTCCACTTAACACAGAAGAAAATCTTCATTTAAAAAGCACCTTCACTGTGGATCTCCTTTACATGATGTAAAATGGTCTCTTTTAGAATTTAATTCTGCACAGCTGGACAAGCAAGGGGGCGATGCAGGTTGCCACAGAAACTGCTGTTGGTGCTAGGAGTCTTTATACTTTGCTCCTAAAAATAAGATGTAAAATGTACCGAGGGTGTGATTAGCGCAGCACAGAAGGGAATTTCTAAAAGGAGAGCCAAGCCTCCCGCCCCCACAGGCACGGGGGTGTTCTTCATCGCTGGAGGACAGGACAGAATTCTGGGAGCAGATGCTCAACACGGCTCCTCCCTCAAAAGGTGCAGGGAGAAACAAATGGGAAAAGTGGCTTTTGAAGAAGAACACAGTCTAGAATCAAGCATAATTCACAGAAATTTCAAGGTTGAGATGTCCTGAAATTACCCAGGGAGGAAATAGACTGCTCTTCCTAACCTACAAAAAAGCCATAGAAACTTGGCCAAGAATCTGGATCAGACCACTGTAGCCTGGTGTCCTGCCCAGTACAGGAAGCTGTCTTGCCCAGTATGGGAGGCTATGTTTTGTCAGATGGTCCCCCAGTCAGTTTGGACATGTTCAGTAACCTTTATTTCCTTAGGAAACACCTAAAAACTGGACTTCTCCCTCTAAATATTGTTGGAGTCTCCCTTCCCGTAATGTCCACTCACTTGTTATTGTTTACTCTCTGGAGGAAAGTCAATTGTCACCTTATTTTTTTTGGTCCTAACATGATAATTCTTCACTTACTACCAAAATGGAAGAATTAACCCAAGTGTCTACTTGTTCTCAGGCTTGACAAGCTGAAATTTCTGTATCATTTATGGTCACATGCAGAGAATGTGTATGTATTTTCAAGCACATTCAGCATCTACCCTGTGCCAGGCACTGTGTTAAGTGCATACGTTATTTATTTTATCCGGGTCCACCAGGTGTTTATTATCCCATTATATAGAGGAAGTTCAATTCAGTGTGAATGGCAGCATCCTCATGGGTGTGTGGACACAAGACAGTGGCAAGTGTATAGACTCTGGAGTCGGGGGAGGGGTGAGCTTGAATATCAGTTCCTCCACTTGCTAAATTTGTGAGCTTGGACAAATTATGTAACCTCTCGAAAGTTCAGGTTTCTAGTCTCTAAAAACTGGGTTAATAAAATGTCATGAGTTAGTAAAAGTCAAGAAAAGTAGATGCTTAAAATGTCAAATGTATAGCAGATACTCCATAAACCCTAGTCCCTGTTCCCTTCCCTTGCAATCCTAGAGGCCCCCACCAGAGTTGTATGGTAGAGCTGTCAATCAGAAGTCACCTTAGATCCATGTGCAATCAAGCCTGGAGAAGCTACCTGTAGAGATAGCAAATAGTCTGAGCAAATGAACCATTAAACAACTAAATCTTTCGCAGGCAGCATACAGTGGAATGGTATGAGCTGTTGACATAAAAGAATTTACCTCCTCCAAGGAAGTAATATGGAAATCTCACGGACTGTTAAAAATGGAAGGAAAAAATAAATATGTACATGCCATAGAGGAGGAGATTGAAAGAGTCTTTGTATTATTCCCTGTTGTGACTGCTACTTCTCAACCTTCTATCTTTCCCAGCTTTCACTATGTCTCACCTCTTCTTTACATTTCCCTAGAGGGATAGGCAACTAGTCCCTGGGCTCAAAGCCCTTCTGTCCTTTTGCTCTCACTGTCTTCCTACCTGGTTGGACCCCACAGACAGCCCGTTCAGTGAGACTTAGACTCCTCTCATGATCACCTCCCTGTGCCCCACCTCTCGAGACAATGTCACCTACCCCCCCATTACCCTGACTGCTCATTTCAGTGTTATAAGAGGATAATTGAAGCCTGGGATAAAAAGGACCCCTCTTGACCTTGAAGGGCATCTAATAATTACAAATTCTCAGGGAGGATGTTGCTTGGGGTCTCATTATTTTTATATAAGTGTAAAACTTGTTTAAGTAATAGACACATGCATTTTGAAACTTCTAGTTCTACAGACCTGCATTTTGATCCTGATTCTGACACTCTGAGTGTAGCCATAGGTCAACTGCTTAATCTTTCTGAGCCTCAGTTTATCCATGTGATAAAAAAAAAAAAAAGGACCTAATAGTGGCTACAACCTGTATAGTACTTACCTTAAGCCATGTACTGTTCTAAGTTCTCTGTAAAATGTATGTATTTAATCCTTGTAATAACTAGAGTTCATAAGGTAAAAGCCAGAGTTGCTGTGACAAAGAGTCCCATTGATGTAGAGAATTAAAGAATAAAAACATCATGATGGTTATCTTTACTTCATTGGGCTAAGGGATGCCCCGAGAGCTGGTAAAACGTTTGTAGGTGTGTCTGTGAGGGTATTTCTGGAAATGATTAGCATGTGAATCAGCAGTCTGAGTAAAGAAAATCTGCCCTCATTAATGGGTATGGTATCATCCAATCCATTGAGAGCCCAAATAGACTGAAAAGATGGAGGAAGGGCAAATTCTCATTCTCTTGAGCTGGGATGTCCATCTTCTCTTCTTTTGAGAGAGAGAGAGAGAGTGCAGGAGCAAGATGGGGAATGGCAACAGGAAAGGGAGAGAGAGAATCCGAAGCAGGCTCCATACCCAGTGTAGAGCCTGACGTGGGGCTCGATCTCATGACCTGGAGATCATGACCTGAACAGAAATCAAGATCAGCTGCTTAACTGACTGAGCCACCCAGGCACCCCTGAAATGTCCATCTTCTGCCCTGGGACATCAGAGCTCCTGAATCTCAAGACTTTGGACTTAGACTAAACTGGATTTAGATCATTATGTTCCCTCAACCCATTCTCAGGCCTTTGAACTTGGACTGAATTGCTGAAAACTGGTTCTCCAGTTTGCAGGTGGCATGTTATGACATCTCTCAGCCTCCATAATGGCATGAGCCAATTCCCATAATAAACCTCCTGTTATCTATCTATACCTACCCTATTGGCTATTTCTCTGGAGAACTCTAACATAGACATTGATTTCTCTTACAACAATGCAGTGATGGTAGATGGGCTATTCTCCACAGAGTCATCCATGAACCTAGGCTAGCAAGATGGCTCTGTTATCCCCCATATCAGGGTTTACTGTTACCATTCATCACCTGTAATCACCATTTGCAAAAGCTGGGAGGAAAGGGAAGACACAGTATAAGTCCAGGACAAGGAATTTCTTTTTAACCAAGTAAAGCCAGGGCTGTACATATTGCTTTTGCTCTCATTGTACTGGTTAACATTTAGTCATATAGCTGCACTGAGTTAGTTCTAGGGGAGACTGAAAATATAATCTTTGGTTGATCAGCTGTGTGCCTAGAAAGAGAATGGATGTGATAAGACAATCAGGATTCTACATCATGAGACCGTATAAGATAGTTTATATTGTTACCCCATTGTACAGATAAAAACAAAACAAAACTGAAGCATAGAGAGGTTAAGTAACTCATCCAGGTAAACTAGGTAAGCAATGGTGGGGCCAGGACTTGAACCCCAGGTAGGCCATAGGGTTTGCTCTTACCTCAATACTCAGAGTCTACTGTATATTGTGGTCATTTACTTTTTTTTCTCTCCACTGGGCTACATAAGCTCCTTCTGGACAAGAGCCCATTGATTTTTAAATTTCCTGCATTTTAGCTTTGCATATAAAAGGTATGGCGGTTAGTTCTTAGTTGCAAGGGGCAGAGTTGCAAACTTTAGCTAGTTTAAGCAGAAAATAAAGGTATGTGAATAGCACACATACTCTTCCTGAGGACCAGAAAGCAGGTGGAAGGTTATACAGACTGAAGCAATGTGCAAATCCTACCACAGGATGGTCCTGTGGGATTCCCAGATGGAGGCCACACCACAGCTCACTGCTGCCTGTGAGAACAAACTAGCTAGTAGCTGAATGTTGGCCCTGGCTGCCTCTGGATACCCATACTTTGCAGTCACATTACCCAGAATGAATTTGTACAGCATTGCGTAGGCGGGGCACCAGTTTCTGAACTGGTCACATGTTTCTGATTGGCAAGGCCTCTATAACTCTCTCACATGCTGGTACCTGGCTACGTGGAGGGTGGGAAAGAGCTCCTGTCTTCTGTCATGAGAAGGATGGGACTCAAGAGATGAAGAATTTCCCAGCATTGGAAGGGTGTTCCAAGGAGTAGGGCAGGCAAAAATATATCAACTGTCTACTGGATGGGGGCTTGAATAAGGTGTTTTTTCCTTCTAACTTTCCTAAATCCTCTTTTGCCTGAGAAGTAGATTGTCTGCAATATTGAGATGACTTTTCAGTGGCTGATTAAGAAGAAATTTTTAGAGTTCAAAGAAACCTCAGAAGTTTCCAATTCTACAGTTTTTTGGCATCAATTTAGTAGGACATGGGCAAAGGTAACCTAGCCTATTTAACTGCTATAAGAAGTAATGAGCAACCTAAATGGTGCCAGAATCTTTAAATGGACTCCAGTCTCTCCTCTGTCTTCCTCACCTCACTTAAAAAACAAACAAAAAACCACGTAGTTAGGGATTTCTTCCTGTCCTTTCATCTAGAGTCTACTGATAGCAACCTACCAATTGTAAAGTTTCACTACTCTTGTTGATGTTTAACTAATTTATAAATTCATCTAAGAAAGAAAATATAAATGAATGAAGGAACACTGAGTTAGCATAATAAAAAGCATTCTTTGAAAACATTACATGTTTAAAAGAGCAATTATTGTTATGCACAATACCATATTATCAAAGTATAATAAAATGAGATTTATTAACCAAATGCATTCTAATAATCTGTTATATTGAGCAGAAATTTGGAGATACAGCAAAATTCTGAAACTCTGCCTGAGTTTGGGTTCCCCTAATAGCAGACAATGACTCAAGTACTCGTAGCTGATTTGATCCAAATGAAGAAATGAGGCAAAGGGAGGGCAGCCAATAAAGGATGTGTTATCAAGGCAGCGATCAGTGTGGGAGGCTGAGCTCAATCCCACTGGAGGAACTTGGGGAGCCAGCTTAGATCACACACACATACCTCAGAGTTATCCTACCTGGGAAGTGAGGGAGTGCTTGAGGGCTGCTCCCAGAGTGTTCATCTTTCTGCCTGCTGACTTCAACAAGTGATGATAGTAAGGTTTGTCTGGCTGCTTCTAGCAGCAAGAGCTCTTGTCCTCAGGTAAAGAAGTGGAGGCGTGGCAGCTGGAAATCATGGTAGAGGAAGTTGGTGAGTACAGAGACTGTGGCCGGGCCACCAAGAGTGTCCGCTACCATGATTCTGAACTGAACTCTTATAACTCGACTTACATAAGATGTTGACCTAGTAGTAAATCTCTTTATCTGTCAGGAGCAATATGTTTCAGTCAAATGTTCTCCAAGTTTCTGTGACATTCTTCAGTTTCTTCATCTGCTTAAACTCTGCCGGCCAGAGTTAAACTCCACTTGTTGTTACTATTACAATATAAATGGAATACCTAATGCTTCTGCAATGAAGGAAAACTCAAGTTCTAGGGTATTATTTGTGGCATATGGTATCAAAATATCTGATTTCTTGGTAGGATCTTTTGGGATGTTATTGTGATGCTATCCCAGTACATTTCATTGCAATAGTTTCCTAAGTCGTGGGTAAGAAAAGATGTTTGCTAAATGTTTATAGGGGCTCGTTTTGGAGGAAGTGGATACTGGGAGATGTTACAAAAACCTTTTCCATAGTAAGAAATCATTCTGGGCCTACAGCTTCACCAGAGAGCACAGATGTAAATGCTTGTCCAGTTATTCCTTCTGGGGGCTGGATCATTAAGTTTGTCAGATTCTTCCTCTGATGAGCATCTGATCATGATTTTTTGAGATGGGAGATGTCTTTGCTTTGGAGCCAGAGATGGAATGGCCATGTGGTTCCCTTCTGGTAGGCACAGGCTCTGTTCTCCTGTTGAGCGGGTGAAATGGCTGTGTCCTCACCAACAATGTGGTGGCTCCATCCTCCTCTTCCTTTTAGTTTCTGTCATTCCTCTTCTGTTGTCTTTCTTTCTTGTTCTCTTTTCTCTACCTTGTATTTCCTTCTATCTTCTGTCTTCTTGGCTTCTCCCTCTTTTTCTTCCTCTACTTTTCCTAGGGTTGGGATACTCACCTACTCTGTTTCTTCCATTTTTACCAATTAATTTCAGTCCTGGTAACATCTGGAAAAACTCCCAGCTTAGTGCTAGTTTTCTTTCCTTTTTTTTTTTTTTAAGATTTATTTATATATTTGAGAGAGAGAGAGAGAGAGAGAGAGAGAGAGGAGGGAGGGGTATAGGGATAGGGAGAGAAGAATAGTCCATGCTGAGCGTGGAGCCTGAGGCAACGTGGGGCTCAGTCCCACAACCCTGAGATCTGGACCTGAACCAAAATCAAGAGTCTGATGCCCAACCAACTGAGCCACCCAAGGTGTCCCTAATGACAGTTATTTTTATTTGGGTTACATTTTCTTTCTTGGGTAAAGTGGTTGGGATTGTTCTAAGGCTTTAGAAAAACAAATAGACAAGAAATTTTTTGGTTTCTCTTCTTAGAAAGGAAGGTTGCCAGATTCAGCAGACAAAAACATAGGACACACTGTTGTTTGAATTTCAGATAAACAGCAAATAATTTTTTAGTATAAGTATTCCCTGTGCAATATCTGGGACATACTTATGCTAAAAGTATTCATTGCTTATCTGAAATTCAAAATTAACTGGACAAACTATATTTTATCTGGTGGCCCTAGTCTTAACCCACTTCAAAATCTGCCTTTGCTTTTGTTATATGACTGACCTACTAGCAATAACTGCAGTTCAATTTCCATTTCCATCTCTTAAGGCCGAGGAGATATGGGCATAATCTCATCATTTACGGTGAAAATGCAATTATTATAGCAGATGTACTTCATTTGAGAAAGTTTTCCCTTGTCTTTTTCTTTTGAAACTGAAGTATTTCCAGGACTATATGGAATAATAAAATGAAAAGTGCAATTATTATGGTATTGAGCTGTGGAATGGAAATGAAAAAGCTATTACTAAGGGCAATTCTCATCCATTGCATATGGCCTTTACGATTATTTCATGTGTGATTTTATACTCAAGGAATTTTGTATACTGTCTGTTACAATACTGGTAATTCAATGTGGGCACCTGGGTGGCTCAGCCAATTGAGCATCCAACTCTTGATTTCGGCTCAGGTCATGATCTCAGGGTCGTGGGATCAAGCCCTGCATCTGGCTCTGCACTCAGTGGGGAGCCTGCTTCTCTCCCTCTCCCTCTGTCATAAAAGACATTAGGAGGCATAGCTGATGTCAGGTTGGAGGTAGATGCTCTGTGATGAGGGGGTGCTATCCTTCAGGGTGTCGATCAAAAACCATTTTATAGTACTGTGTCCCAAACAGGGAGACCACATGGGGTAGGAAGCCAAGGGATAGTAGTAGGAACAGCACTGCCCTCCATTATTACCAATGACCCATTTGGGGACTTTGTGCTTCCCATTCTCACAACTTTTGGCCCTGTGGGTCTAGAAGTCCTTCACATAAAGAGGATGTTTCCAATAGGGAGTATATCAAAATACCTATTAAACTTATTGCTATGGCTGCCATCTGATCACTTAAGGCTCCTCATGCCAGTAGACCAGCCGACATACACAAGAGTTCTCATACTGCCAGATACAGTTGACCCTGCTCTTTATGAGGAGGTAAGCCTGACACAAAATGGGGGTGGAAGGAATATAGTTGGTACTCGGGTACTCTACCAAGGCATCCTGTGGTTCTCCCACATCCAATTTTAACTGAAAATGGGCAAGCATAAGAAAGCAAGGTGGAGCCCAAACCCTGCATGAGGTGGATCGAGAGCACTCCACCAAGCAAGCCACTTAGTAAAAGTACTAGCCACGGATGAAGGGAACGTAGAATCAGTGGTAATGAACATCAGTTATAGCTTGGGGCCAATGCTGCAGCCGAAATCTGCTTTCTTCCTCTAATCTTCCTTGTAGAAGCTTACAAAGAAATTGTGACCAGCTAGCATCCTGGAGAAGTTGTATCTAGTTGGAATGAACTTAATGTAGGAAGCCAGAGTATCTGAGCACTGCGTAGGATGAACTGTGGTAGATGCTGCTGGCGCTGTACTCAGATAACCGATACTAGACTTATGCACATATATTCTGCCTTCATAGAGTGCCATGGCTAGGATGTGTGGGAGCTTATATACCTCCTTCCCAGGAACAGACAATTATATTCTGCTATTGGCAGGACAACTCTACGTGACTTTACTCCAGAGTACCACCCCCACCTTGATCTTCACACACACACACACACACACACACACACACACACACACAGTGTAATGAATCAGGCCAAAGTGAGACTACCTGAGACACATTCTAGCTCAACTCCTTCCCCCTCCCTATCCTGTGTCCCTCTGCCGTTACAAACTTTTTTTTTCCTGAAGAGCATTCCGTTAGTAAAACACCTGACTCAAGCCCCTGTGGCAGGCTCTGCTGTTAGGGAACCTAACCCGATACTGTGTCATTTCCGACTCCAGGAGACAGAAACTATTTTTGTGTTGACTTAGACCAACTGTAAGACTAATTCAACCATGGGTAGATTTTAGAACAGAAGAGAATCCCATGGTATAATTATAGGAGATAAAAAGAAATACCTCCCCTCCAAACAGATATTAAACCTACAGAAATATAGGTTCAGGCTAAACACTGGAGAAAAAAGAACAGTTGATCTCAAAAACCAAATATTAATTAGCAATGACAGCGCTATTGTTTAAAATATTGTTAAAAACAGAGCTATGTTGAAGAAATTTGATGTCTGAACCATTAAGAATAAGTCTTCCAGTACTTTCTGAATTGGTCAGACTCTTAATAAAATAGAATAACCTATTTCGTTAACACAGAGTGTGGAGAAACTAGAGACCATGCACGATACAGTCGCAAACTCAACTGAAGCACAAACAGTAGGTTCTGTGTGTGTGGAAAAGATTTTTGGGGGGAGAGAAGTATCTTTTTCAAGGAGATTTTATCACTGACATTGTTTAGAATTGTCAATGATCAAATGGTGACTAATAATAACCCAAACTGGACTGATTTTTAATCAGTTTTGATTGTTTAATACAACTTCTATTGTATATGCCCAGGTGGTCTGCTCCCTCCTCCCTGCTCTTGACATGACAGTGATGCACACATATGGCAAAAGACTGAGATAAAGTCACAAGAATGTTTGAGAATAGTGCTATGTAAGACACGGCCTCTGTTATGATGCTGGTTTATGACAAGGTAAGTACAGAAATTAAGAGTAAGATCTTAGCTGTTTCTTATAGCAATTTGATTTTGCTGATACCAGTATTATCTTCTAATAATTTTCTTTGTATTTCACAGAACTACTGGTCTCTATCAATGTGAAAAAAATTTTTTTTAAAGATTTTATTTATTGGGCTGCCTGGGTGGTTCAGTCAGTTAGGTGTCTGCCTTTGACTCAGATCATGATCCTAGGGTCCTGGGATGGGGCCTTGCATTGGGCTCCCCACTTCTCCTCTCCCTCTGGTGCTCCTTGCCTGTACTCTCTTACTTTCAAATAAATAAATAAATAAATAAATCTTAAAAAATCTTAAAAAAATTAAAATATTAAAAACATATTTTATTTATTTGAGAGAGAGAGAGAGATCAGGAGCAGGGGGAGTGGCAGATGGAGAGGGAGACACACACTCCCCACAGAGTAGGGAGCCTGATGCAGGGTTTGAGCCCAGGCCCCTGAGACCATGATCTGAGCAGAAGTCAGATGCTTTACTGCTTAACCAACTGAACACTTAGGTGCCCCACAATGTGAAAAATTTCTAAAATTATTCTTTACTCCAGATACTTTGAGAAAATTAGTTTATGTTTCCTGTTGAAATACAAAATACACACAAAAGTCTCTTGATTAAACAAGATGGTGAATAAATCTGTGAATCTAAAAACATACTAAATGGCTGGGCTTAAGAAGGGACTAGAAGTCACTGAAGGTGATTATATTGGAACATAGCATGTTATGTTAGCACAATTTTGAACATCAGTCCCTATCCTGGAAGAATCTTAATATGGTTCTCCAAGTGCAGAGCTTATTAGTATGAAGAAGATCAAGATTTGAATGTTCAGATGGCTGGTTTTAGTATTTGTTTACCTGAAGGAACCAGATAATTCCTTGGGTAGAGTGCTCTCCTTGACTTCTTTCATAGGGCAGAATCTGGGTAATTGGAAGGATGCCAAAAATAAAATTGTACTATATGGATGATAATGTGCAGAAAAGAGTAGGAGGGATTCAGTGTTAATTCCAGAGCAGTGATAACTGAGATGACTAAGGCAGTGTATAATGGAAGACATTTCTGATGGAAATAATTAGAAGATGAATGAAAGCATCAATGTCTTAGTGACAGAGATTTCTTTCTACCCCAATTTTAGTCCTGATTCTCCCTTGGTTCTTCTGTTGTCTGAAATCTTAAAACAGTTTGGCATTTCCTTTTCAAAAATTCTACCAGTCATGATTCAAGCAGCAACTTAGTCCCACAATGTTAATTTTCTCTGTAGCAGAACATAGCGGAGAAGGTAGGAATGTTTATCTCACAGGGGATTTTAAATCTGTGACTTTTATAATTTCTACGATAGATATTATGGCGTATAATTATTAGTCATCTCCACTTCATTATTCACCCATTCATTTCATACTTTATGGTGTATTAGGATATAATCCTTTGGCAAATGAATGGACTAGATGAATAAAAAATAGATTGGAATAAATTTAAGTATGAGGAATGCTAGATATCCTTGCCTAGGCTAAAAAAGAGATTTTTTTCTTTTTCAAATCTATTATGTTTAAAAAATAATCTGAGAAATCCATTGTTCCAATCATTCAGCAGTCAATTAGTCTAAAAAAATGGAGGTCCATCAGGGTCCAAATGCTTTATGATTGGAAGTCTTTTATGAACATAGGCAGGTTTTACTAACCTTTTGAAAAAGAGAGATCAGAGATATTTTTACATAATCATATTTACTGCAAAAAACCACTTTTGATCTGATAACCCATTATCCAGTGTTCTGCCTGTAGTCAAGTTGCTACTACGGCATAAAACACTGTCATATTTTTAATAAAACTCATATTAAAAAATGACTTCTATTAGATAGCTATCTCATGACCTTGTTCAACAGCCAGTTTCAGTGTATAATTAATCTTGCCTCCATGAAATTCCTTGCATCCCTAGCTTGAAGTTTTCAGGTGATTATCAAATCCCTTTATATAACTTTTTTTTTTTCCTCTTTAAAGATTTGTTTGAGAAAGAGAGAGACAGCTGCACATGTGCTGGAGGGGAGGGCGCAAAGGGAGAAGGAGACAAGGAGAGTCTTCACTGCGCCCGGAGCCCGCCTGGGGGCACCGTCCCAGGACCCTGAGATCATGACCTAAGCAGAAATCAAGAGTTAGTGGCACCACCCAGGTGGCCTCTATACTTTCTTTCAAGAATGACTCTGGTCACATGTGGCTGTAGGACAACGTGTGGGACCTATATTTACAACTACCTGATAGTTTTCCGATTGAACTTGAAACTTGCCCAGACTTTTCTTACCCATCTATATAACACAGGAGGCAAAGCAGGACTCTCCTTATGGAAAAAGCAAAGCAGAACTTGTGGGAAGAGACAGAAGGAAATAAAGATGGCAGAGGTGGCTCTCTCTCCTTGAGAGGTTAGCCCCATGGAAGGCTTTAAATCTCTAAGATTTCGGGGCACATTGGTGGCTCAGTGGGTTAAGCCGCTGCCTTCGGCTCAGGTCATGATCTCAGGGTCCTGGGATCGAGTCCCGCATCGGGCTCTCTGCTCAGTGGGGGGCCTGCTTCCTCCTCTCTCTCTTTCTGCCTGCCTCTGCCTACTTGTGATCTCTCTCTGTCAAATAAATAAATAAATTCTTTAAAAAAAATCTCTACGATTTCCTTTCCATAATCCAATACTCCCCTGTAGCTAATAATTTTTGACAGTTTTTCATGTATTATTTCCAGAGGGAACATTGCTCTAACAAAAACACCATGTTATATCAAAAAAAGATCTGTAAAAATGGCAAGTGGGTGAATGTAGAACTTACCAGCTCACCTGTTAATTATCCCTGGTGAGGGGAATTGTGGGTGAGCTGAATAAAACTTTTATGATTGGAAGAACTAAATTTCAAATGGTTGATAGGTCTCCACAGACTCTGTCAACATGTATATTGTATAATATTTTCATTTATCATAACTTATGGAATTTTAAAATGATTTTTTTTAAAGATTTTATTTATTAATTTTGACAGAGAGAGATCACAAATAGGCAGAGAGGCAGGCAGAGAGAGTGAGAGGGAAGCAGGCTCCCTTCAGTGCAGAAAGCCCGACGTGGGACTCGATCCCAGGACCCTGAGATCATGGCCTGAGCCGAAGGCAGCGGCTTAAACCACTGAGCCACCCAGGCGCCCTTAAAATGATTTTAAAAGTATGCAGCATAATCTACTGAACATAAAACACAGTATCCTTTCTTTCCATTAACTAAGTTAGAACTCTTTCATTTATAGAACCTTAATAAAGTGTTCTAATTTGATATTAAATGGCAGAATAAACTACTGTATAATTTTCTTTCTCTCCCTAAAGATACAGAACTCTAAGATGTAACAAATTGTTGGTAATTATCATCAGTTAATTGTTATATGAGGCTCTACAAATGAATTTATATGGGATTTCATCTCGGAAAAAAAAAAAAAAGAAAACATATAAAAGTTCAAATATTAGTGTACTAAAAAGGCTGGTTTTTCAAAGAATACTAATGAAAGAAATTGAGGAAAACGCAAAGAAATGGAAAAACGTTCCATGTTCATGGATTGGAAGAAAAAATATTGTGAAAATGTCTATTCTACCTAGAGCAACCTACACATTAAATGAAATCCCTATCAAAATACCATTAACTTTTTTCAAAGAAATGGAACAATGACCCTAAAATTTATATGGAACCAGAAAAGACCCTGAACAGCCAGAGAAATATTGAAAAAGAAAACTGAAGCTGGCAGCATCACAATTCCAGACTTCAAGCTCTATTACAAAGCTGTAACCATCAAGACAGTATGGTATTGGCACAAAAACAAGACAGAGGATTTAGGGAAAGGAAAGAAAAAATGAAACAAGATGAAACCAGAGAGGGAGACAAACCATAACAGGCTCTTAGTCTCGGGAAACAAGCTGAGGGTTGCTGGAGGGGAGCAGGGTGGGAGAGGTGGGGTGGCTGTGAACTGTGTAAGACTGATGAATCACAGGCCTGTACCCCTGAAATAAATAATACATTATATGTTACTTAAAAATTAAAAAAAAAAAAAGAAAGGTTGATTTTTGGATATTTGACCAGGGACTCTGGAATTCCTATATAATCTTGTTCAATTTTGATATGTAAAATCACAGTTAATCTCTATTTTTATTCCTTTTGTTTGCTTTATTTTTGTTTTTGAAAATTAAACCTTTAAATGAGTCCAGATTTCTCCCTACGAACTTGGATTGAATGCAGTATATAAATATCTTATATAGTATCTCATTGAAGGATGATTACCCTACTCAATATTTCTCTTGATTAATTGCTGTCTCTATTATTTTGTATTAACTAAGTATAAATGATGGCTTTTTAAAAATCACACTTATTATATTTACAGAAAATGGTACAATTTGTATTAGGAACTTTTACAAACTTAAATAAAATGCATTTTAAATATACTATATGTTTTCAGGGGCGCCTGGGTGGCTCAGTGGGTTAAAGCCTCTGCCTTCGGCTCAGGTCATGATCCCAGGGTCCTGGGATCGAGTCCCGCATCGGGCTCTCTGCTTGGCAGGGAGCCTGCTTCCCTCTCTGTCTTTGCCTGCCTCTCTGCCTACTTATGACCCCCGTCTGTCAAATAAATAAATAAATCCTTAAAAAAAAATTAAAAACAAATATGCTTTCACTTCTTTGTGAAAATTCCAAACAGAAAGAAGTGTCAATGAAACCAAGTTTAACCTGTATAAATTTCCTTTGTCATTTATTTATTTATAAGATCGATTTATTTATTTGAGAGAGAGAGAGAGAGAGAGTGAGCATGAGCAGGAGGGGAAGAGGGAGAAAGAATCTGAAGCAGACTCCACGCTAAACGCAGACCTGAGCCAAAACAAAGAGTTGGTCACTCAACCTACTTGCCACCCAGGCACCCCTCCTTTGTCACTTAAGAAAAATTAATGACTGGGCCAGTTCATTCTTTTATCACATTTGAAGTCCAGCACTCTTTTTTTTTCATGAGAAAGAAATGCCCATTTTTCTTGGCTAAACAATTTTCGCATAGAGCATTCTTTTAAAAATTATTATTAAAACAGAAATGGTAGGGGAGCCTGGGTGGTTTAGTCAGTTGAGCATCTACATTTGGCTCAGGTCAGGTCATCCCAGGGACCTGGGATCGAGTTCCACTTCAGGCTCCCTGCTCAGCCGGAAGCCTGCTTCTCCCTACCCTGCTGTCCCTGCTTGTGCGTTCTCTCTCTCTCTGTCAAATAAATAAATACAATCTTTAAAAAACAAAACAAAATAAAAAAACCCAGAAATGGTAGACTCTTGGGCATAGCAAGCATATTGGTGGTCAGCTTATAGCTACCTGTGTGCATTCCCTGATTTCAGTAGTATCAAGCACAGCAATCTCCTCTCAACAGATGTAAGGAAGAATGGAGATCTCTTAAGGACGTGGTGGAAACAATGTGTACCTCTGCATGGAATGAATGCCTCCCAACATCTAGCACATAACATGGCAAGAGGCTGGGAAGCCCAGACCCACCCACCCACTGCTCTGACTGCAGTCTCCTCCAGGAGGAAACATGCCAAAGGCAGGTCAAGAGTAGGGGCAAATCATATGGTGAAGAGCAGCACAGTCTCCATGCCCTGCTGGTGCTTGGAGCTTCTTCCTCTTTGTATGATTCCTTTATGTTCCTTCTTACTCTTTGCTTCCTTTAATACTATATTAACACAGGCTGCACCAGGGGTCACATGGGCTGGAGGCGGCAGGAGAGAAGGGACGTGATGAAGGATCACATCTACTCTGCCCAGGGACCATATCACTGCAACCCAGTTTAAAAAATGGAGATGGACTCTGCATTCCCTACATTCAATAGCTGATGTAATATTAAGCACACCTCTTCTGTTGTCCCAGGAGTCAGTGCTAGCAGATGGCACTAGCTTCTAGATTAATAAACATTACCATCTCCTCAGACATCAATTCAGATGACTCAGTGCTTCTAAACTTGAAGGTTCTAGGTGGCCAAGAGACCTCCTTTTAGTGGGTAATTTTTCTTTGAGAATTTTATTTTTTCTTCAACACAGACGAAGATGAAATGACTTCAAGTGTGGGTCACTGGCGGCTACAGTTTACATTATGTTAGGAAAATGAAAGAGCAGAGACTTACTTAGTTAAGGTCATTTGAATACAAAGAGCCTGAGATGAGTATCAACGGTAAATTCTTCCAGCTATTCATCTTATGCTCATGTGTCAGTTTACAGGGACCATTCCTGAATTCTAAGAGTCACCTTTTATAGCAGTTTCATTGATTGTCTCTCATTTGTTTTCCAGAATGTTTTCTTCAAAAGTACCTCATAAATCCCTTTTACCCATTCTCCCATTCGGGCAGGATATGTTCTTCTCTAATAATAGATGTGGCACAATTTGTTCTCAGTCCAAATGATATAAAATTGGCTATGAGCCACTATTCAAGTTTCTATTTTTATATATCTCTCCTTAGTTTCGTAAAAAATACCTCCTGTGAACACAGCTCAGGCTTCTGTTCTCAGCAAGATGCATGCAACATCTTAAACTTATTTTTTGTTGTTGTTTTTAGAACTATTTTTAGTTTATCTAATTTTAATAATCCTTGCATTTCATCAGAGTGAACCAGAATTTCTGTAGAATCACATCATCTCACAAAGGAGCATTTAACAAATCCTTAAACTGTTCTTTTACCTCTTATGAATGATCATTATCTTGAACTTGGACTGTCATCACAGGCTGATGCTGCAAGGGAAGCCCCCTGATTCGCTGGCCAACTGTAGACCTCTGTGAAGAGGAGCAGGTCTTCTGTTTGAGAGTTTGGATTTTAATTTATGCAAGGAGTTGCTAATGTGCCAATACCTGTTCTATAGACTTTGTGTGTAAATAGGGCCTCCTCTCTGGTCTGACTGCAAGAACTCTCCTCACCCATTCAGGATCAGGATGGGCTCTTCCCATGGACAGTGGCTGCTGGGCCCATGCTGCTTGTCTTCTTCTCTTTCTCCACCGTCTCTCTCCATCCCAACTGCTACTTCCCAAAGGTCAGACCCACTGTGTCTTGAGGCTCAGAATGACGAGACAGGAGCCCACAAAGCATCTGAATTGACAGGCAAAAGACCCTTCAATTTGCCACAACCCTAAGGTCTGATCTCTGCTCCTGTGTTGTTTGCAAGGAGAAGCAGAGCCCCTGCCAATGACTGGAATTTTGAGATGGAACTTGGAAAAAATGTGCATAAACTAACAATATTACTGATGATGCTTCTGGTTTTTAGGACTATTAGCACATTATGATTCACTTGTGTAACACCTATGAGAACTGGAGAGCCAACAAAGGAAAACACAGAAAACCCAGCTCTGTTTTCATATGACTTCTTTCATGGAGAAGAGATTTTCTAATTTCACTGAAGATGACCAAGAGCTGTCAATATATTAGAGATCCCATTATTCCTGAGCTTAGTTTATATCTCCCAGCCTATTTCCTGTGTCTCAATGGCATTTTCCCTTCAGAAAGGGAAATTATAATCCAATTATAACATTTTCCCCGGGAATTGTAAAGTGTTTCCTTCAGTTTCTGTCAACCATATTTCAAAATGGAGAGCACTACTAATATTTTGCCAGCCAGTTTGAAAGATGTAAGTGCAGTAGACAGATCACTCAGATAACATAAAACATTATTTCAAAAAGCAAATAATGGCTGCAAGTGGTTCTACACCTACTTTCCTCAAAAACATGAATAACTTCTATGAGACAGAAATGTCATTCAAAGGAAGCGAAGACAAAGGAATGCATTTTGGATATATACTACATTCATGAAATAGAATATTGAATTCTAGTGATACTATAAAAAAATCTGGATTAAGATGGAAGAATCTTTTACTAAAGAGAGAATCTGGTCTCTGGGAAATGTCCCTTCAGGTAGAATACTATTTGATTGCACTGCATTTTATAGAGGAGGATATTTAATATTTTGAAAGATTAATGTTATTGGATCTTCATGATATGTAAGAAAAAGTAATAAATGAGTGGGATGGGTATTACTTGTACTCTCAGATATGACACACTGAATCTCACATTAGGCCATACCAAGCAGAACCAACAAGTTACAGATCTGTCTTTCTAATTTCAGCTTCATACTACATTGGGCACCATTTCCTACAACTATGGTGTTAACATATTTCATGTTATGTATTAATCAGTGACGCTCTTAAGTGCCAGGCAGGCAGCTGTACCCAGCAGGTTCTCATAGCCTAGCAGATGGTCCACTATTGAAACACACTACAACACCTGTTCTTTAGGGGACTTCTAACCCAGGCCTTCTCCCTAAACTCAAGGGATTTTTTTTTCAACTTTGCATGGAGGTCATTCTACAATCATTTATTATACATACATACAAACTAATATTTCATGTATCTATGGGGAGGTGGGGAGGTAGAGAGGGAAGAGAATGTTTTTGAGCTGCCAGTTTTTGAGCCAGAGAGAGTGTTGTGGCTTGTAAGCAGATGAAATGGAGGGCAGGCTCCCCGCGGTTGCCCTCTGCTCACTGCACCATCTGCTTTGCAGCTGGAACAATAGCAGGGGCTGTGTTAGACATATAACTTAGCCCTGCAGAGGGCCACCTTTCACCTAAAAAGCGACCAAATAGCCCCAGATGGTGGGTTAATGCCAATCCATAGCCTATTTAAGATGATTTGGGAAAAGCAAAATTGAGATAAAAGTATTTGATTTTTAAAAATCAATAAGTTTAAAAAACTTATAAGTGACTAGGTCATTAAAAAAAAAGTTCTTATATTAGAGTTTCATTTTTTTTAATCTACAAATATTTGAAGAGAGAGGTTTACATATTTAGCTAAATGAGCCTGGGTGGCACAAATAAAAGAGCCAGTTATGGATCTTTGAACTATTTTGCTCATAAACACTAGGAAGGTCACTGGAGATTGTGGCAAAAGTCATCCATAAAAATCCCTTAGATAGTTCCCTCTAAATCTTAAGAATCTATAAATGACTCTGTTTACTAAAAGTATAATTAGAGCTAGCTATACCATAGGAAATTGGTATTTTTACATACTCAACTGCAACTCAGAATTCAGGTCTTGCTGTTAGTTTGAATTAGGACAAAATGGTAACCTATAATTTAAAATAGAACGCAGCCAAGACATGGTAAAAACTAAAACTCAAAGTTCTTCATTAAAAGGCAAATTAATGAAAACTGAAATAGGCCATGGGGCAGAGGGAATTCTAATTGTAAAATGCACTAAAGAAGGTCATTAGATTGACAAACAGATTGAGTATGTGATTCTCAAAACCAGAGTCAGTTTGACAACAATCACCACATCATAAAGCTCCTGACTAGACATATAAAATAGAGGACGAAGGGCAAAGACGAAGGGCTGCCAGAATTAAGGACAAACGAAAACTTTAGTAAGTCATTATATTTGCATACTTCTTCCCAGAATAGTCTACAGCTGTTTACAATGTCCTGAGGTCATTTTGAACAAATCTACTCTCTAGGACATTTTCTTCTATCCAAGTACTAACTAGGCCTGACCCCGCTTAGCTTTTGAGATCAGACTAGATCCGGCGCTTTCAGGGAGGTATGGCCGTAGACTCTCTAGGACATTTTCTAAAACCTTTCAAGTGTATCTTGGGAGTTGTCTGGGGAGGACAACCGTGTTGACATGCAACAGTTATAACTGCAGCTTTGACTTTCTAGAACTATGTCTCCTGGCTAGCCCCCAGGTGGAGCTACAAAGCTGGGATTATCTGAGGCTGCTACTTGGTAGGCTCATTGGTGCTGGGGATCCAGTGGTAAATCAGATATATGTAGTCTCGGATCTGACTGGGTTGGAGTGAATGTCAAGTTAGGAGAGATTAGGAGGAAAGAAACAGAACTAGAAGGATTGCCAGTCATTGTTGTATCTCCCCATACCCTGTGCTTCAGGTTTGGAGGTGAAGGAAGGGAAAGAGGGAAGAAGAAAAGAAGTAGAACTGAAGGAGTAAGGGAGAAAAGAATATAGATGATAAACACAACTCAGAAATACTAATGGGTTAGCCAACCCATTGTGAAAACTTACAGTGCTCACCATGCTATTTTGTTTAAATATATATATGCCACAAATCTAACATATTTACATTTTGCTATATATTATATATTTAATAACATATATTTAACAAATGTTTTTTAGGATGACAAACCCTATAAAAACTATGAAGAGTGACATCCTGGTGTACTGATAAATGTTTAGCAACCAGTTCTCTAAAGAAAAGCCTGATGTGTAATATTTGTCAATTTCCACGTGTAAATACTCTGCCACCAAGGCCAATTTCAAGCAACAAATCTGATGTCACTGAACATAGGAGTTGGGTAGAAATTGGCAGCAGCCACCATTATGTGCTTTGGGGCAGATATGAGATAAAATACAGATAAAATAGACATAGTAACTTAAAAAAACACAGATAATGATAAAACGCAGTAAAATAAGTAGGAAGTGATGAGTTTGGAATATTAACTTTGATTTAACATGACTCACTTGTTAAATAATATCATTTAATTTTTAATAGGGACTATGTTTAATAGTGCCATGCAAAATTCCCGAAAATTTAACTACTGGCTTTTGCAAACAGACATCAACCATCACACAGCTGCTTGTGACGTAAGTACTCTTCTTATCTCCATTTTACATTAAGAGGAAACTGAGGAACAGAGTTTAGTAAAAGTTTAGTGGTTTGCCTAAGGTTCCATGATTTGTGAATGGCTGAACTGGGATAGCAAATTAAGCCTCCAAAGTGTTCCTGCTTCTCTGATAAGGAAGTGTAGATACAACAGCTCCAGGGGCCCCCAATTCACCTCTATTTACATTCTAATTACCGGTTGTGGCAAAACTATTTTGCAGGTCTTTAGTGGGAAGGATAATTTTAGGGGCAAGTGGATGACTCTCCAGTCTAGATGGGTATAAGACTGGTTAGAGGGACAACCCAGAAGCTAAAAAAGGACTGCTTCTTCTCTCCTCTGCACCTCAGCAGGAGGCTGTGTCTGAACTCCGGCTAATATGCAGAATCTTATGGAATATTCTTAGGGGGAGAATAGCAATGCAAAGTTATTCTTCTTAAATTTATGGCAGTCATTTCTGGCTAAGATGAATGAATTTATAGACTCATGATAGTCATTTAGGCTAAATCCATATTTTGTTTAGAATCCTCATAGAGATTTCTGAGTCAGTCATAATTCTAAATGAGAAAGACACAATATTTAGGGGAAGAAAATGTTACCATTCAAGTAAACAGTTTGTTATGAGAACTGATTAAATATTGCTGGTCATACCATTACTAACACTACACTGACACAATCAATTACTTTCTGGCATGACTTTTAGTGGTTCTCATTTTATGTATATGTTTTGAAATAATAATTATTATTCTGAAATTTAGAACAGAATAATATATGTCCTACAGAATAGTAGGTAATTTTGAACAGAATATTAACATTAATCTTGGTATTACATATAAGATTTTTCATTATAACTACACATTTTAATGATCTGCAGCTGATAAAAACAGTGATACCATTAAATTGCTTTTTTTGTTATGACATTTTATGATGAACTAATTCATAACTTTAGGCTCATAAAATGAATATTTTAGTGAATTAATTTTATATTTATAACCTATGATCCTGGGCTACATACTTATGAAACTCAGGCAAGTAAAAAAAAAAAAACCCATATTCATTTTTGACAAAAATGTAAATCATTTCAAAAACTATTTGAAGCAAATAAAATACAAAAACATTCATTGCTTGGAGGCTAATTCATTTGGGTTACGAATTTATACATTTATGTGTCTCCTGTGGTCTCCATGGCAACAACAATAAAACAAGTTAACAGAAGACGTTCTCTTAATCCCCATAAAAGAGGTTAAGGCCCTTTTACGACATATTCAAACTTAAGCCATCAATTCAAATTTACATTCAGTCATTTTCAAAGATTAAAAAGGTGATCAATACACTTGGATATAATTTTCAACAACCAACAACCCAATTACCAAATTCAGTGCTAGGCTCAAGAGTCCTTCGTGGCATAAAGCTAGAGACAATGTTTTAATCTATTGCAAATATCACTAAACTATGCACTATACATTTGCACTATACTTTATACAAAATACATTTGCTTAATGAATCTATAACCTTACTAATTTTCTTGTCCAGTTTTTCAGTTTTCATTCTACTAATGAATATTGGCCACATTGATCATGAGTTCTCTGGCTGCCAGAGGTGGAGGCCAGGTCACGCTAGAGGCACTGGAAAATGGATTCAGAGGAGAGCTGGAAGGATGGCAGGAGAGCTCTTGTTACGGCGTTGGGCACTGCCTTCAGTGGAGACAGGTAATATGAGCCCTTGTTTTAGCTACTGGATGTCCATGTTCCCTCTCTCATGCCTCTACACAACCACTGTCTGCTTTAAAGCCTCTGAGAGCCACATAACATGTGAGGCCTCTCAGTGACAGATTTCACTAGAGACTACTCTAAAGTTCAAAGATTAGGCATGGTAACAGGGCAACGATACAGCGTGAAAATCCTGCAGTCCCAAATTGTTTCTGCACAAGGTAGACGTGAGTGTTGCTGAAAGTAACTTCTTTCATAGGATTACTATCATGGACTCGGCAAGGACCAACACACATTCAACAAAACCTTTTCCTTTACTTTTGTCACATGGCTAAACAACATCTCCCATCCTCCCTTGCACATGACTCAAGTTACGGCCAATGGAACGAGGGCCAAACCATGTTGAACATTTCTAGGCCCATCCTGCAAACTTCCTGTGTGATTTTCCACATCTTCTCAGTCCCTAATCACCAGCTGGATGCAGAGAATCCAGCAGAGAAGTCTGAGGTCCTGGGAGATGGGGGAGCCATGCATGGGAAGGAGACAGCTTCCCTGAGTGGCTACACTGAAAGTTGTTCTCCAACCCAGAACACCCTCATTAGACTTTATTTGAGAGCAAAAAAATAAAATTCTATTGTGTTAAGCTACTGACATTTTTTTTTAAAGATTTTTTTTTATTATTATTTATTTGACAGACAGAGATCACAAGTAGGCAGAGAGGCAGGCAGGGGTGGGGGGGAAGCAGGCTCCCTACTGAGCAGAGAGCCCCATGCAGGGTGGGGCTCGATCCCAGGACCCTGGGATCGTGACCTGAGCCCACGGCAGAGGCTTTAACTCACTGAGCAAGCCAGGCGCCCCAAGCTACTGACATTTTGAGAACGGATTGTCCTAGCAGCTAGCTTTCTCACTCTAGTATATGGGGAAAGGGGAAGCAGTCTTCTACAACATGAAATTTTTTATCTTTGATGCTTTTGCCAAGGCTGCCCCCTGTTTGTTAAAACTACGCTACTATTTTCAATTGAGAAATGGCTCCTGAGGCATATTGGATAACTAAAAATAGCTATTTTTAGTAGGAAGACAAAAGGCATCATAGGTTCAGAGAAAGGGAGAAAGGTATGAATATATAAAATGTCTGATTCTTAGTGATTTACTGCATAATCATACACACACAGACAAATCATGCAAGACATAAACAATGCAGGCAATAATCTCTTCCTAAACAATTAGTGGATAGAGTAGAATATTATCTAACAGCCAGAGTAATTAAGTAGGCTAAAATAACATTATGCAGTGTAATTACATTCTAAATGCATGGTATTTAAAATTGTAAAATTAGAAGAGAGATTTCTTTGACATAAGAAGTCTCTCAGAATTGCAGTAGGCAATCATGACCCCTTAAAAAGAAAAGAAAGGAAAAAAAGAGCTTGTAAACCACTTATGAAAAAACAATTTATCAAGTAAGGGATAGTAAATAGCTATAATTCACTAATTCCTAACATACTTCTGCTTATTTCTTTAGCTTAAAGAAATAGTAATATTAACAAATTGTCAGTAAAATAGTAAATTTATAATCAGTGTGATAGCAATTTTTCCTCCAAAATTTCTACAACATTGGATTCTTAAAAGTTTTATTAATCTATTTTGTTTTGTTTTTAGAGAAGCTCCTCATTATAAACATTCACAACTTATTGGCACATTTAAAGTACAGCCATAGTAGACATTTAAGTTTGACCAACATAAAGTTTGAATATTTAAAAGGAAATCAAAAGAGGAATATTATTTTTGAATTTTCATTTCGCCTATTATAATTGGAAGATTTTCTAAGTGAAAAAGTAAAAAAAAACTAAAAACCACTAAAATCTAGTTTAAACAATAATACAAATAAGTATCATATTTAACACCCAACAAACCACCACCATTCAATGAACTACTAATTGCCATTCTAAACTGTTCGCTTCTCTTCCTCCCCTATTTCAAAGGATAAGCTGATTGTTTTGAAAGCATCTTCTAAACTGTAAAGCATTTTATGAATGTAATATAAAATATCATCATTCAATCTAGATGATTTGAGGATAACAACATAATTTAACAAGTAATAGATAAACGACGAGATTCAAGGTTCCTTCTGTTGGCCTGCACTCCCACCTTCATGTCCAAGAACATGAAGATTTGATTTAAGAACATCTTTTTAAAAATTTTTTTTAAATTTTTTAATAAACATATAATGTATTATTAGCCCCAGGGGTACAGGTAAGAACATCCTTCTTTGTTTTAAATAACATCTGTGTAGTTATGGGTTATCACCTTCATGCCTCCCCCTCCCCTGATCTTTTCTTTTTCCGAAGAAGAAAAGATATAAAAGAAAGACAAGGATAAAGACACTAAGTAAAACTTTACCAATTAGAAGGAGGACCCAGCCATAGCCCTCTGAAATTTCTACATGATCACTGCCCCATTTTGGATTGACGTAACAGTCATGTTTCGCCACAAAGCTTAACATTAACCAGTAGTGTGTCTATAGTTTCTCCCTGTTTCCATCACAGTGTATATCTTTAAGACTGTTTTTAAGTGTTCTTTAGGGAATTTTAAAAAATGCTTCTTTGATGGCTTATGTCAGCTAGAGGCTTTAGAACACGGTGTAGCTTTCTAAAGATGACGGACTGGATTGTAAAAACTATTAATGACTATGTCATTTGATTTCACTTTATTTTCTACATGTGGTCATCGACACCATTATAATATTGTTCTTGTCAATCATGCTGCTGCAGGTAGCTTAAAAATTTTTGGTTAGTGTGGAATTCACTGTGCCTGGATAGACAAAATCTAACTCGAATAAGCCTCCCTGATGGGACTAATTGAAAAGCAAAGGAGTGCCTGCAATGCTGGGCCTCCTTTGAAGTTTCTTGGCTGAAAGCAGTCAGATTCTTAACAGCTGCTCAAGGTTCTCACCTAGGGAGTATATGTTTAAGTTTGTTTTGTTTTTTAAGATTTTATTTATTTATCTGATTATCAGATTTTATTTATTTATCTGATTATCAGAGAGAGAGAGACATAGTGAGAGAGGGAACACAAGCAGGGGAAGTGGGAGGAGAAGCAGGCTTCCTGCTGGGCTGGGAGTTCCAGGACCCTGGGATCATGACCTGAGCTGAAGGCAGATGCTTAATGCCTGAGCCACCCAGGCGCCCCTAAATGTTTAAGTTTTAAAGAAAAACAGGCACCTGTGGTGGTCACATACTTCACGAACTCCTTGCCTCCTTGTTTCCTGCTTGTGCTTGGTGTATTGATAAGACCCTAATAAAAGTAGAGACAAAGCTTGGTTCGAGGCTTTTTGCCACTAGAATATCTGGTCCCCAGGCCTCTCCTTTCTCCTACTAAGGTGTCTGGAGTATTCTTTCCATTTGCAGTCTCAGGGTTTGCTGGCCAAACCCGACCGGTTAGAGAAAGATCTATAAAACATTGGAAAAACTGGCTTTCATCCATATATTGCCTTTTCTTGGCATAAAGGTATAACAGAAAGGAGGTTTTAAGGGAATAGATTAAACGAGATGAATAAGAATTGGGTTCAAATGGTCACTAAATGGGAAAAGAGATAAGAGGTTGGGCCTACCCCCTTGTAAAGTCCTTAATAAACTTTTTATTTTGTAAGGTCTTTAAGGATTAAGCTCACAGATATTAATGTGATGTCTAAAATATTAGAAAATATGTGAGGTCAACACATGTCTAAAACTAATTATATCACAATTAATCCTTCCAAAAAGATTTAAATATTCTCCCAGTGCTGAGAGTCTGTTGTTAATCCTTCAGTTTCTGGAATCCAACAAACCTAGTTTGAATCTGACCTCCTGCTGCTGTGAGGGTTAAACAGCAAAATGTGTAGGTACTGCTTAGTCCTTAGTCTGATATACAGTAATCATTTAATAAATCTTTGTGGTTTTGGTATTATTGTGGTTGCTACTAAAATATAGCCAATAAGCCAGACTTGCTAATTGCTAGGCTATGGGGTACTAGTGGAACATGTTAACGTATGAAGTCCATAGTGTGATGATTTTTATGTTTTCTCATTGTAATCAAAAAAAGCATCCTCTGCCACCTAGTGGCTCCTTATGACCACTCAAGAAAAACATAAAAGACACCGCCCCTCCCCCAGCAAAAAGAAAAAAACCCACCATGCTTATTTTAAACAAAAGAATCATGTTGTAGATTTCCAAAAGAAACAATACATAGTAGGGAAAAAATGCTTAAATTTAAAATATTGAAATATTATTTTTCTCCAAAATATTATATCAGTCAATTAGCATTTGAATATTTAGTTGCTAATGGCATTTCTGCAGAGTGACTAGTAGCCCTTACGGGCTTTTATGCCATATTTAAATTCCTTGGTTTCTTCATAGCACAGGTGGTACATATATATAAGGATTTTATCTGCCATGATTTTATTTTATTTTATAGATTTTATCTATTTGAGAGAGATAGCAAGGCAGAGCATGAGCTGGGGTAGAGGAAGAAACGGGCTCCCTGCTGAGCATTGAGCCTGTTGTGGGGTTCGATCCCAGGAACCTGGGATCATGACCTGAGAAGAAGGCAGATGCTCAACCGACTGAGCCACCCAGGTGCCCCTCTGCCATGTTTTTAAAATATAAATATCACAAATGCTGATTTAAAAAAAAAAATTGTGGGATGCTCAGGGGCCTTCTATTTCTGTTACTTAACTTGGGGGTAAGAAAATGTTTATTTTATTACTCTTCTTTAAATATATATATGTGTTATGTAAAAATGATAGTTCATTGGGCAAAAAGGGTCATCTAGACAGAGGGGACACTGGATGCAAAGGCCGGGTATGTGTAATACCAGGTTTTGGAAACCTCAAGTCGTTCTACATATGTTGGCTACAAGGTTCAAGGGGTAAAAAGATGAGGGTAAAAAGGTGGGTGTGGTCCGATTCCCAAAAGCTTGGAATGTGAGGTATATTGACTTTAACCTGTGGGCTCCATCATAGAACTTTACAGCAGAGAAAATTGTACCGACGAAAGCTGCCACTAAATAATCACCTCGTATGTGCCAGACCCCTTTTGTTCTAAAATTATCTCAGTCTTTACAATAACCCTTGACACTCCTCCCCCTTCATTTTACCTACTGGAAAACTGAGGCTCACAGAAGTTAAGTCACTTAGCTGAAGTCACACAGCCAGTAAGTGAAGGAACCTGAATTCAAAGATGATCTATCTCTAAAGTACGACTCCATGCCAGTAAACCAGAAGGCCTATGCCATGCTTCCTGATATGGTCACATTTGTTTTAGGACATTATGTAGCATTCTCTTCTTTTGATTGACTTTTTGAGAACTAGGGAACATACTTTGGGGTGGAGGACTGTCTTTATTTTGTCTACCACCATGCACAGTAAGTGTTCAGATGCTTGCCCAATGACTCAATGCTGAGTCCAGAAAGTGTGGGCGGAAGGCACGGAAAGTGAAGCATTCTTAAATGGAACTGTATTTTCCTAAATGCATGAGGAAGCATTTTGAACAACCTTCCTAGGTTTTCTAGTCTACCCTATGTTAATAAATAACATGTATTGAGTATGGATTTTATATAATCGCCCATGTAAGACTCACAATGACCCAAAACTGAGGAAGAGAGATTACATCACTTGCCTAAGGTCTCAGATTATAACTGGTAGAGGCAGTATTCAAGGCCAGGGCATCTGACTTTAGAACCGTCACTCTTAAGTATTTTACTCTGCAGTCCCCACTGTGCTAGACTGCCTCTCAGTGAAGATTGTTGTATTCAGTATGATTTAGCAGGGTGGTCACTTCCTAGGATGACAGTGGAGATATGTGCAGCCTGCAAGCAGCACAGAGAGAACAAGAGATGTCCCTGGCCTGCCACTGTGCTCTGGAGCCTCCAGCCAAGGGCTGAGTGGGGCTCAAATTCAGCCTGTGCTTTGCTGGCAAAGTCATGTGCCAAGGCTAGGTTCACACCAAAACAGGTCCCCTGCAGGGCTCCTTTGCCAGGAAATAAGTTTGCCTTTTCCTAGTTAACATGAACGCACAATATAGGCAAACAGCCTCGTGTGGAGATCTGATTTGCTAGGGAAAGTAAGGGTAGATGAAGAGGCTAGTGAGTGTGCAGAAGAAATCACTAAGCTTCTAGGACAACTACAAGGTCAAAGAGTCATAAAGCATGATTCTCTGCTTCAGAGCTTGGCCAAGAAAGATCCAGGGCACTATCCAATCACTAAAGACTCTTTTAAGAGTCAAATCTTAAATGAACTTAAAATGATCATTCATAAGAAAGCCTGCTAATCTGCAGGGGAGAAAGACCAATTCTCAGGCAAGACCATCTGAAAAAAAGTCAACATACAGGAGACAAATCCTCCTTGTATTACCAGTTTTATTACTTGTCAAATTATTTCAACTATACCTACACAATTACAGCTTTGCTTTAAAAATATATTTTCTATAAATAGTAAAGGAATTTGAAAACTGTAAAGTATATATATATATATACGTGAGAGACTAGGATGGTCAGGGGATGATGGGAAGGATGTTGCTGATGAGATATTGATGACGACAAAGTTGAAGTCTATTAAGATTTACTGAATTCTCATGATGCCGTGGGTCAAGCAATGTGCTGAGTAATTCATATGTGATATTTAATTTTTAAACAATTATTTTTGGGGGCACCTGGGTGGCTCAGTGGGTTAAGCCTCTGCCTTCAGCTCAGGTAATGATCTCAGGTCCTGGGATCAAGGCCCGCATTGGGCTCTTTGCTCAGCAGGGAGCCTGCTTCCCCCTCTCTCTCTGCCTGAGTCTCTGCCTACTTGTGATCTCTCTGTCAAATAAATAAACAAAATCTTAAAAAAATATTATTCTTGGAACACCTACTGTAGTAAACCAGGCATATTTCTAAATGCTAAAGATAAGATGGTGAATGAGACACATTCCTCACAGAAGTGACATACTAATGAAGGAAAGCCACGATAATCAACATAGGCAAATATATAATATCAAGTAGTGGTAAATGCTATAAGCAGAAAAGTAAAGAAGGATTAAGAAATAAAAAGAATCTTTAGGGAAGGTCTTTGATGAGGTAACAATTAGGTAGAGATCTGAACGAAGTAGGCAAATGATCCATGAAAACATAAGGGGAAAGTGTTCCAGGCAGACGGACAGCAAGTACAAAGGTCCTGAGGTAGGAGAGAGCTAAGCATGTTTGAAGACTAATAAGACCAGTGGATAGAATGAAGTTAGGAAGGGAGAAAGACAGCAAGAAGAACCAAGATCAGTTGGTGGTAGTGCTAGAAGTAGTAGCAGCAATAATGGTAGTAGCTAAGTCAGTTGCAGGTAGGTCAGGATCTGGTAGGCTAGTTGACTTTCTAAGCCTGAAGATTTTGAGTTGGGAGATGACATGATCTGACAGAAAGGATTATCTTGTGGACATTGACTCATTTAATGCTTACAGAAAACCCATGAGGTGGGTCTATATTTTCATACAACAGATGAGGAAACAGAGGATTGGAAAGTATAAGTAAGTAGTGCAATTAAAATTAGAATAATGGTCTGTCTGTCCAGAACCAGGTTCTTAGCCACCAGACCTAAGCTACCATGACCAGGAAAATGGAGCTGTTAGGTGTGGTAGCCAGCCTCCAAGATGTCCCCCAATAATCTTTGCTTGTTTGTATCATACTCTCATGTAGTCTTCTCCTGCAATGCACAGGTCTGACCTGTGGGATCAAAAGGATGTTGTGGAAGTGACCAACAGTGAGTAGCCTCTGAGGCCAGTTGATAAAAGACATCCCTGTTTCTGCCAGACTTTCTTGGATGGCTCACTCTGAAAAAGCCGGTCATGAAAACCTCAAGTGGCCTATGGAGAGGCCTTCATGGGAGGGTGCTACAGTCTCCCACCAGCCAGTACCTCCCACATTTCAGCCATATGAACTGCCACTTTGGAAGAGTATCCTCCAGCACCCGTTAAATCTCTAGATGAATGTCCCTTGATCAACATCTTGTTGGCAACCTCATGAAAGACTCTGAGCCAGAACCACCAGGAATTAAGTCATTCCTGAAGTCCTAACACATAGAAACTCTGAGAGATGGTCATAGGATCAAGCCCTGTGTTGGGTTCCATACTTAGCATGAAGTCTCCTTAAGATTCTCTCTCCTCCTCTCCTTTTGCCCCTTCCCACCCCTGTTGTGCACTCATGCTTTCTCTCTTCCACAAAAATAAATAAATAAAATTTAAATAAAACAAAACAAAAACCATGACTTGCTCCTTTTTTTTTTTTTTAAAGATTTTATTCATTTACTTGACAGACAGAGATCACAAGTAGACAGAGAGGCAGGCAGAGAGAGAGAGGAAGGGAAGCAGGCTCCATGTTGAGCAGAGAGCCCAATGCGGGGCTCGATCTCAGGACCCTGAGATCATGACCTGAGCTGAAGGCTGAGGCTTAACCCACTGAGCCACCCAGGCGCCCCAGCATACTAACTTTTATTTTATTTACCTATTACATTAATTATAGTGGGTAAGTATCAAAGTTTTTATATATATATACTTACATACCACACTTACACTAAAGTATCTCTCTGAAATTCAGCAATTATAGAAAATGACCTCTTAATTTTTGTTATGGGCTAAGTGCTTGTATCTCTCTGAAATTTATATGTTGAAGCTCTAAGCTTCAACATATAATCATATAAGTGATGAGGTCATTGGGAGATCATTTGGTTAGATAAGTTCATGAGAGTGGAATCCTAATGATGAGACGAATGCTTTTATAAAAAGAGGAAGAGATACCAGCGCTGGTTTTCTCTGCCATGTGAGGACACAACATTAAATGAGGAAGAGGGCCCTCACCAAGAACCAAAAGTGTCTGCAACTTGATCTTAGACTCCAGCCTCCAAAACTGTGAGAAATAAATGTCTGTTGTTTAAGCCACCAAGGCTATGGTATTTTCTTGTAGCAGCCTCAACAGACTAGGATAGTCATGTTAAAAAAATTAAAAGGAGGGGCGCCTGGGTGGCTCTCTGCTCAGGGGGAGGCTGCTTACCCTCCTCTCTCTGCCTGCTTCTCTGCCTACTTGTGATCTCTCTCTCTATAAATAAATAAAATCTTTAAAAATATATATAAGTTAGTAAGCAGTGTTGCTCTGTGTTAACTACTAATTCTCAAGGGCAGGGAAACTGTGACATTGGAGGTGTGTTCAGATAACCACCTCTGTCCAGGTCCAGTTCAAGCATTTCTTGTCCTGACTCTATCATTTATGATCCTTTCTCTGTCTTTGGCCATCCATGCAGGAAGAGCGGCTACTGTGTCAAAGATTCCAATGCTAAGTGAACACACTTCTCTTTCTTCTTTTGAAATTGACCAGACTTCAAAATGTATATCTGGTGTCTGTGGCTTTAGCTTTCCTCATGTCTTGTGGACATCTGCAATGATATATATCTTAAGCTAATCTTGAGCTATAAATCCCCTCTAACTTGTCAAGTAATTATGTCAGTGATTATAATCCTTCAGATGGCCAGATCTTCATTTAACTCTAATTTAGGGTTTCATGTGATAGTATCCCTTTGAACATTTGGAATTTTCTCTAGTTTCATTTAAACATTTTATGCATGAATGACAACATTATAAAATATTTAATATGCTTCTTTAAATTTAAATTTTAAAGTCAACCTCATAAATTTAGAATGGTCCTCACTTTTGCCTTTCTGCATCTGGATGGGAAAGAAGAATAATTACTCTTCCTAGTCTTGGCTTGGAGAGCTGTGAGACCATCTAAAGATGTTATCTCACAGTGAGGTTGTCAGAGAGCTTAGCTAAGCTACTCCATAATATTGCTGCTTTGGCATATTCTGGGGTGGTGAGGCAGCCTGCAGGGGTCTTGAGCTGACACTAGGCCCTCCTGTGAGCATATGCCCTAGATAATAGCCCAGAGAGTCATAAATAAATGTAAATTACTGATAGGACTCCCTGAGTGGCCCCTGTGATAAACAGTCCCCCAACCTCTTCCTAGGATTTCCACCGTGTGTAGACCCTTAGATAAAAACCCTGTGAAATTTACCCAAATCCCGCTTTTTCTGGTGTGAGCCTACCAATTTGGCCTTAGCCCAGGAACCCCAAAACACTCTACCCACCAGCCCTCAAAGCATACTGTCTTCTTCTTCCTCCAGGACTTGTAATAAACTTCTCTATTTCAATTTCCCTTGTGGTCTTTTATTAAACTTCAACTTGCCAACTGATAACCCAGGGCTCTAACAACAAGTATTAATTTAACAAAGTAACAAGTGGCTATACTAATAGCAGACAAAATAGACTATAAAACAAAAAAAGTTGCTGGATATAGAGGGAATTTTTTTTTTAATAATAAAACAGCCAATCCACTCTCTGCTCTCTACTTGGCAGGAGCCTGCTTCCCTCTCTCTTTCTCTCTGCCTGCCTCTCTGCCTACTTGTGATCTCTCTCTCTCTCGCTGTCAAATAAATAAAATCTTTAAAAAAAAAAAACAAGGGCGCCTGGGTGGCTCAGTGGTTTAAGCCGCTGCCTTCGGCTCAGGTCATGATCTCAGGGTCCTGGGATCGAGTCCCGCATCGGGCTCTCTGCTCGGCAGGGAGCCTGCTTCCCTCTCACTCTCTCTGCCTGCCTCTGTGCCTACTTGAAATCTCTCTCTCTGTCAAATAAATAAAAAAAATAAATAAATAAAAAATAAAAAAAAATAAAAAAAAAAAACAAAAAAACAGCCAATCCATTAGAAGTGTGTAACAATTATAAAAACATATGCAACAGAGCTCTAAAATAATGAAACACAAACTGTCATAACTGAAGAAAGAAATAGACAGTTCAACAATAAGAGTTAGAGATTTCAATATCCCATTTTCAATAATGGATAGAACACTAGGTGAAGATCAGCAAGGAATTAAAAGACTTGAACACTATATACCACCTAGAGCTAACAGCCATCTCTAAAGTACTCATCTAACAACAGAAAAAGGCAAATTCTTCTCAAGAGCTGAATATTCTATGGACTAGACCATATGCTAGGCTATAAACCAAATCTCAATAAATTAGGAGAAATTGAAATCACATGAAGTATGCTCTTTGATGACAGTAGAATGAAATTAGAAATTAATAACAGAAAGGAATTAGGAAAATTCAAAAATATGTGGAAATGAACAACACTCTTCTAAGTAACTATTGGACAAAGAAGGTATCAAAAGGAAAATTAGTTAATACCTTGACATCAATGAAATGATGACATACATGACAAAAGGTAGGGGATGCAACTAAAGCAGTGTTTAGAGGGTAACTTATGGGTTCAATACCAACATTAGAAAAAGCAGAAACATCTCAAATTAAACTAAATCCCCCCCCCTTAAAATACTTTGAGGGGGGAAAAAAACTAAATCCAAAGATGCAAGAAGAAGAAAATAATGAAAAAGTGAGGATTTTTTAAAAATAGAAAAAAACTGAAATGAAATGAATGAAACCGAAAGTTGGTTCTCTGAAAAGATCAATAAAATTGACAGACCTTTAGCTAAATTGGCCAAGAAAAGAGAAAAAACACATTATTAAATTATTAATTACTAAAATTAGGAAGGAAAGAAGAGATATTAATATTGACCTTACAGATATAAAAAGGATTATAATGGGATACTATGAACTACTAGAGGCCAACAAATTAGATGATTTATATGAAATAGACATATTCCTAGAAAGATACAAACTACTCAACTGATATATAAGAGAAAGCAGAAAATCTGAATAGATCTTTTTTATTTTTTTATTTTTAATTTCTTTTAATTTTTAAAGACGATTTTATTTATTTATTTGAGAAAGAGAGAGAGAGAGAGCATGGGAGGTGGTGGAGGTCAGAGGGAGGAGCAGACTCCCTGCCCGATGTGGGACTCCATCCCAGGACTCCAGGATCATGACCTGAGCCCAAGTCAGTCACCCAACCAACTGAGACACCCAGGTGTCCAAAAATCTGAATAGATCTGTAACAAAAGATTGGATTAGTAATTTTAAAAAACTACCCACAAAGCAAAGCCCACGCCTAGATGACTCCACTGCTGAATTCCACCAAACATTTAAAGAATTAATAGAATTCTTCATAAACAATTCTACCTAATTTTACCAGGCTAGTGTTATTCTGATATCAAAACCAGACATAGACATCATAAGAAAGGAAAACTACAGATCAGTATCTCTTATGAATATAGATACAAAAATCCTCAATAAAATACTAACAAGTGAATCTAGCAATATATAAAAGGAACTAAACACCATAACCAAGTGGGATTTATATCAGGAATACAAGGTTGGCTTAAATCCATTAATACAATACACTATATTAATAGAATAAAAGAAATCATTGATCATCTCAATAAATGTAAAAAAAAACATGTGAAAAATTCAACATTCCTTCATGATAAAAATACACAATTATCTAGGAACAGAAGGAAATGTCTTCAAGCTTATAAAGGGCATTCATGAAAAACCCAACTTGCTTCATACTTAATGATGAAAACTGAATGCTTTCTTCCTAAGAATAGTAACAAGACAGAGTTCTCTAGTCTTGTCACTTCTATTGAACATTGTACTGTAGGTCTAGCCAGGGAAATTAGGTAGGAAAATTAAATAAAAGGCATCTAGATTGGAAAAAAAGAAGTAAAACCACCTCTACCTTTAGATCACACAATCTTATATGCAAAAAAATTCCTAAGAAATCCACTAAAAAGTATTAGAATAAATAAAAATATCCAACAAAATTACAGGATATAAGATAAATATAAATTTTATTACATTTCTATACAGCTGCAAAGAACAAACCAAAAATGAAATTAACAATTGCATTAATACTAGCATCAAAAGAATAAATTCTTAAGAATAAATTTAATAAAAGTACAAGGTTTGTAATTTTAAAACTACGAAATCATGCTGAAAAAAATTAAGAAGACATAAATCAATGGAAAGACATTCTATGTTCATAGACTGGAAGGCTTAATAGTGTTAAAAGGATAATACTCTCCAAACTGACCTACAAATTTCATGTAGTTTCTTGCAAAATTCCAGCTTGCTTTTTTATAGAAATCAAGCAACTGATTTAAAAATTTAGGGTCTCAGAATAGGTAAAAAAGAACATAGGTGGAAGACTTGCACTTCCTGATTTCAAAACTATAGTAATGAAAACAGTATGGTAATGGCATCAAGGGAGACATATAGATGAATAAAACAGAACTGAAATGTCAGGGGAAAAACAAAAAACCCAACCTTATACAATGGTGAACAAATAGACTTTTCAGCAAATTGTTTTGGGACAACTAGATATCCACATGCTACAGAATGAAGTTGAACCTCTTTTTCCACACCATATATAAAAATGAACTCAAAATGAATCAAAGATCTAAATGAGTGAGAGAAACTATAAAGTTCTTTTTTTTTTTTTTTTTTTTTAAAGATAGGGAGAGGGAGAGGTGGGGGAAGGCAAGAGGGAGAGGGAGAGAGAGAATCGTAAGCAGGCTCCATGCCAGGTATGGAGCATGATGTGAGGCTCAATCCCACGCTTAACCAACTAGGCCACTCAGTCACGCCAAAGTATAAAAACTCCTTTATGAAACCTAGGTAACCCTAGATTAGGCAATAGTTTCTTAGATATTGTATCATAAACACTTTCATTTCAAGGTGGGTGCCCATGAGAAATGAGAACACTATATCCACACAGAAATTTGTACATGAATGTTCATAGCAGTATTATTCCTAATAGTCAAAGAGCAGAACAAACCAAATGTCCATCAACTGATGAAGAGATCACCAAATATGTTCTATTCATACAATGGAATGTTATTCAGCAATAAATGGAAATGAAGTACTAATACATGCTAGCTATAACATGGGTGAACTTTGAATACATTATGCTAAATAAAAGAAGTTGGGGCACCTGGGTGGCTCAGTGGGTTAAAGCCTCTGCCTTCAGCTCAGGCCATGATCTCAGGGTCCTGGGATCGAGCCCCGCATTAGGCTCTCTGCTCAGCAGGGAGCCTGCTTCTTCCCTCTCTCTGCCTGCCTCTCTGCCTACTTGTGATCTCTCTCTCTATCAAATAATGAGATTATTATAAAAAAGGAAAAAAGAAACCCTTCAAGATTCCAGAAGAAAAAAGATAATGGCATGTATCAGGGCTGTGACAGTGGGATGAAGAGATAGATTTGAGATGAGTTTAGTTGTTAAAATCAACAGGACTTGATGAGTTAGTTGATTGGTTAGGAGGGTTAATCTACTAAAATTTGAACTTTAGTAATTCAAATTTAAGAGTATTTCTTTGCGAGCTTTTGTCGTAAGCCATAGCAGTGACACTAGATCATCAGTGGCTCCTCCCCCGAAGCCTAATGTAAAAACCAAAACAGTGAAAAACTAGCTCTCAGAGGAAGAGGAACAGCCCTAGCCTGGGTTAAGTCTTCAGTTACATTGTGATAGTAAAGCTGCACTAGTTGATAAAATATTGAAATACTTGGTTAGTAAACAGCTGATGCCTGGAGCCCAACTCCGTCACTGGGCTCCACCCCAGGACCCTGAGGTCATGACCTGAGCTCCTGGCAGATGCTTAGTTGACTGAGACACCCAGGTGCCCCTATGTATGTTTTTGTTCTTGTCCTTGTATTGTTGTCGGTTTTTTTTTGTTTGTTTGTTTGGTTTGTTTGGGTTTTTTTAGAAATAGTTTATGTGCATAGAAAAATTCTGAAAGCATACAAAAGAAAATGTTAATAGAGTTGCGTACAGGGTGCAAATTCTCACAGGAGCTGAGAAAAGATTTTAGAGGGTATTTCTTTTACTTTATAGTCTTTAGCCATAAGTGCACTTTTTTGTAATATAAAAATTCCCTTAAAATGAAATTTTAATAAATTATCTTGAATGACTTACAGTTTAAAAGAATATTCATTTTATCCTCTTATCAACCTTGCGACTATAAACAGCAGGCATTATCTCTATATTACACATAAGGATATATATACATTCTTCCTTAATACAGCTCATACAATATAATAAAAGCATGGCATATCTTTAATTATGATTTTCCTCATTCAGTCACTCAACAAATATTTACTGAGCACCTATTATGTACTAACTTCTATTAGTGGCTAGGCACTATACTTTAGAGATTATAATAGTGAACAAACCAGAGAAGTTTTCCACTGTCATGAAACTTAAATTTTTTATTAACATTTTATTTATTTATTTATTTAAGAGAGAGTGAGAGAGAGAGCATAAGCATGGTGCCGTGGGGGGAGGGAAAGAGCAGAGGGAGAGGGACAAGCAGACCCTGTGCTGAGTGTGGAGCCATCTCATAACCTTGAGATCACAACCGGAACTCAAATGGAGTCAGTCGCTCAACTGACTGAGCCATTCAGGTGCCCTGAAACATATTCGTAATGAGTGAGGAAAGAAATCAGATCATAAACAAGGACAACAGTTTAACATTATGCAGAGATTTAGAGTGGACTAATATGATGGGTAATATGACTTTTAAGAGGTAACATTTGAGATCAATGACAAAATGGAGTGATACAAAGACCAATGGATAAGTAGTGTAGGTAGAGGGCACACCCAGTGCTAATTCTCTAGTGTGGGAATAAGTTTGGCATCTTCAGGGAACCACTGGAGTGTAGCACGGTAAAGAGGAGGAGGGCAAATACTACATGAAGGAGCAGTTGGGCAGGTTTCAGATCATGTAGGACTTCTTAAGTGATAGTAAGGAGTTTAAGAAGTTTGGACTTAATTTTAAATAAAGTGGGAAGCACTTGGAGGGTTTTAAAGAGAAATGTCTTGATCTTATTTAGAGAAGCAAGAGAGGACACAGGGAGATCAGTTAGGAATCTATCATCATACTAGAGGCAAGAGATGATAGAGCCTTGGACTAGGGTGTTGGCTGTGGAGATGGAATTGGTGCTCAGCTTCAGGCTATGTTTTGGAGATGGAGTTTTTGGGACTTGCTGATGGAGTACATGGTAAAGAGAGAAAACAACAAAGAATTAAAATGTAAATTTTTGTCTTGAGTAACCTGATGGTCCTTGGGGCTCTTTACTGAGATGGAAGTCTAGGAGAGGGAGAATCAAGAATTTTACTTTTGGTTCATGTTATGTTTAAACCACCTATTTGATATCCAAGAGCTGTCCAGCAAAGAGTTGAATACATATGTCCAAAGTTCCCAGAAGGGTCGGAGCGGAAATAACAGGTATACAACCAGACTGAGGTTACCTGGAGCAGTGTGTGGATACAAGGATAAGGAAGGGCTGGTGGGGCATCCTGGGGCAAGCCGATAACTAGAATCACATAGAGGAGGACCCGCCAAGAAGCAGCCACTAGTGAGGAAGGAGAAAAAAACAATCAAGGTGAGGCTCAACTGAAGGAAGACAGTAAACCAGCTTCAAGTGTGGGGACTGTAGAATGCTACTGACTAGTGGAGTAAGATGAATATTGAGAAGAAATAATCAGCTTTGTTAACATGCAGATCACTAGTGCCCCAGAAAGTGCCTTTCAGTGGAAGGAGGGGTGAAGAAGTCAGCCAACTGGCGTGAGTTTAGGCAAGAATGTGAGGTGAGTTGATCTACTGGCAAAGACTATCCTTTCACTAGTACTTTCTAAAGACAGTGCACATTTTGATTTGAAATTGCATTTACAAACGCTTGAGAGAAAAAAAATCTCAAATATTTGTTACAAGCCTATGTGTTTTGTTTTCATGTTGAATTTCAGATGTCGCATCTCTGTAACTACTATATTTAAAAACAAATTGAGGGACAACATACACCCTAAAGTGCATAAAGTGCACTCATCTCATCATGTACGGTTTGATGGTTTTTTATGTGCACGCTCGTGTAACCAAGTGTTGAGACCAAGATAAAGAATGTGAAAAGCATCCCCTAAGGTTCCCTTGTGCACCTTTCCAGTCTGCAATCCCCCAGAAGTAAACCGATACTCTGATTTACGTAAATATTCATTGTTTTTTTTTTAAGATTTTATTTATTTATTAGAGATAGAGAAAGAGCAAGTAGGTAGAGCAGCAGGGAGAGGGAGAAGCAGGCTCTCCGCGGAGCAGGGAGCCCAGGGCGGGGCTTGATTACAGAACTCCAAGATCAGGATCTGAGCCAAAGGCGGCAGCTTAACCGACTGAGCCACCCAGGCGTCCAACATTCATTAGTTTTACTACAAAAATTTTCAAAAGAAACAAATGAAAAATCTGAAGGGCAGTTAACTGGAAACTGTGTAAACTTACCAATTGGCTTGAATAAGTATGAATACCATTATTTGGCGCCAAAATGCGGAAGCAGTTTTGAAGCCAGTCGTCTCCGAAGCCCCGCCCCATTTCCTACGCCATGACCCCTGTTTGCTCTTCTCCTTCCCAAAAGTACTGGGGCTCACCAGGCGGTGCGAAGAGACCGCTTTTCTGTCATGCGCACTAGGGATAGGCGCGCTTCCCTCTTTTCCACAAACCTAACTCACTAGGACCTGACCTCGTCATGCGCATTGAGAGTTCCCAGGAACGCGCGCGCGCACGCGCTGACCGCGCGGTCAGGCGCATGAGCAGATAAGCTCGTGAGGGCGGAAGTGAGGAGAGGCTGCGCGGAGGTGGGGGCTGCCGCGCTTGCTGTGGGGTGGGAGAGCTGCAGTATGACGCCCTCCGGGAGTCCCGTGGTTCCCCTGGCAATGATGCTGCTCTTGCTTTGGGGGGCTCCTTGGACCTACGGGCGGCGGAGCGACGTGCGCATCATCACGGACGAGAATTGGAAAGAGTTGCTGGAAGGAGAGTGGATGATAGAATTGTGAGTGTGGGACCGTTGTCTCGGATCCCCTCGGTGGGCCGAAATGTCCGTGTCTAGATCCCATTTCACCTTCATTCACCACCTCCTGCGGGTCCCAGGTTCTCCAGTACTCCACTCCGAGCCGTGGAGCAGGCGTCCCTGATTCTTCCAGATCCTTTAACTCCTCTTCGGATCAGCTTGGTCCCACCCCCTCCTCGTTTCTTACCGTGGAATATGAAGTTTCTTTTAAAATGTGCACCCTAGTTTCGTTTCTAGCGCTGTGGTGCACCTAAAAGACGGCGTTCAACTTGGAATTCTCTCAACTCACGAATTTGGGGGTGGAGGTGGTTCGTTTGACTAGTTTCTATACAGTTATTTATTTTACAATGATCCTTCACAAATTCTAGACTTACCTTTTATCAAATTTACAAAACAAGAAATTGAGCCGAAACTGTCTTCTCCTTTTATCTAATTATCCTTTGAAACTCCATTTACAGTGTTGGAATTTGAGACTCCTTTATCTTAAATTTTATTTTATAGATTGGGTATATTTTTGTTTTAGGTGCTGAGTAAATTCAAGTTGGGTTATTGTTAATTTTTTTTTTCTTTTCTCTTTCTCCGCATCTCAGTTTTCCTTTGGATGTGTGTTTTTGCAAAGTACTGAGTATCCTAGATTGTTACTCTTACGTCCAAGTGATACTGCATTAAAAAATTAATGTATGAGTGTGATTATAAACTCTTAAGACCACCGGGTCACCATTATATTTCTGGGGATTCTGTTATAATGTCTCTTCTGAATAGGTAGAAAGTAAACCCCCTGCTTTTGCTATAGTTGCTAAATTGGTGGTGGTGTTATTATTGATACAAACACCACTACTGAGTGTTAACTGTACTAAACACTGCTAACCACTTTATATACATTATCCTATTTAATTCTCTACAAAGTCTATAAGATGGGTATTATTTCCCTCATTTTACAAGTGAGAGAAATACGTAAAGGCTTTCATTAATCTGGCCTAGTATGGCAATAAAGCCTAAGAGTAGGTATGCAAATTGTTACAAAAATTGTTATAAAATTGTTATAAAAATTGTAATAATTGTTAGGACATCCCCCTTGTTTAAACAGAGTTCAGTGAGTGTTTTCCTGTATGCTTGGGTTGCCAGTTAATGGATGGAGGTGGATGTCCCTAAAGGAGAGCGCAAAAGGCCAAATCAATAACTCTAGAGTCATAAAATCGAAAAAGACATAGAACATTTATATGGGGGAAAAGATAGGGAAAAATGTTTATGTAGTGTGCCTATAATCTGTAACTTAGTGAAATGAATTTTCAGACACCATTGAAGCTGCAGGAGAGTGGAAATATAATCAAAGACAATATTGGGTTTTTATTGTCATGAATAACTTGTTTTAGCTTGTGTCAATAAAATATTCATAGTTTCATGAACATTAAACAATAGTGATTATGAATTTATATGCAAAATACAGTCAAGTAATACACGAGGTTTTTTTTTATTTAGCTCATTCAAGTAATACATGATTTTTTTTTTTTAGCTCATTTGATCAAACTATACAGTGGTCAAAAATTTATTAGATTTGAATTTAGAACTGCTCTGTGAAATTAGAATATACTGTAGTACTTGTTCTTTTTTTCCTTTAGCTTTCTGAGTTTGAGGTTAAGACTTTAAAACCATCTAAGAACAAAAGGAACCTGAAAACGGGGCCCAGTACTAGTCCTGTTGATAGTCTGCTCTTATTGCAAGTTTGTTATTTGCATTACATCCATCCTGATCAGTTTTGTTACAGAGATACTTTCAATGAAATATAATCTCTTGTTAAGGGCTTTGCCTTTTATGTATGGTACTAGTCTTGTTTTATAGTGCCAATTACTTTTAGGAATTCTATTTTCATAAAATAAGCTCAAATATAATGAAATCTAGAAATTGTACTCTTGTGTTCAACAAGTACTCGCTTTATTCTTCTTGGTTCCATTAAAAAAAAACTGAGACAAATTAGAAAATGATATACAATAAAGTGAAGAATAAAATCTTAGAGAGAATTCAGGGCCTTAAAAGATGTGGAATATCAGAGGAGTAATTAAAAAGCTAATAAACTTACCCATAGATTTGTAAACCTGAGGTCTTAGAAACTGGCTGACCAAGGGCTGGCCAAAGTAATTTTGTTTGGCTTGCCTAGTGTTTGTGTCTGGGTTAAGTTTTGAGGTAGCATTTTTACATAAAAATGCAGATTTTCAGCCTCTTTAAATAAGATAGAGCCTGCTACCTAGCTATAAATCCCTTCCTGATGGTCTTGCTGCGTGATGGTTCCCCTCTTAAGTAGGACCATGCATTTCCTTGTTCACCTCAGCCCCGGGCACTTCTATTTTTCCCATGTGTGACTCCTGTAGTGCAAATTGTTAAAACCAGTGAACTCCAAATTTGATTTTGAGGTTTCTGGTGGCCACATACTTACGGAGAAATTCAAAGGTGTTTTTTGTTTTTTGGTTTTTTTTTAAAGAATATTTATTGAGAGAAAGAGCCCATGTCTGGGAAGGGGCAGAGTGAGAAGCTGACTCCCCTCTGCTGAGCAGGGAGACTGATTCAGGGCTTGATTTTAGGACTTTGGGATTATGACCTGAGCTGAGGGCAGACACTTAACTATCTCAGTCACTCAGGGACCCTGAGAAATTCATAGGTTTTTAAAGAGCTGTTTTGCATGTGAACTTAGGAACTAATTTTTGCGTCTTAAGAACTTACTCTCAGAATTACTTTTCTGTGATTAGCATTATCATTTAGTTTTGACTTCCAGAATGTTAGACCCACAGTTAAAACTTTTTCATCTTCACAAAATTAGTCACTTTGCTATCTTGTGTTGTATAAAATATTCTTCATGAATTATACACTTAGAATTTTTATCTCCATATGATCATATTAGAGTGCTTAACTTTTTTTCTGTTCTGTTTCTCAGTTACGCTCCATGGTGTCCTGCTTGTCAGAATCTTCAACCGGAATGGGAAAATTTTGCTGAATGGGGAGAAGATCTTGAGGTCAATGTTGCAAAAGTGGATGTCACAGAGCAGCCAGGTACTGTAGGTCTGTTGTTAGTCTTTGCAAATTGGGTTCATAAGTTCATCCTGTTTGTCACATCACTTGGTCTTAACTACCTTTCATTAGGCTTTGAAAACATAACTGTACTACTTAAGCTGACTCACCTACCTCTCTGAGGAGGGATCCTTGTGCAGTAGCTGTAGAAAGCAGGTCCGTCGTTGTATATGCAGCTCATTCCTTTTGTGTGTTGCTCTAAGGGACCTTGGAAACATTACCTTCTCCCCATTCTTGCCCATTTAACTGCCCCTGATCTTTCTTTCCTTTGTATCCCAGGGCCCAGATTAGCGTGTAAGATGCCTTTAAGAAGTCCTAGAATACTGTGGATGCCAAGCCATCATTTGCATCTATACCAAGCTACTACTGTTAAATCGTGCTGCCCCATTACTTATCACTAGTAGTCTTATCATACAGTGGCATAAATGATCAAATGTTAGTAAATATATATTCAGATCACTTCAGCAGTCAAACTTTTATGTACTTTTAGTTGAGATGATACACAGTAGTGTTCTTTTTTTAAAGTTGCTTTCAGTACGTAATTGGGATTTTTTTTCATTGTTACAAAGCTCAGCTGTTTTTAGGTATAATTTCATATGCTTTCTCAGTTAGTATTTAAATAATTCAGAATCAACTTTTTTTTTTTAAGATTTTATTTATTTCTTTGACAGACAGAGATTGCAAGTAGGAAGAGAGGCAGGGGAAGCAGGCTCCCTGCTGAGCAGAAAGCCTGATGCAGGGCTCTATCCCAGGACCCTGGGATCATGACCTGAGCTGAAGGCAGAGGCTTTAACCCACTGAGCCACCCAGGTGCTTCCAGAATCAACTTTTAAGTAGTGATTGTTGGGTCATATAAAATCTGTTGTGTGTTCTTTCTTGTATTTATTTCTAATCTTTATCATTTTTAGGGCTGAGTGGACGATTTATCATAACTGCTCTTCCTACTATTTATCAGTAAGTATTTGAAGATTCTTAGTTATGGAGAAGGATGCAACATTGTATAATGAGAATAGTAGGCCTCTGGCCTGGATCATGTTTAAAGAGCATTATATTCAGTAAGGGTCATTTTGCTCTTAGCACTATCCTAGGTGTCTTTAGGTAGATGGATGAGGTATCAAACTGTCCCTGGTCTCAGAAGTTTGTAATTATTTTGGAGGGTGTTCACATGAAATGGTGTGATACCATATAGCGTAGTAAATGATTATGAGCCCAGAGTTGTGTTAAGTCCTGTAGAAAGTTTGGTAAGGGAAAAAAAAAATCACTGGGTTAGGGTGGCTCCTGGAGAAATGGGGATGTAAACACAACCCTGAATTTTCAAAAGAGTGCAGAAGTAAGCATTCCATCCTTTGAATAATCTCATGAATGGTCATAAATAGGGACATGGTGTGTTCAAAAATTGGCTAAGAAAGGGCTGTAGCTCAGTCTTCGGACAGTAGTAGGTGAAATGACAGTGCTAAATTGGAATGAGCAAGATTATGTAGTCTCCAGTATCAGGTCTTTTAGTTTGAATTTGTCTAATAAACTGGGGATAGGAAATCTCCATTCTGTGCAGGCATACCTCATTTTATTCTGCTTCCCAGATACTACAGTTTTTACAGATCGAAGATTTGTGGCAGCCTTGTATCAAGCCAATCTATCCACCATTTTTCCAACAGCATTTACTCACTTTGTATCTCAGTGTCGCATTTTGGTAATTCTTGCAGTATTTCAAACTTTTTCATTACTCTGTTTCTTATGGTGGCCCATGATTACAGCTTGGTGAAAGCTCAGATGATGGTTTACATTTTTTAGCAATAAAATATTTTTAAATGAAGGAATATACTTTTTTTTAAAGATATAATGCTATTGCATTCTTAATAGACTATAGTATAGTAAATATATACATGTACTTGGCAACCAAAAAGTCCTGTGACTTGCTTTATTGTGATAATTGTTTTACTGGGGTGGGACTGTGATACCATGGAGGTATGCCTGTACCTGCCTGATACCTTAAAGTTCATCTAGCTGGTGGGTTGAATGCCAGGAGGTACTTCTCATTTCAAATATGAAGCAAGCTGGCAATTCTTTGTGTGTTTATAGCTCCCTTTTTTTTGGGTCATCTTTTTTCTTTTCATGTTAATGCCTGTTTCCCTCTACCTTTGTATTCATCCCTACTCCCTTTGTGTCTGTTCATGTCACCATAAGTATTACTGTCCCTTTTCACTCAGTCCTTTTCTCCACATGTCCCTAAGTGGTGCTAATTATTTTTGTCATCTTCCTTCTTAGTTCTTAACATCCCCTCAACTTACCTGGAATTTCCTGTCCTTTCTTTAGCTTACATTGTTTATCATGCCTGTTCTTTTGCCTGTTGAACTCCTACCTGTTTTTCAAAAACAGCTCAAATGCCATTGCCTTTACAAAAAGTTCTTTTTTGGGTGGGGGCTTCTTGTGGTCTTTGACTCTGAATGACTGCAGGATCCTCTAACCCTACTATAGGTAGTAGGGAGCTCTTGAAATTTTTTGCACTTATGTGATAAAGAGAGAAGTATTCTATAGGATTAGACTGGAAGTATTATTGAGAGTATTTTGGAAATAGTGATGGTGTAGGAGTAGAGAGAGCATTTTTGAACCTATGAGAACTCCATACATTGGGAATGGGAAGGAGGGAGGGGGCTGTCAGGAAGAATGCAAAGTAAACTGTAGAGTAGAATTACTGAAATAGGAAAGGAAATACGACCAGATACCTCCAGCAATTTAAAGTAGCTTGGTTAAGATGATGAGATTAGGGCTGAAAATACCAGAAAAATGCCTTAAATTTTTTAACCTATATACTTAAAAGTAACTAGTAATTAATAAGTGCAGACACTGTTCTAACAATTTTTCATAGTCATTCTTTTATATGGGCATCACACATTTATTGAGATATAATTGATTTATTGTCTCATTGTTTTATTGTTTGGGAAGGTAAGACTAGTCTGAAGGCTTACGATTGTTTATAACCCCGTTTAAATAAATTTGGAGCTAAGATGTTATGAGTGCAATTAGTTCAATTTGTTACTTGTGCATTATTAATGATTTTGAATATAAGGATTGATTGTAGAATGAGGTTAAAAATAGCAATACAAAGTTTATTAGGTTTTGTTTAATATGTGATTCTGATCCTCTTTAGTTGTAAAGATGGTGAATTTAGGCGCTATCAGGGCCCAAGAACTAAGAAGGACTTCATAAACTTTATCAGTGAGAAAGAGTGGAAGAGTATTGAACCTGTTTCATCATGGTTTGGTCCAGGTTCTGTTCTGTAAGTATGAGGATTTTTCTTTTATTTATTTCAGAATTAACTGGACCAGTTACATTTTGTAGAAATAAAGCGTTTATACTGGGTTTTAATTCTTGGACCCTTAAGGTACATTCATATTTGCTGTGATATTTTTAGTTTGACTTTTTCTTCTGAGACAAAAATACTTTGATCCTTGTTAAGCTAAAAGGCAGCATTCACTGGAATTGAAAGCCTTTTCAGGAATATTTTCCTTTTCAGGAATAATCTGTGGATTATGGTCATTTCTATCATATTCAAAAACTAATCAATCTTCCTGAGCAATATGATGGGTAAAGTTATCATTTGAGCTTAATACTGAAATAAGAAGCCTTAAACATATACCTTTTAGATTGCTACCTCTTGCTACCTTTAGATTTCAGTTCTTAATGTGATTGAATTATTCTACCCATCTGATAATTTTTTGTTGAATGAATGTATGGATGAACAGTGACCCTAATGGCCTGAGTAACCACTGGGTTTAATATATATAGCTAGAGATATGGAGTAGTAAGAATTGGAGATGGCTAGCATATTTCCTGCTACCTATTGGGGGGTAAGGTCTCACAGGTCATTTGAGAGAAATCTAGAAATACTGAGTTTTGCTGAGGTCCCCATGAATTCATGCTGGTGTGGCTAAGCTATCTCTTCCTATCTCCTCACGACACTTGCTCTTGGAGGATGGGGGGGTTGTTACACCAATGGTCTAAGAGAGAAAAATGCTGTGGATTCTGGAAGTGGAGGAAAGATGATCCGTAAGCAGTATTTTGAAATAGAATTTTGTCTTTAGCACCTTTCCCTTACATCTTTCTTCCTGTGAGAATCTGAATTGAATTGTCCTGTATTTGTCTGAATTCCGCCTACTGAACCACCATGCCAACCCAGTTAAGGCACCTAATATTCCTGATAGAGCCTAATTAGTGCTGACTGTAGTGAGGCTACATAGTGCTTTGTTTCAGTTCCTTGTTCCTCTTCCCATTTTGCAATTTAAACAATGGAAGGAATATGATTGGATCACCTTTTTAAATTGAACTGAAATGCAACTGATTTTGTTAATTTGAAATCTCATAAATGATTCCTCCCTTCTCCAGTAGAAGAAGGGGTTGCTTGTAAGTCTTTGTTGAATCCTCAGAGATTCAGCAGTCCATGTCTATTGTCTTGGTGGACCAAATAAGAGGTATTTTCAAGTGTTAATATGGTCACCCACCCAATGATGGCCAGTGGGTTAGGTGATCCTGTGTACAGGAACTTTTGCTTAGGTGTGAATTAGTTTATGTGTTGGTGGCAACACCTGCACCAGAGGGGAAACAGTTGGGAACCCACAAACCCTTTTAGTTCTCAAGCATGCCTTTCTAACTGCCCATCTAAACTACTTGGGTTTATGTGAAAATAATAATTATTTTTATTTATATTATTAGTATTTATTTCCTGTGTAATTTCTTTGTATATTATTAAGCTATATCAAATTAATGGTATTGTAAGTTTTATTTAATTGTAATACAAAGTTAATTCCAGGATCAGTTCTATAAGTGCTCCCAGTTCTTCCTTCAGAATCCCTTCTCTGATCATTTTTTGAAGAATTTTAAGGATCAATAAGAGTTTCCATTGCCTTACAGTACATTTGACTCTAACTGGCTCCATAGAGCTTGTAAGCTGTTATTCGGAGTATATTGGAGAAATCATCAGGTGAAAGTCTAATGGCAAAGCAATAGAGAAAAGGAAAAAGGTTACCAAGTGTTTTATTTATGAGGACATCACATAGTGACAACAATTCAAGAACTGTTAATTTTCATTAATGAGACTTCTTAATACAGGCTTGAAATCAGTGATGTATCACTGATCTTGATTAACACTAGCAATAAAATCTGTCATGTCAGAGAAATTATAGAAATTTACCCAGAAGGGAAGGTATAGATATACACACATTCTGATTCAAAGCTGTGTGTCTTACTCAGTTTCTCAGTGCTCTCTCCTTTCTTTCAGGATGAGCAGTATGTCTGCACTCTTTCAGCTCTCTATGTGGATCCGGGTATGGGCTAAAGTTTTATTTCTATTCTTAACATTTTTGACACCACCCCTTTATTTTAAACAACCAGGTTTTTAGTTTATTTTTTAATTTTCATTTTAGACTTGCCATAACTATTTTATTGAAGACCTTGGATTACCAGTTTGGGGATCATATGCAGTTTTTGCTTTAGCAACTCTGCTTTCAGGACTACTACTAGGACTTGTAAGTATTTCGTTTTTCAGAGTACTAGGGAAAAAACCTTTACATCTGATAATTTAATATAGTTACACTAGCTCTATCACATACATTGAGATTTCTTGTGTTTGTTTTTGTAGTGTATGATATTTGTGGCAGATTGCCTTTTTCCTTCAAAAAGGCGCAGACCACAGCCATACCCTTCCAGTAAGTATGTTTTTTAGTGTTTATTTTTTATTCACTGTAATCCTGTTCATTTCTGTGAATACAATCACAACTCTAACAGGTTGCCCTTCTAGCTTAGTGTGCTAAATGTGGAATGGTAGGTTATATTGGAAGGGGCAAGGGGATATTTATTTCATGTAAGAATGACAACCTGGTGAATTTTGAAACAGTTATTTTCTTGGCTTTTATGATGTAGAGAATTTTAACATTGCATATAACTTGTAGATATTTAATGACATTGATCTGATGTCATTTTATTTGAACCATCATATTCCTGGGTCCATTTGAGTATACTTGAATCAGAAGAAGTTGAATATATTCTGCTCTTGAAGTCATTCATTATTATAGTGACTACATTTGAAGATTTTTCTTTGTATGCTAGCCAAGTCTTGTTTTTATGATGGGATATTGGGAAAAGTAATTCCCATAGCTGATTAGGAGTGGCATTGACATGGTACTACAAGATGAGTTTATATAATTAGAAATATTCACTGATGTCTTTCTTAGTATAATTGCCTCTCAAACATGCATTTAATCTTGAAAATTACAGTGTTATGGAAGCCCCCCTGTTTGCTGTTTATAAAGAACTTTCACATTGTGCAATCCCATTCACTTTCCTGTAACTCTGGATTTCATAAATGATACTCTTTCATTTTTGTGGTTGAGGAAAGTAAGGCTCAGAGAGATGAACTATTTTTCCAGGGTTACACAGAAGTGATAGAGTGGAGATTAGGGCCTAAATTAGACTGTTGGCATGACATTTTCATTGTGCTGCCTTTCATGACTTAGGATTTATTGAGGTCAGGACTCATGAAATGAAGTCAGTGGAGATTGCTGATAACAGATTATCTTTTCATTTCTTAGATCATTATGTCAATACTGAAAAGGACATATACAGGGGAAGGAATCATTTTATCCAGCAAGAGCCAGTGACCTCTAGGGAAAGAAATGCAAGCATAGATTACTTTGTAAAAGACAATTTAAAAGTTGGTGAATGTACATTTAATATTTATATCACTTGAAAAACCTTAACAGATTTGTCTCTTAAGTAATCTGTGGCACAGCTGATAGATAGCACACTTCAGTGTGATACCGCCCCTTCTATAGCAGGCCACATGATTTAAGTTGTTTTCTAGGATGTATTTAGCTTAGATTTTGAGTTGCTAGGGAAAGACCCAACTCAGTCCAGCTTTAAGCAAAATAGAAGTTTATTGCCTCAGGGAGCAAGGAAGTCTGGGGGCAGAGATGGCTGGATCCTAGGGCTCAAATGTTAAGAAGTTGTGTTTCTGAATTGCTTAGTTTTCTATGCCTTAGCTTGTTCCATTTTTGGCTCTTTCTAGTCCTTCGTGTAAAATGATTAAGCTCATAATCCGGAGTAAGAAGGAGATACACTTTTCCACTGTACCCGCCTATCTTAAAAAATTCGTGGTGCACTCCACTAGTGTAAAGAGCTCACTTGTTTGGAACAATCACTGTAAATCAGGGTTTCTCAGTCTGGACGTGTCTCACAGTTGGGCTGGTGAATTCTTAATTGTGACAGACTGTCTTTTGTACATTGTTGGATGTTCAGCAGCATCCCACTGGTTGGAAATAGCACCGTTCCTCTTAGTTGTGACAACCAAAAATATCTCCATACATTGCTAAGTGTTCTTTTGGCAGGGGGTGTAGGGTGGAGGTGGGTGTGGTGGCAGCAAAATCATCCCTGATGGAGAACTACTGTGAAATGTATGTGGTGCTCACAACTACATGCTATGTGGTACAGGGAAGGGGCTATTAACCCAACAGAAAGGGGGCGCCAGACCAAACAACAGATTGTCCACCATGTGGTAATCGCTTCGGTGTTTTCTTCTGCCTTGCACCCTTGCGTCTCCCTACTCTCTTCTGGATTGCCTAAGATTAGGGGCAGTCTAGGATCATTGAACAGATTGAAGCTCCTTGGCCCAGTTCTGTGTTCTGTGTCTCTTAGTAACCTGGTATGTTCTGAGTTTAAGCTAACTATCAATAGGCCTTGTTAAAAAAATAGAAAGGGTATGTGTGTGTGGACAGTTAAAAATTCATTGAGCTGTACACTTAAGATTTGTACATTTTATTATTTATAATTATGTCTTAATGAAATTATGTATGTAAGGAAGAACATTCTGAAACTCCTTGGAAAAAACCTGGATGGGAATATAACCTTCAGTTGTAAATGTCTCATTCTTGTTCACCTGGGAACTGAAACAAGGGTAGTGTTGGAGTTTGTTTCAGTGTACTTGTTCACTGGAAGATTTAATAGCAAATTAGGGTGGTTCTAGTGAATGCAGTGTATGTTCTTACAGCATCCACATTCACAGCATTAATTTTGATTTGTTAATTTCAGTTTGGTTCATAAACAGGCAGGTAATTGTAATGAATTTGGTAAGTAAAATGGATCTTCCTAACCACTTTTTGTTTTTACGGTGTCACTCTTAAAGATGACTTTTTCCTTTTGGAAATCTAAGCTTATGGTTGATAAATAAGTGGCAAAGCAGTTTATGGGCATATGAATTGTGTCTTCATTTTACTCTAATGCAAATCTGTTACAGCAACAACAACAAACATTTCTGGTCTTAATCTTTTTTTTTTTAAATGCTCACCGTGAATGTTTTTATCTTATTACTGACTGTATTCCTTATGCTGTACTTTTCATCTCAGTGACTTATTTATTTTATAACTGGAAATTTGTACCTCTTAATTCCCTCTGGTCTTTATCTTTAAGAAAAATTATTACCAGAATCTTCTCAACCGTTGCAAAAAGTGGAGGAGGAGCAAGAGGATGATGAAGATGTTTCAGAAGAGGAAGCAGGAAGTAAAGAAGGAACAAACAAAGACTTTGCACAGAATGCCATAAGACAACGCTCTGTGGGTCCTTCATTGGCCACAGATAAATCCTAGTTGGTTTTTATTAATACCATAATATTATTTTGGCAAAAAGAGAAGATCGAACATTTCTTTTGGTTTGAAGTAAACTGTGACATGCTTGTACATTGCAGGGTTCAGTCTAGATTGTCATTAGATTGAACAGACTACCTTCAGAAAATAAAAGTAGCACTACGTAAAAATGCATAAAAATGTTTGAAATAGGATTTAAGAATGGCAGTGATGGTTTAAACAATTCTTTAGTGTTTTGAAAAATCTGGTGCCAAGCAATAACATTTCACTATGTTTGTTTAATAATCTGTTTCAAGTTTTCTGAGTTGAAAAATTACATTTCCCAAATACTGCATTATTGAGGTAGTTAAGGAGATTACTTTGGAGAAAAAGATTTCTCATTTGGTATAATTTTTCTCAGTTTCACTGTGTGAAAAAAAGAACGTATTTCCCATAAATGGGAACTTTGCCCATTGTCTCAAGAAATGTGTATTTCAGTGACAACTCTGGTTGTTCTAGAGATAAATAGCCCAAAATTTCATCGTATTTTTAGATTATGCAACTAATAAAAACTACCTTGCTTAATTACAGTTTTCTACATGTGATAATACAGGATATGCTACTGATTTAGGAAGTTTTTATATAAGTCGATGGTGTTGTCTTGATTCCTATAAAGATTGGTTATCTTTTTTGTTCCCCTCTGTTCAATGTACAATTTGTATTTTTCTTAACCATGAGTTACATTTTTCATTTTCCAAATTGGATAATTTTCTGGAAATGTTTTTCATTCTTAATAAATAGCCCTTTTTTGTTGTTTCAAATCGAAGTTTACTGAGGGATCCTTAAAATTGAAGAGCTGTCTACCTATCATTTACAATTTTGGCCATTCATTTCAGATTTTATATCATTCTGTTGAACCTCTACTTGAACCTTTTTTTTTTTTGGATATGAAGGTGAACATTCCTGATTTTTATCTGATGTTGTGGAAAAGCCTTGATATTTTACATTTTGCAAATTCATAGAAAATTAGTTTGATATAAAATAAAGTTAGCATTCTACTCAGGAAAAAGTATTGTTTAGTGTATGTTTTCAATGTATAGTCATCCTCACAAAGTTCTTAATTTTACAAAGTCTGTATATGCTTGCTGTTTACAAAATCATAGCATTCTTACGTTTTGGACACATAGAATCTGTGTTCTGCTGTACTTTTTATTGTGTAGTATTTCACAAGTCAGCATCAGCAGGATGGGACAGTTAGTATGGTTTTACTCCACAGAGAGAGCACAGAGTTTTTACCTTACAGCAAAAGTGGGGAGGGGTGCTGGGTGGCAGTAAGAACTGTATTATGTACAAGAAGGGAAAAAACCATAACTCAGAGTGAATTACTTGTCCATTATGTAATAGTTTTTGTCATGTCCTCTTTTGTCTAGATTCTGCTTCTGTGTGAATCCATTAGACTTATACAGTATAATGTACAGCAGTTTTCTTGAAAGGCCTTGCCTTTAGAATATTAAATATTCTACCATTGCAGAGTTTGGATGTGTAATAATTTTGTGTTGCTTTAGAAAAATAGTCTAAGCACAAAATAAACTTTTCTAAGCACTTCATTAAAGCTGGAGATAAGTGTGATTTCTGGCTAGAAAAGCTTAATGTATTTAATGATGTTCCAATGAATAGTTCTGTCACTGTGTGTGTTCTTGATCTGTACAGTCAAAAGGCTAGAGTCCTACACATCTTTTTCTTTTTCTTGAGATGATAGAGAAAAATAGTACTCTTTAATCACGCATGTTGTTTTCTAGTGTTCTGGTATATACAACATAGATTTTAAGTTTCTAAGAGGTTAGAAAATACGATATATGTAGAAAATTAAAAGCAGCCTGAATAGGCAGAGACATGATATTTCAGAAAACATAAGCTTGCATTTCATCAGGACTCTGGCGTCTCTCCAGTGACTCTTCGGTCACTTTAGACATCTGAATAATCAATTTTCGGTCACACCAGCAGCACGCAGAAATGATACGGGATCATTTTACCTTTAACAGATCCCTTTTGTTTCCATTACTGAGTTAACGGTGCTCTATATGGCAGCTTAGGAGAGATTAAGGTGCAGTGTGAACGTTCTGGAGAACTCTTCTCCCCACTCCCAGTAATTACTCAGTGCTACTGTGGAAGTGGAAAATCTGATCACTCCGATGGAGAACGCAGTTCTAGCACATACTGCCTAGATACTTAATGAGCAGGAATGAGAAGAGTTGTAATGAAGAGTCCTGTGTATCTCATAGTAGCTTCCGTTCACCTGGGTTCTTTTTTCTTTTTTTTTTTTCTTTTAAAGATTTTATTTATTTGAAGACAGAGATCACAAGTAGGCAGAGAAGCAGGCAGAGAGAGAGAAGGAAGCAGGTTCCCTGCTGAGCAGAGAGCCCGATTCAGGTCTCGCTCCCAGGACCCTAGGATCATGACCTGAGCCGAAGGCAGAGAGTTAGATTGAGTTAGACTGAGCCACCCAGGGGCCCCCAGGGTTCTTTTTCCTCCACATTCTTGCCAAAACATTTATTATCCCTTGTCTCTTTGAGTCTACCCATCCTGACAGGTGGAAGGTGGTACCTCATTGTGGTTTTGATTTGCATTTCCCTGAGGGTGAGTGATGTTGACCATCTTTTCATGTGTCAGTTGGCCATCTGGATGTTGTCTTTGGAAAATTGTCTAGTCAGGTCCTCTGCCCATTTTAATCCAATCATTTTGGTGTTTTTGGTGTCAAGTTGTATAAATTCTTTATATATTTTGGATATTAGCCCATGACTGGATAGATCATTTGCAGATACCTTTTCAGATATCTTTTCAGTTATTCAGTAGGTTGCCTTTTTATTTTGATGTAGTCCCAATAGTTTATGCTTTTGTTTCCCTTGTTTGAGGAAACAGAAAATGTTGCTAAGGTCAATGTCAGAGAAATTACTGCCTATCTTTTCTCCTATAAGTTTTATGTTTTTAGGTCTTAAATTTAGGTCATTAATCCATTTTGAATTTATTTTTATGTATGGTGTGAGAAAATGGCCCAGTTTCATTTGTAAATGATGCTTTGAAAGCAGTTTTCTGTCAGGTTGTGTCCTTATTCAGCCCAGTTCATCAAAGGCATTCTTCTCCCATCCAAGTACTAACCAGGCCCGACCCTGCTTAGCTTCCCAGATCAGACGAGATCGGGTGCGTTCAGGGTGGTATGGCCGTAGACTGGATGCAATTACATTATGAGATTAACATTAAAGTAAACATTTTGACTCATTTTAGGGTTACCCAGAATATTCTGATCCATCACAACAGTTTAAGGTAGAAGTCTTTCAATAAATTATTTTTGTCCAGTTTTATTGAGGTATGATTGACAAATTACTTTTGATATGGCTCTTTTATTAATAAAATGATTGATTTGGGGTGGAATTTAAGTGAGTGGTCCTACTGAGTAATTTTATAATGGTAAAAGTAAAATTTTAAGTATCTTGCAGATTTAGATTTGTATTGTATATATAGCAACTTTTGCATTTGTTTTAATACCATTAAAAGTAGAACAATGATAAATTTAAATTGGAACTTTGATATTACACAAGTAGTAAGGTCAAGTTACACACTTGGACAGATCTCAAATATATCCTTTTTTTAAATGATTATTTCTTTTGACTTATTAATTACAAATGGTGGTAATATCAGCATTGTGGCCATTAGTGAAATCAGCTGTTTCTCCTTTCTACCCACCTGGCTGTCTGTGACATTATTTTTACACCTATTTTGGTTGTGTTTTGACAACTCAGACTGGTTGTATCCCTGAAAATGAAAATATGAAAAATGAAAATATAAGAGGTCAATTGACCAAATAGAGGTTTGATTCTGTGAAATTTCTTTCAAATCCAAATATAATTAAGGTCAGTTTTAAACTGAGTGAAAATATACTTAATTTTGAAGAATAAATTAAGTTATTAAGTATTTTTGAAAAACTTTCCTAGGTTCAGTGTTTTTAATACAGTATGTCACAGAAATAAGGTTACTAGTAGATTGGGGATATCAAGCCCAGTACTTAGGAAAATTCAACTTTTTGCTACCTGGGCGTTCTGAAGAAAATGTCTCTGAACTGAAGATGTTTCTGCTTCCACAGAAGCATACATAGTATATACTTGGTTGGAAATTTTAAATGAAATCAACTTTGTCTCCGCCTCCCCCCAACCTAATATTCCTGAAACTATTTGAACAAATCCTTTGTTGTTCCGTGAACATGTCTCATATTCCATCTGTTGGTTTAAGGGTCAGCTCAAATCCCTTAAGTCCTATTTGGCCCACAATATTTTTTCTTTAAAAACTAAACTAAAATGTATTTTCATCCTTCCCTGGCAGTTAAATCACATTATGTCTTGTGATATTTCTTCTCATATTTATTATATCAATTAACTGAGTAATAGAGCAAACCACAATACATCCCTTGGCCTCAATGTATGAGTTAAGTGATTTCTGGAGTTCCCTACCTTTCACAAGATAGTCAAGGCATTCATAAGTTGTCTCTAAAACATGATTGTCATCACCTTGAGCCCTGAAAATACTTTAGTTTGAGACAAAGCATACTCTTGGGCATAGACTTGGCAGGAGACCTTGGAAATAAGTCTTGTCTCTGTCCCTGACCAGGAATGTGACTACCCCTCTCTACACTGATGGTTCATTTTTGTGAAATGAGTGTAAGTCGAGTAGTCTAGTCGTTGGATAAATTACTTTAAGGAAGTTCTTGAAATGAACAGTGAAGTTACTTGCAACGTTAGCTTCCTGGGCAGGTTTCCTAGAATATTAATGCCACAGGAATGAATACAGTTGAATAGTCAAGCTGTTCATGTTGACAGTAAACTGGGTGTCACTAGGCACCAGCTTGGGTCCTCAGTCTACCTGGATGGGGGAGCAGGAAAAGAAAAAGGCTATATAGTCTATCTTCACTATCATTGTAAGCACTGATGTCTAGTCTACTCTCTGACATTTACATCCTTCACAGCAGAACTAAGATTTTCCGTTCTCCATCTTCTCTGCAGCCATATGCTTCAAGATAAGCTGACTTCCTCCTCACCTACTAGGGTTGAGTTTGGATTATTAAGACTTGATGATCCAAACCAGTGACTGACATTGTCAATGGATATGTGGTCCAGCTTGAGCCAGTGAGGAGGTAGGGGCTTCTTATAAGGTTTCTGCTTAAAAATGAAGACTCAGGGGCGCCTGGGTGGCTCAGCGGATTGAGCCGCTGCCTTCGGCTCAGGTCATGATCTCAGGGTCCTGGGATCGAGCCCCGCATCGGGCTCTCTGCTCCGCGGGGAGCCTGCTTCCTCCTCTCTCTCTGCCTGCCTCTCTGCCTACTTGTGATCTCTCTCTGTCAAATAAATAAATAAATAAATCTTTAAAAAAAAAAAATGAAGACTCAAAGGAGATGTCTTTTTCTTTTGGAGTTGACTATTTTCTTGGAATTTTGTGATCACTTTACAGCCCGAGGATGAAATGAACAAATGAGGCGTAGCCAAGAGAATCAGAAAAGCAAAGCTAGAACACATCCTACCTCCAGACATCTCGTTATTAGAGGTCATTTTTCTTATTACCTAACCATGTGGAATAGGCTTTTCAGTTACTTATAACTAAAGTTATCAGCATGTCACCTTTCTGGACTTTGTGAGCAAAGGCATCTTGATTTGGCTTAACTCAGCTCAATTCCACGTCATTTTCAGATTGCTCACCTCAAGCTGTGTGGTTTACTTTTCTTTCTGTGACATTCCAAGGTCAGGAAGAAGAGTTATCTTTATATATGTGGTTGAAGCTAATTAATGGGGTAAGTCAGATGTACTCCAAATAGGCTTGGTAGTGAAAAGTTAAGTGAGTATAGTTTTCTTTTTGGGGAGCTATTTTTTTTTTTTAATTTTGCTCACATTTTTATTACATTAATGTTAGGATCTATAAGCATTAGAGATGAAATCCTGGAAGCTAAAAATAGTATGTTGAGTGTAAGTATAGCTAGCTATGTAGTGTTCACTCAGGTTTTAAGCCTGAAATAGCCATGTTAGGCTTGTAAATTCCTCTTTTATTTGGATTTTGTGTTTAGTGAGCAAAGCTTATCATATATGACAGCGACTTACATTTTCTACTGAGAATGAGAACAATATGAGTTTGAAGATGGTAAGAAGGAATTATTTTGCCATTCTGTCCCATTTGAGGTGGAGCAAATAAAGGAGGTAATAAAGGGTGAAGTTTGTTTATGTTTTCTGGAATGTTTCTCTCTTCTAAGTTTATTGTTTGTTGTATGAGAAAATGAGAATGTATGAGAAAATGCCAGTCATAACTTAGCACATGCAAACAGCTTGATATGGAATGTTTCTTAATCTGATGTTTATGAAAGGGGATTCCAGCTGAATAACCCTACTGCTTAATAGACTGTAATTTGCACTGTAGTTTGAAATGTTTATTTTGCAGACCTGTCAAGAATGCAGTTACTTTTTTTTGATGCCTGAGCTCCTTGTCAATGTATGCTTTGATACCTTATTGTTGGAAGAGTCACACTGCTTGCTAACTTTGAGTTATATGCTGCATGTAAAAATTTTTAGTTGTGTTTGGTGTTTATGTATGAGTCCAAGTTGTTAAATGGCTTGAGCTTTCAGGTTGATTTTTATTCTGAAGATATGCAGATTGTGCAAAATGACGTGTTATGTATTCTCACCCTTGGATATGAGCTTACAGGGAAATTATAGTATACAAAGATAAGACACTGATGAGTTTTTCATTAAAGGCTGTCTTTTATTCTGGAATGTATCCTTCTTAATGTTTTTAAAATTAAAAATGCCATATTTTTAAAAAAATGATCTTACCTTGGTAAAGTTAAGAATTGACAGTCTTTTGTATCTTAAGTTCAGAGAATTTTAGTGGACCATAACATTTTGAAGTCTGGGAACCACCTGAAGTTTCTTCCCTAGACAGCTCATGAAGGACAAAGAGTAAGAATTCTAGTCTCCTCACAACCGATTTCTTATTTCTTCATAAAATTTTCTCTGAGTGGAGTTATTGGAAGCCATGCCATATTATGCAACTGTAAGCTTAAATGCTCTGTTCACATTGTTAAATAGAACCCAAGTCTGATCAAGCAGGGCTGTTGGCTTATAGGAGATCTAGCAGGTCACAGTTTGTATTACTGTGCAACGGAAGCCTGTAGTAACCTCATTTTTCTGTGTCTCTGCGTTATGCTGGACTCATCAAGGAGAACAATTGAATTTTTGCTTCATCAGTAACATTTCCACCTGTTCATGTACGGAGATGAGTTTAAATCTGATACAGGTGCTAAGGAATAGAAAGTACCAGTTGGGTACACTGAGGGTCTATATAGCATTATTTTTTTCTGGTTGAAGCATCATTATTATATAGTAGCAAGGAGAAGTACCCAAGTTAAGTTCGTATCAGTCACTTTCATGTTCTGGCACTACAAAGCTCAACAAATGTTTGCTTACTATATTTCTTAGCTGTTTACCACTGATCTCGAGTTAGACAAAGAAAGCTCTGACTTTACACAAAATGGTTTTTATTAGAATATTTTTCATTTTATTTCTCTAATAATATTCTGCCCCATGATCCCCATAGATTTACTTTATCTCTCCTGTGAGGTATTGTTGGTTTTTTTTTTTTTTTAAGATTTTTATTTATTTGACAGAGACTACAAGTAGTCAGAGAGGCAGGCAGAGAGAGAGGAAGGGAAGCAGGCTCCCTGCTGAGCAGAGAGGGCCATGAGGGGCTCAATCCTAGGACCCTGAGATCATGACCTGAGCTGAAGGCAAAGGCTTAACCCACTGAGGCACTCAGCCACCCCTCCTGTGAGATATTGTTAAGAACACCTTACTCACGGGGCACCTGGGTACCTCAGTCCGTTGAGCCTCTGCCTTCGGCTCAGGGCAGGATCCCAGAGTCCTGGGATGAGTCCTGTGTCCCTGGGGGAGTCTGTTTGTCCCTCTCCCTCTGACTTTCCCCTGCCCATGTTCTCTTGTGCTCTCTCTCTCTCAAATAAATAAATACAATCTTTAAGAAGAAAAAGCACACTTTACTCGAATGTACTGCTGTAGAGTTTACAAAGGGCTTTCACAAGCTTTGTCTCATTTGACTCACAACATCCTTAATGAGTGGACAGGGCAACTATTATTATGTTACTGTTAAGGAAATTGAAACTCAGACCAAAAGACCTTTCTGAGGTTACACAACCATTAAGGGGGTGGATTTAAGACTTGAACCTGGGCACGCACTTCGGTAGAGTTTGGTGTTTCTCAGATTATCTTAAGCTCACTACTCTCACAAGATGTTTCATGAAGAAGAGTCTCATGGTAAAATGAGTTAGGGAAAGCTTGTATATGCTGCTCCTTCTGGATGTTCTTAGTTCAGTCTAAAATCCCTGTGCCAGTAACACCAGGTTACCTTTGTTTAACCTGATGCTTCCCTTTATTTGAATATAGAACCTCTTTTTAAATTAAAATTCTTTAAACATCTCAAGGTGTTAGTTTCCCTTAAAGTACACTTTGGGGGAGTGTTAATGTAGGAACTTCTATACCATGCTACTCGCACCTTATAGGAGGTTTCCTTTATGGTACCTCATAATTTAAGCTTCCTACTCAGTTGAATGCTGGCTTCCTGAAAATATACCAGAATAATCTTATTGATTAAGCAAAGCTGAATTTATTCTTTACCGTGGTTAGGACAATCACTTCATTGACAGAGTCTTAGTATACTGTGTTCTGGAGAGAGGGAGAACAAAGGCAGATTATTTGAGTTCTTTTGGGGTCTGGTTTAAGGTGGGTTTCTTGACTGGAGGTCTTCTTTATGACTGGACAAATTTGGGACTAGAATTTTAAAGTAAACCTTGAAAAGCAAATAGTCATTCAGTGCTACCTGTTCTGAGAAGGGAGTGTATACTTTGCTTAGGGGAAGTTGAATAGTCTAGTGGTCAGATGAATGACTTTGAGGAAGTTCTTGAAATGAACAATAAAATTTTTTGCAACTTGAGCTTTCTGGGGTCATGTCCTAGAATATTAATGCCATGTGAATGAAGACAGTAGAATAGTAAAGTTGTTAATGTTGACAGCTATGTGATTGCAGGTAGTTTCAGTTCTCAGTATCACCCTCTTACTGCCATTCTTTGGTTTGAGCTGAGAGATTCATAACGGGCTGTGGTCTCACAATCTTTACTATAGGTCTTCACTGATGTTTGTGGCATTGTGGTCACGTATCACGGTTCCTAGATGGTTGTTTCAACATCCATAAAGTTACTTTTTTTTTTCTTTTCATAGATCATTTATTTAATTATATGGTGGGACACCAGTTGCATGGCAGCATTTAAAACTTGCAGGAGCACCTGGGTGGCTCAGTCATTAAGCATCTACCTTTGGCTCAGGTCATGATCCCGGGGTCCTAGGATCAAGCCCCTCGTGGGGTTCTCTGCTCAGCGGGAAGCCTGCTTCTCCCTCCCCCACTCCCCCGCTTGTGTTCTCTCTCTTGCCATCACTCTGTCAAATAAATAAATAAATCAATCTTTTAAAAAATTAAAAAAAAAAAATTTGCCATCACCCATCTGAGCCCCTCTATAACGGAGAGCTTTTAGGAGAAGGGTTATGATCAGAGTTTGTCGAGTACCTTTTAAACCTGAGCCAAGAGTGCCCAAATTAAGATGGAAGAACAGTTTTCATTTCCATCGTGATGAGTCTGCAGTACCAGACATGAGATTATTAGCCAAATTACCTAATTTTGTGATTTGTTAGTTTATCAGATCTCTTTAGAAGTATTAAAGATGCCAGAGCAGTCTGCAGGGATATAATCACACCATTTTCTCCTAAAACAGCACATGCTTCCTCTCAAGACACCAATATTATTTCTAATGGGCTCCTACTCAGTTCAATTTCCTGAATCTCTTGGATGAGGATTACCTTGGTGGAACTTTATAGGCTTAGTGGCTTTGTCTAGCTCTTGTGCTTTTTTCTCAGAACCATAGCATGTAAGGTGTCTCCCTATTTCTAGGCCACTTGCAAAGTGAAATAAAGAGTCTATCAGAGAAAAGAAGGCAGTCTAGGATCCGCTGTGAGTGGCTAAGGTTTCAATTTTCAAAACAAAACCTTAATTACATTTTCTAAGAGGCAGATGAATGAGTCAGAGTGGCTGATATCAGACTGTTTCTCTAGGCAGGTGTCCATTTACCCTGGTGACAAGCCCTTGTCCAGTTTGCTGCTAGTAGCCAATAGGCTTTCATGTTACAGATCTAATTGGATTACAGATTGATTTTGTGTCACAAAATGGAGTTATTGGTGGCCACCCAGTCATCTTTTTTTGGTCAGAATACCCCTGTGGGGTTGTCAAATAGTTTATGATTTGAGGCCACTTGAGAGTAGTCTGGCTCCAGGTGTTGAAATTTATTGTGTCAGGGTCATCAGTTAGGCACATCTAAAGTGAAAGAAAGAGTGTGTTTTACCTGTAAAACTAGATAAAGTGAGACAGCTTCCAAATCTCTGCCATATATTCCCTAGTTCTCTTCCAGGGTCAATATCTGAAGGTTCCGATACGAAAGCTAGCTCCTACAAAAGGTCCCAAATACTAGTTTTGGTGGATACGAGTCTTTTTTTTCTGCATAGAATGTCATAGAGGATTTTTTTTAAAATTTTATTTATTTGACAGACAGAGATCACAAGAAGGCAGAGAGGCAGGCAGGGCAGGGGCAGGAGCAGGAAGCGGGGGTGGGGGTGGGAAGCAGATGTGGGGCTTTATCCCAGGACCCTGGGATCATGACCTGAGCCGAAGGCAGAGGGTTTAACCCACTGAGCCACAAAGGCGCCCCTCATAGAGAATTTACATTTCTGGCTGTCCATATGTTGTTTGCCATCTAAAAATTTGCCTATTGAAAAGATTGAGTTTAGTTACCCAGAAAGTTACCAGTATTTCTGGTTTATTTCTGAAGTCAAATCAGCATTCGAATCATTAGACTGAGTAAAGATCTGCCCTATCAATGTGGGTTGGCAGCATCAAGTCAGTTCAGGGCCCAAATAGAACAAAAAGGCTGAAGGATAGTGAATTTTCTCCCCTTTTCCCCTTGGACATCAAAGTTCCTGTTTTTGGGATCTTTGAACTTGGACTGAATTATTTCCCTGGCTTTCCTGTTTCTCCAGCTCGCAGAGGAGATGACAGATCACAGGACTTCTTGCCTTCATAACCATGTGATCCAATTTCTCTCTCTCTCTCTCTATTTATTTAGTTCGTTCGTTAGTTAGTTGCTTCTGTTTTTCTGGATAACCCTGATACACCAATGTTGGTTCAGTACAGTGGCCAATTTTTCCTTACTGCGGTCAGTAGCTTCGTGTAAATTTTTTACAGCATCCCGTGCTGAGAGAAGTCAAGAGATCATCCATATGCAGTTTGCATCCAGAAATCTTCCAGTAGCTGCCTTCTAACTCTGGATCTAATTGCTGGCATCTTGTAATATAACTTCACCTCTCCAAAGGTTTGGTCTTTTGGGGTTACACGGATGCCAGGATTTTAGTAAGAGATGCCTGTCTTGCATGGTGATCAGCCAGGGTATTTTGTGTTGTGTTGTGTTATCCCTTTTGAGATGAGTTCCAACCATTATAATAACCAGTACTTTAGGAAACATTAGAGTATTGGAAGGTCTTTCATCTGCTGACTGATCTTAATTAGATTTTCTGCTGAGATCCAGACTCATACCTGTTACCAGTTTATGTATTGATTCTCTTATGTGTAAGTAGTCAGCAAGCTCTCTTGAGTGTAATGGCAAATCTGCCCCTTGCAGGGAGTCACATCCTAGAGGTGAAGTGTGAGACTTGTTACAGTGTCTTTCTCCTAATATTTTTCTGGGTAGGTTCATCCACAAAGAAGTTTAAGTCTGTGTTTTCTAATAAATCAATTTGGAGCATAGGTCGTTCATGCATAAAGATTAAACAGTTATGAGTGTCTCCTTCAGGTAATAGAAGGGCAGCAGTATTGAAAGTACGGCAACAATGAGTATAAATGCGTGTGTGAGAAAATAATAGGATTTCGTAGAAGGTAGGATTACCTGCTGAGAAATGTATATTTCTAGCAGGCAACAAAGACGGTACAGCATGAGACACCATCACGTTTAAAGGAGATTCCAAAAGCAAGTCTGCAGAGTCCTCCACCAGGTTAGCTGCTGTTCTTCCCAGGTCAGTAGGTTTTGCTGCTAGGTTAAGAGGAAGATTGTAGTTAGCACTTGGCCTTTAGTGATTCCCATGAAATTGAGTCAGAATGTTAAAAGTTTGTTCAGGTTCCTCTTGTACAATTAGAAATGTTTACGATAAATAGGAAAATCCATACTGAGATACTGCTGAAGAGCTCACCTTTGCTGTTGGAGCACAAAGGCCGTCTGGGATAAGCTGTAAATGAATGAGTGTAGGTGTGTCCCGATAATACTTTATTTCTAAAACAAGTGACTGGATATGGACATTTTCTTTCACTGAAGAATTTGCTCTTTACAATTTATTGTGGTTACTAATAAATTTTGGAGTTCTTTCCACCATCTTATTTTGTGCTTTGTAAGGGTTCTTCTTATATACCTATTTTCCCCTTTCTTTTCAGATAGAGATTTTTAAAAATTTTGTTTTAAAATCCATCTTCTCCATTGAATTGATGCTCTCTCTTAGTAATTTTTTTGTGCTCCCAGAAATTCTAAAAAGCATGTTTAACTTAACAGATACAAAATGTGATTGCTATTTTTGCCCATCATCCAAATTATATACTATTACTTTTTATTTTACTTCTCTGTATTTAACCCCACAATTTTGGTATCATCATCATTGCCTTATATAGTAGTATAGACTTTCTAATGCATTTTCCACTTACTTTGCTCACCATTGGTTTCTGCATCACAGATCATTTTTAGGAGGATTCCTTTTACTTCTTTCTGGAGTAGGTCTTCCGAATTTTAGAAGCCATTATTAAACTGATTTTATTAGACTGATTTCTTTGATGTAATCTTTTCCTCTAGCTGCATTAAGATCTACCCTTTGTTGTTCTGTAATGTCTAGTTGTGAATCTATTTAAGCATTTTAGGATTCATCGAGATTCTTGAATCTGAAGATTTGTTCCTTTTATAAGTTTTGGAAAAATTTCAGCTATTATGTTTTTGAATATTGCCTCATCCCTATATTATTTATTAGCACCTTCTGATAGTCCTACTAGGGATATGTTAAACATTCTCCCTCTGTTCTCAGTATCTATTAAATTTCCTTTTGTTCATCTCTTATTAAACTCTTCCTTCATTCTGAATAATTCAAAATTATCTTTAATAGTAATTCTTCAACAATGTCTTCTTTTCATCTCTTTATTGACTCTGTAAATCCAGTTATATGTTTTAAATTTCTAGACACTCTACTTATGACATATGCCTATTCTTCTCTTAAGTACTATCTTTTTATATTTAAATATAGTTGGTGTAGTTATTTCCAGACATTGTGAGTCTGATATGGTTGTGTTCTGTTTGAGTGTCAGTCATGTATGCTGATTTGTTTTCTCCTATACCTTAGGAATTTTTTATCTTAATTCATAATTTACTTTATCTGTAAATTCTTGGAGGCCTGGCTTTATAAAGTTCCACTAGGATTTGTGTTTATTTCTGCCAGTCACTTGGGAGTGTTTTATTTTATTTATTTTTTTAAAAGATTTTATTTATTTGATGAAAGAGAGATCACAAGTAGGCAGAGAGGCAGGCAGAGAGAGAGAGGGAGGGAAGCAGGTTCTCCGCTGAGCAGAGAGACCAATGCGGGCCTCGATCCCAGGACCCTGAGATCATGACCTGAGATGAAAGCAGAGGCTTAACCTACTGAGCCACCCAGGCACCTCAGAGGAGTGTTTTAAATTAAATTCTCACCTTGGAGTTTTTTTCACCCCCAAAGGTACTATAGGTTTTGTTTGTGTGTGCAGGGCCAGCTTGTGGAGAAACTCCCAGAGGAATCTTCCCTGCTTCCAGAGCTAAGGTAAAATAGGTACATTTCCTTCCTATCTCCTTCTGTGTTTGTCTTATTTCTGAGGGAGTTGTTGGTGGGTCTCATCTCATCTGACCTGTCATCCTACCTAAGTCCTAGATTTTTTTCTCTAGTGCCCTTGTTTGTATAAAGACCAAAGAGCTGGAATCCACTAACATTGATTAGCAGAACCATCAGTGGTAACTATTAGCTCTTAACACTTAGCTGTCTCACTTGATTAGTTCCTGCTTCATTTTTGGCCTATGGAGTGTTTCTTCATAATGCCCAGCCATGAATATAATTAGATTAATTTTTTTTTTATCCAGAAATTTTAGATGTCTGTCCCAGGAGTTTTTCTTAAGTTATCCATTCCACTAAATCATTTTGCCTGAAACAGAACTATTCTCCTATTCTTTCTGGTATTGTGGGTTTACACTTAAAAAAAAAATCTCTTTACCAGTACTTTAATAGTGTTTTAAGAAAATGTAGAGATTAACAAAAACTTTTTGTTGTGGGAGTTCTTTTAGCTATTACATTAGGGACTTTTATATACTGAAGCATGGGGTGGTGATGTCACAGACAGAATTGAATTTAAGTTTATACCTGCATCCCGAAAATTAAGTGTGATGCTTTTGTTCCTTTTATTGTCAAATATTTTCATTAGATCAATTGGGTTTGCAGATGAATGTGTGTATCTTAAAGGTATGTTCTTGTGTCATTTCATTCAGTTAAGCTATTATTACTGATAGATTGAATTGATAAATTCTCATTTTTTAAAAAGATTTTATTTATTTATTTGACAGAAAGAGACACAGTGAGACAGGGAACACAAGCAGGAGTGGGAGAGGGAGAAGCAGGCTTCCCGCAGGGAGCCCAATGTGGGGCTCCATCCCAGGACTCTGGGATCATGATCTGAGCAGAAGGTGGACGCTTAAAGACTGAGCCACCCAGGCACCCTGAATTCTGCTCATTTTTTAAAATTAATTAATTAATTTATTTTCAGCGTAACAGTACTCATTGTTTTTGCACCACACCCAGTGCTCCATGCAATACGTGCCCTCTCTATTACCCTCCACCTGGTTCCCCACCCCTTCAAAACCCTCAGGTTGTTTTTCAGAGTCCATAGTCTCTCATGGTTCATCTCCCCTTCCAATTTCCCACAACTCCCTTCTCCTCTCCATCTCCCCATGTCCTCCATGTTCTTTGTTATGCTCCACAAATAAGTGAGACCATATGATACTTGACTCTCTCTGCTTGACTTAATTCTGCTCATTTTTAATAAAACTTTAAAATGATATAAAGTAGATATCATAAAGTTATAAATGTTGAGACTTTTACTCTTAGATGTGCTTTCCATAATGTTAGCTCTTTATTAAATTTATAAAGGGCAGAGAGTGACCTTTTAATGGGACAGAAGAGAAATGAAAATACTTGAGATTTACTGTCTTAAGATCTTATTCACATTAAAAAAAAAAACCTATGTTTTGTAACAAAGGACAAAATAGTTAATTAACTTGATAATGATAAATGTTTTTTTTACCTTGGAAAGGGCACATTTGTAATTAGTTTTATGTCTGGGGTACGATTGACCCAGCAACAAATTCTCAATATGGTAAAATGCAAACCTCATTTATTTGGGTAGAAACAATAGAACAGAAGGGTCTGAACTTGTGATCTGGGCTTCATAGAGTTTGGGATCCCCTGAAATTATGTATAGTTTTACAGATATATTTATGTTCTTGAGTTTTCCTTGGCCCCAGCCCTCCCTAGCTGTCACATTCCTTTTGGCATAAGGTCCATTTATGCAGTGCACAAACTGTGTAACTGTATATATATGGTAGTTAGAGTTCCCAAAAGCTTGGATCCCATAGTTTGAGAAACTGAAAAACATAAATGAAAGCAACATGATTTTACGTACTGAAGAAAAATTGTCTTATGGGGTTGGGATTTTAAAAACTTAAAAGTCGGGGGTGCCTGGGTGGCTCAGTCATTGAGTGTCTGACTTCAGCTGGGGTGGTGATCCCGGGATCCTGGAATCGAGCCCTGCATCTGGCTCCCTGCTTGGCAGGAAGTCTGCTTCTTCCTCTCCTACTTCCCCTGCCTTTATGTTTCTCTCTAGTGGTCTCTCTGTCAAATAAAAATAAAATCTTAAAAAAAAACCACCAAAAAACAGCAACCCTTAAAAGTCATCCTTATCAGGTGTGTTAAGTGTGGAGGTGATAATAGTAAAGTCTCTCATTCAGACTTTATTTTTCGTGTTAACAGATCTTTTTTTTTTTTTATTTATACTGACATCCTTTTATGTGTGTTTACCATATCTGGGAGGGCTATCCATCTTTAGAGAAGTGGCTCTCCTGCAGATCTTTAAAAAATTGTTGGAGGGATGCCTGGGTGGCTCAGTTGGTTAAGCGTCTGCCTTCGGCTCAGCTTATGATCTCAGGGTCCTAGGATCGAGTCTTATATTGGGCTCCTTGCTCAGTGGGGAGCCTGCTTCTCCCTCTGCCTGCCTCTCCCCGTGCTTGTTCTTACTCTTTCTCTGTCAAATGAATAAAATCTTCAAAAAATAAATAAATAAAAACTTGATGGATTTCTTAAAGACTGGGCTTAATATGTGTCAAGCTAAGTGGCTATTTTTCCAGCTGATGTTTCAGACTGGCAAGGAACTTGGGCACTGGTTATCCATAGTTTTAGTTCACAGTTCTGTTTTTTCTTTTTAAGGGAAATAGCTAATAGATCTTTCAAAGAAAACATTACCAAAAGAAAGCAAATATGGGGAAAAGAGCAACAAAATCTTTGTGTGCCAAATATAAAATGATACGATTGGCATAAATTATTAGGCAGCTGGTTTGTTAAAAAATATTTTAAGCATCAGTAGGGCCAAGTTCATTTTCATTAACAAATGGAAATTTTGCTAAATTGTATTTCTTTTAGGCTTCTCTGCCTTTTTGTTCTTTGTATAAATCATTTCCTATCTGGTATTCCACACACAAAAAATTTCTCCCTTAAAAAAAATGTAGGACTTAACATTTCCTATCAACAGCCTTGAAATATACCTTTCTCTTTCCCAGGTAAGAATGCTTTCATTTTTCATCTTCTTGCTGGCTAGTGGTAGACTTCTTTGAGAGGTCATATACATACGTCCTTGAGCAGTGCTGATCGCAGTCTTATGACAGTCCTTTTTTCCATGTTGGCTAAAAGAAAACCCAGCTTGATATGAGTCCTGTGTTGTCTGTCCATGGATGTGGGATACCCTCTTTGCTTATTCAGTTACTCTCTCAAAGAGTTATTACTCCTCAGGGATCACCTCACAGTCTGCCTCCATCTGAAACAGATCATATAATGGGTAAAATTCTCATTCGTGAACATCTTTAAGACTATTTTACGCACTTGGCAAAGAGGGTATATTTCATTTTACAATGTTTTAAACAAGATATTGTCCTGCCGATGTTTTTTTCTGGGGTCCAACATCGTCCTGTAGAATTTACACATCAATATCTGCAGAGCTTACCTCCAGCAGTCATAATATGGTTTTGCACATGTAATACCCTTCAGAAATGTGCCTTGTAGGGGTGCCTGTGTGGCCCAGTTGTTTAAGTAGCTGCCTTCAGCTCAGGTCATGATCCTGGAGGCCCCAGGATAGAGTCCTACATCGGGCTCCCTGCTCAGTGGGGAGTCTGCTTCTCCCTCTGACCTCTCCCCTCTCATTTTCTGTCTTGCAAATAAATAAAATCTTAAAAATAAAAAAGAAATGTGCCATGTGGAACATGTGTTCACTTAACAGAAACACTTTTTTAAAAATTCTTTAAAAATTTTATTTTGAAATAAGTGTACACATACAGAAAAGATTGGCAAAACTAATACAGAGTTCCCATATAACCTTTACTCAGCTTTCTGTCATGTTGATAGTCAACAGAGTTAAGAGGGAAATTAATATCGACACCCAACTTTTAACTAATCTATAAACTTTATTCAAATTTCAACAATTTTCCCACTCATGTTGAAGTAATCCTCTGGTCCCAGATCTAACCCAGGATCACACACACACTGCGTGTATTTGTCATGTCTGTCTCCTTTCTTACTTGACGTTGACACTTCTGGAGAATACTGATCAGTTATTTTCTAGAACATCCCCCAATTTGGGTTTTTCTAATGTTTTCTGAGGATTAGATATGAGTTCATGTATTTTTCTGCAAGAACATCACAGAAGTTATGTTGAACCCTCCTCAGTGTGTCCTCTCAAGGGCACAGGATCTTGCTGTGCCTTATTCCTAGAGATGTTCACTTAGATTACTTAAGATATTGTGTGGCAGGTTTCTGCCCTGTAAGGTAACTGTTTTTGCCTTTGTCATTAGTATTTTGTAGGGAGATACTTTGAGACCATGCAAATATCCTTTTTCTCATAATACTTTTGCTTCCTGATTTTATCGTCCATTAATGGATCTTCTATGCAATAGTTAGTACGTATGATATTTGCCTAATGGTGACTTTGTTTTCTTCATTCCTTCCACATTTATTAATTGGAATGCTAATTTTAAAAAAGATTTTATTTATGTGACAGAGAGAGAGAGCACAAGCAGGGGCAGTAGCAGAGGCAGAGGGAGAAGCATACTCTATGCTGAGCAGGGAGCCTGAGGCAGGGCTGGAACCCAGGACCCTGAGATCCATGACCTGAACTGAAGGAAGACACTTAACCAACTGAGCCACCCAGACACCCATCCCCCTCACTCATTTTCTATAGGCAAAACTCATTAATTTATGGTTTAATCTTTTGGCATTTCTTTTGAACAAATGAATGAATACACATAGACACACATATATTGTTGTATCCCCTCTGTCTTATACAATACTCTTCATTTTGCTTTTTAAATTTAATATGTTCTGGAAGTCACTCCATATAAATTCACAGAGATCTTCATTCTCTTTTTTACAGCTGCATAGTATTTCACTGTGTGGTGTCTCAGTGTATTCGGCAATTCCCCTACTGGTGGCATTGAGCATCTAGGTTGCTTCTAATATTTTGTAGTTACAAGCAGTGCTGCAGTGAATCACCTTGTGCTTACTCATTTTTTATTGCTGGAAGTTTATCTTCAGAGTAGACTCCTAAAAGTGGGATTGTGGGGGCAGAAGGTAAGTGCATCTATAGCTTTTGTTAAGTGTTGTCAAATTTCATTCCCGGAAAGATGGTATCAATCTTCATTTCCACTGGCAATTTACAAGAATAGTTCCCCACGGTTTTGCCAACAGAATGTATTATCATACTTTCTAATTTTTGCCAATCTGATAGATAAAAGTGGTATCTCAGTGTTGTTTTTTTTCTTTAATTTATATTTCTCTAACTTTTTTTTCATATTTTTAAGGACTTTTTTATATTTCAGGGGTGAATTGTCTCTGTATCTTTTTTCCATTTATTTCTACTGGGTTTTGGTCCTTTCTTGATTTTCAAGAGCCCTTTACCTATTATAGATATGCCATGCAAATACTTTCTCCCACTCTGGCAATTGTCTTTTATCTTTGTTTATTGTGGTTGGGCTTTTTAAATTGTTGTTCTATATTGTACTTATTTTTATGTGGTCAGATTATTGGTCTTTTCTTTACGCCTCTTTAAGTCTTTGTCTCTACACCCAAATTGAAGAGGAATTTACTCGTATTTTATTCTAGTACCTGGATAATTTTGTCAGATCTGATACATTTAGAGTTCATTCCTTTGTATGGAGTGCAATACAGATCTGATTTTACCTTTTGTTCCAAATGGCTCCCCCCTTGTCCTGACACCACTTGAAAGTGATTTGAGATGTCACTTTTAGTGTATACTAAATTATGTCAAATCACCTTTGAAAACTCATTTTCGCTCTTTTTGTACTTAGTCATGGTGTGGTTGGTGTTATGTTATCTGTTCATTGCCTGTGGCCACACATAATGCTCCAGATTGATATTTGTTCTTCTGAAAGAATAGTTAATTAAGCCAGAGAAATTTACCTTCTGGCTATGTATTTATTAAACACTGTTACCCAAATTGAACCCACAGCTCTGAGGCATTGCGTTGCTCCTTCTGCCCAAATGTTATCTGAGTCCGTTTCTGTTGTTAGGCTAAAATGAGGCTTCCTAAAATGAGTTGCAGGGCTGCTAGCTTTGAACTACTGTATTGAGACCTTGAAGAATGGTCTCATGAGCACTAGTTTTATGAAGGTTCATTGTCTTTGGCTCCTTGACTTGTTTTCTTAATTCAGCTGCTAGATCTTGGGAGACAAATTGTAATACTGTGGTTACTACCAGACTAGTCATTAGAAATATGAGATAATTTAACTTTCACGTTATACCTACATCTTGAGTACAGAGTTGCCTGGCAACAATGACATCCTTGTTAAAATACAAAAAATCTAAAGCAAAGTCCAGACGTGGTCCTTCCAAGACGACTTTACATTGATATGAGGAGAAACACTCTCTTAGGGGTGCCTGGCTGGCTCAGTCAGTGGAGCATGTGACTCTTAATCTTGGGGTTGTGAGTTCAAGCCCCATATTGGGTGAAGAGATTACTTTAAAATAAAACCTTAAAAAAAAAAAAAAAACCCATCCTAAAGAATCTTCCTGTTTACAAAAGAAACAATGAGCTGTATGGGAAATAGATTAATGTAGGCTAATGCAGTATCGTACCTTTTCCCCATCCTATATAAGGCCTGCCTTAAATTTTTGATTGGTGCTGTAGTCTGGCTTTGCTTACAAATAACCTCAAATTTGGGGGCTTCAGATTTCAGAATATATGGAAAGTACCTCAAAGTCAGAGAAATTTTTATTTCTTACCCTTATTTTGTCCTTTTATTTGATACTTATTTTATTTTGTTATTTTTTTCCTGGCATTTTAAAGTGAAGAAAGTTGCCGCCCAAATGAAACCGGGGCATCTTATTACAGTGGTTTTTCATTTACAGACATGTTATTCATACCCTTGTCCTCCAGAGGGAGCAAGAGGGTTATAGTTAAATAGTAACGGATCCTGAAAAAAGCTTTCACCTCCCTTGTTCTCACCCCTCCTCTCCCTCTTGCCTTCCTTTTTTCTCTTTTTCCCTATCTACATAAACATGTTGGTTTTATTTTATTTTTTTAATTGAAAGATTTTATTTAGTTATTTGAAAGAGAGAGAATGAGAGAGACAGCATGAGTTGGGGGAAAGTCAGAGGGAGAAGCAGACTCCCCACTGAGCAGGGAGCCTTGATGTGGGACTCCATCCCAGGACTCCAGGATCATGACCTGAGCCGCAGGCAGTCACTTAACCAACTGAGCCACCCAGATGCTCCAACATGTTGGTTTTAAAGAATCATGTCTTCTTTATCATTTTCTATTTTCCTGCTTCTTTTGTGTGATGTCCACATAGGTTTCCCTAAACACTTATTAAGTGTGTTTGTCTTCTAGTTGCCAGCTTTGCTTCCATTCCACTATGCTGGTTCAGAAGTGATTCTCAAGGAACCCAGATGGAAATTTGTTTCAGCAATTGAGGATATTTTTTGGGAAATGGTATTGGTCCTCCACCCCCATCGCTGCACTCTGTCCCTCTCCCCACTCAGAGGGGCCGATGCATTATTCCCCCCCCCCCCCCCCCCGTTCCTACCCAACAACAGAAATGTTAGAGTGTATGGTTTTGGGTAGTCAGAGAGCCCACCCTCTGACTGGCTTCTGGGTTGAAAAACTGGTCCATCACAAGATGTTTTGTGGATAGAAAGATCCGTTATTCAGGAGTGCTTTGTTTCTCCATGATCTCCATGATGAAGGATCCCAAGTGTTTGTTACTTTCTCTCAGATAAAAGTTTGTACAAAAACAATTACCTAGTTCCCACATACACATTTTCTCTCTCCTCTGTGGTTATAGCTAAAACCTGGATGGATTTGTGGTGCCTGAGTCTGGACCTTAAATGTTACAGTAAATCCTGAGAGCTTACCTTGAAGTAGGTTTGGACTGGGTCGGGATTCTTCTTGTCCCCCTTGTCCTAACATGGCTTGGCCTACAGAAGCTTCCACCCTGGTACAGTCCATGCATGGACCTAGCCTTTCTTCATAATGTTTTAGGCACCATCTGTATGCTGCTGATTCTAAAGTTTTTATCATCGTCTCTGGACCCCCTTCTAAGTGGCCTATTTGACATGATCACTTAGACGTTTAATTGAAATTTCAAATTTACTGGGTGCAAAACAGAATCCTTGACTTTTCCTGCCTCAAAGCTGTTTCTTCTCTAGTATTCCCAAATGGACCATCTGTCTATTACTCACTTAGGAGTCATTCTTGGTTCCTCATTTTCTTCACCCCCTACAATCTTATCCTTCAACCAATTCTATTTTAATTCCAAAATATTTCCTCCATATGCCTACTTTGCTCTCCCTCTCCTGCTCTCTACTTCACGTCAGCGTGCTACATTTCTCTTTCATCCAGACCATTAAGATAGATTCCTAACAGGTGTAATGATGGCAATGACTTGGAAGAATTTAATGTGCTTTTCTCTTTTTCCCAAATATACCTGCTCAGAGAAGGGATAAAAGGATACAAAGCGAGGGGCACCTGGGTGGTTCAGTTGGTTAAGCTTCTGGCTTTGGCTCGGATCATGATCTTGGGGTCCTGGAATAGAGCACCATGTCATGTCGGGCTCCCTGTCCAGTGGGGAGTCGGCTTCTCTCTTGCCCTCCCCTTCCCCCTCCCCCGTCCCGCTTGTGCTCACGCACACGCGTGCTCTCTCTCAAACAAATAAATAAAATCTCTAAAAAAAAAAATTTTACAAACTGAAAAAGCTAAGATTTGTCTTCTGACATTAAAAAATAGGGTTTTCCAGAAAGACAGTAGACTTGAAAGCTAGTCTTTATAGGGAGAGAAAGGATTTTATAAATGTTTTTAGTGCCCATTTACATAGTAGAGATCAAGACTAAAAGACTAGATTATAAATGTCTCCAGCAACACAGAGAATGTCTTTACTATTCACCCCTCATGCTGAGTGAGTGAGAAGGCTGGGCAGATGATGGAGCTACGGTAAGGAGGCCTGCACACACCCTCTTACACGGATTTTTGGAGGAGGAAGGCAAGAGGAAAAGAAGAGAGGTGATAATGGTCGGTTAGGGAAGCCCAGGGAGAGAGAAGTGAATTAGATGCCTGGAGGTCGGGCCAAGGAGCTCCTCCTTGACCTCTAGTATGGGACACTGGTAAAAAGTCACCCGGGGGCCCTGTGAGGGATCTTTCTGGTCAACCTGGAGGGGGACCACATGTAAGTAAATTCAGAGATGTGGTCAGAGAGAGTGAGGATCTCATTTGTATCCCCAAGGCTTCCTCTGTTCTTCCAAGACATGAACATGGAATTGCGAGCCACCAGGGCTGATGGGCCTATTGAGATTGGGGCTGCGAGACATTCAGAGGGGCCTGTCATGCCAGTGAGATCAGAGGTGACTGCCAGCCCCACCCGGCTGAGAGGTTGGTACAGGTCAAGATGTAGACCAGCTCAGCTGCAGCTGCAGCCCCTAATGCCACCATTTAGGCTAATGACATGAGAGACAAGGGACATTGCTAGGGAGCCAGAGGATCCTACATGGTTTTGAGGACTCTTTTCCCTCAAATCCATAAGGTCATGCATCTTTCTCTCCCTTTGTACACCATCCTGGAGCCCAGGGGCAGTGCCAAAATCTAGAGATTAAGTGCATCTAACCACCTCCATGGCTTGCCTCTTGTCCTTTACTCTTTATCACTGCGTATTTTTACTTTCTTGCATTACAGGGATCAAAATCGGATTCTATCTTTTTTGTTTTGTTTTGTACTTGTCTCTTTGATTTGGACTATAGCTAAGAACAGCAAGAGGCTTGTCCGTAATTCCATCATGTGTCCCCAGTGCCTAGAATCGAGCTTGCACGTAGCAGGCAGCCAGTGCATGCTGTTCGAGGACATGAAGGGAGAGCTGATTCTTGCTCTTGAGAACCCTGGATCTCAAGGCTGGGTGTATGTGAAGGTGTCAGAGGCAAGTCAGGAAGCTGTCTCATTTTCTTGTAACTTTATTGCAGAAGGTGCTAACAGTGCCTCTCTGGTCCTATTTGCCAACTGACTTCAGTCACCAATACTCAGGAAGTAGGAAAGAGATTCAGAATAAGCCCTTTGAATGAAAGCATGGAAAGGTGTCTACACCGTCTAATACCTCTGTCTCCTTTACCCAATTTAGGTGTGTCTGGTCTCAGCTGTGTATGGAAGCTGTTTTGTGTTTCTTTGGGGTCTGGGAGTGGAATATCCTTCTGAGAGGACAGTTTTGGGCACCTGGGCTGCTTGAGGAGAGCAGGGTGAGTGCCCAGTGGAGGCATGCTCAACATTAACTGTCAGGGTCCCCCTTTGAACTTACCCAGTTCTCTGGGCCATGCCCCAGACCCCCTGAGTCCTACCTTTCAAGGGATGGACTCGGGTATCTCAACTTTTTCAAAGTTACACAGATGTTGCTAGAAAATGGGCCAGATGAGAGCCACTGGATGGGCATAAAGAAGAGGGGCTTTGCTTAGTTCCATGAACTCAAGGATCTAATCATGTTGCTTTAAACTTCCTGAACCATTAGCACAAGGCTGGCTGAGGAGCCAAATCCATTTTGTGTCTGAGCCCATCAGCGTTTCCTCTCATGTCTTGGGAATTATTTCTCAATGGCAATAGGGGCCTTGAAAACTTGGCATTTGAAGGCTAGTATTATTTTTAGTTTATAAAGTGAAGAAAGTGAAATCTGGAAGGGTTAGCAGACTTCTTCGGCCACAGTGGCCCTGAGACCACTCTCCTTCTCCTACCAAGTTGTATTATAACTCAACAGCCTATTGCACAAAATTCTTTTAAAAGTGTGACACCCAACAGGTCCCTGTAGAGTTTTCTCTTATTCCTTTCAATAGTCATGGATTTCTGTAAAGGGCCGCATCACCTACGAGTTTGGTGTTGTCATCGCCATCGTCTGCAAACCAGACTGATGCGCGCATTGGCCTGCGTCGGCTCTGGTCATCTGTGTACATACAAGTTGTATGGATTTATAGTAATGTCACAGCTGGGATCCTCTGATAGATAGCTCCCATTTGTAATATGCCGTGGGTATTTTGAAAATTTATTGAGGTATAATTTGCATATAAATTATACCAATTTAAATACAGGTAGTTGAACTTTGACAAATGTATGTACCCTGTAACCACTACCACAGTCAAGACACCAAATATCTCTTTCACCCCAAAATGATCCCTCATTCCCTGCCGCGGTCAGCCTTTCCCTCCACTTTTGGCCCCAGCCAACCACTGATCTCCTTTCCACCACTACATATTTTGCATTTTCTAGAATTTCACACAGATGATATCATAGATAGGTATGATTTTTGTGTCTCATTTCTTTTACTCAGCATAATGTTTTTATTTATTTATTTATTTTAAAAATTTATTTGAGAGAGGGTGTGTGCACCTTGAGAGCATGAGCTGAGGGAGGGACAGGGGTAGAGGGAGAAGCAGGCTTCCTGCTGAGCAGAATCCTACAGCGGGACTCAATCCCAGTACCCTGGGTCATGACCTGAGCTGAAAGCAGATGCTCACCCTCCTGCCCCTTAAACCAGGTAACTTAAGCTTAGTATGTATATTTTCTAGCCCTTCTATCAATAGTCATACAACCATGTGCACATACAAGAGCGCTCAGATGATTTAGTTTGTAAAGGTCGTCCTTCATGAACACAGACTAGAACAGCAACGGACTACGAATGGATTTGGAAGGGTAAAAGGAGAACAATCAGAGGAAGGTAGGTATTCCTGCTTAACAGATGAGAAAACTGGGACACTCAGAAGGCACCTACAAATGGCCACTGGCCAGAGCAGGTCTCAGGGCAGCTCTTCAGACTCCCAATCCCACATCTAATTTCCTTGCAAGAGGGTTTTGTGTTTTTTTGTTTTGTTGCTCAATAAAATTTTGAAGGCCCCAAAGGCAATGAAATGCAGGGAAATTGAGGACCTGGAGCCAAGATGGTTTTAGGGGTGATAATGGCAATGGGGATGCTATTGGCAGCCATGGAGACGCTGAGGATGATGGTAGCGGTGACGAAGGTGCTGGCGATGGTGATGGTGATGGTGGCGCTCCGAGGTCCAGGGGGTACTGAAGGGAACTGGAAATAAAACCTCATCTTTTTATAGCACTTTCACCTTTTTTTTTTTTTTTTTTTTTTGGTCATTTCAGCTTCAAAACAGTCCTTTGAGATGTATTATTATTGTTCCCATTTTAGAGGAGGAACCTAAAGGCAACTCCACCATGGGCAAGAGAAGCAGGTGATAAACATTTGGTCCACTCTTTACAGTAAGAGGCCATGAAAATCAACAAGTATTTTAGTGGCGTATATGAGGCATTTGACAGATTTGAAAAATATTCCAATTTTTCATTTATTTTTTTCCTAATTTTTTATCTTTAAAAGCAAATTTTCATGCCAAGTTATTGCTAAGAAAGAATGGGTACTCACTTGGAGGAATTTCTGTTTTGTTATTGTTGTCCTTAGGTAGGGAAACAAAGATACAGATATGTGTATATGGTAGGTTCTATTTTCATAAAATGAATACTAAACATACAGATCTCTGGCTTCCAGTTTGGTTTGGCTTAGCTGAGGCTGGTTTTCAGGAGATGAGCAGGTGGGAGGAGAGAGTTCAGGGGGTTATCCCCTGACTCTGGCCTGCTCCCTCTTTACTTGGCTCTAGTTTAGGCAGGGGATCACCACTCCCACTGGTCTCCCCTTTCCCACAGCCTTGACCCTCAGGAGGTCTCTATAAAGTAATTCCTTCTTCTGACCCCTTAGGCTTGGGGTGGTAACTGCCTCCTGCTGTTCCCAGTTGGTGGTGGTTTTATCATGCCCTTAACCTTGCCCCACACCTTTTGTGCATATTAAGCTTATATTGCTCAGCTCCTAACACTTTTTTTCTGTTATGTTAGTCACCATACAGTACATCATTAGTTTTTGATGTAGTGTTCCATGATTCATTGTTTGCATATAACACCCAGTCCTCCATGCAATACGTGCCTTCCTTAATATCTATCACCAGGCTCACCCATCCTCCCACCCCTCTTCCCTCAAAAACCATCAGTTTGTTTCTATGGAACCATGGAGTTAATGGTTCATCTCCCACTGATATCCCCCCCTTCATTTTTCCCTCCCATCTCCTAATGTCCTCCATGCTATTCCTTATGTTCCACAAATAAGTGAAACCATATGATAATTGACTTTCACTGCTTGACTTACTTTGCTCAGCATAATCTCCTCCAGTTCCACCCATGTTGATGCAAAAGTTGGGTATTCATCCTTTCTGATGGCTGAGTAATATCCCATTGTATATATGGACATCTTTATCTATTCATCTATTGAAGGGCATCTTGGCTTTTTCCACAGTTTGGCTGTTGTGGCCATTGCTGCTATGAACATTGGGGTGCATGTGCCCCTTCTTTTCACTACATCTGTATCTTTGGGGCAAATACCCAGTAGTGCAATTGCCAGGTCATAGGGAGCTCTGTTTTTAACTTTTTGAGGAACCTCCACACTTTTCCAAAGTGGCTGCACCAACTTGCATTCCCACCAATAGTGTAAGAAGGTTCGGGTTTCTCCATATCCTCTCCAACATTTGTTGTTTCCTGCCTTGTCAATTTTTGCCATTCTAACTGGTGTAAGGTGGTATCTCAAAGTGCTTTTGCATTTAATTTCCCTGATGGCTAATGATGATGACCATTTTTTCATGTGTCTGTTAGCCATTTGTATGTCTTCTTTGGAGAAGTATCTGTTCATGTCCTCTGCCCATTTTTGGACTCAAATATTTGTTTTTTGGGTGTTGATTTGAGAAGTTCTTTATAGATCTTGGCTATCAGCCCTTTATCTGTAGTGTTGTTTGCATATATCTTCTCCCATTCCTTGGGTTGCTACTTTGTTTTTTTTTACTGTTTCCTTTGCTCTGGAGAAGGTTTTTATCTTAATGAAGTCCCAAAAGTTCATTTTTGCTTTTGTTTCCCTTCCCTTTGGAGACGTGTCTTGAAAGAAGTTGCTGAGGCCAATGTCAGCATGGTTACTTGCCTATGTTCTCCTCTAAGACTTTGGAATCCATCAAAGCTTCTAACCCTTTAGTGCCCTTTTTGCTGCTGGGTTGGGACTTTGCAAATGACACCCCTCTGTGCCAACAACTTCCTGTCAATTCTGCCAATACTGGGTACCACAGGGAGCCTGCAAGGCCGAGGAAGAGGAGGGACCTGGTCCTCCCTTTGCTTGTTTTTCCTGTTCTAGTTCCCTCACAACAGCCAGGATTTCCTGAGCCATTAGCACAGCTGGGTAACCCGTAATCGGCATGGCAGCGCCTCTGAACTTCCGGGTTATAACACTCCTAAGCTCATCTCTTGCTTCCCTGGCCAGAGTAATGCCACCCTCTTTTCATAGTAATTTGTCTGTCTGTCTACTTATTCATTAAGTAATCTCTACACCTAGTGTAGGGCTCAAACTTACGATCCTGAGATGGAGTCTTATGCTCCACTGACCGAGCCACCCACATGCCCCTTGAGGCTTCTCTGCAGTTAACTTCTCTGTGTTACCTCAGGGAGCCCTTTTCACATATTCAGCTCTTCAATGCTTTTTTTTTCCCTGTGGTCAGAAAACACATCAGATAAAATTTACCATCCTAACCATTTATTTTTAAGTGTACAGTTCAGGAGTGTTGAGTGTGCTTACATTGCCATGAAACAGAGCTCCAGAACATTCTCATCCATCTTGCTCAGCTGACACTCTGAAACAACTCCCCTCCCCCAGCTTCTTGCAACCTCCATTCTGTTTTCTGTCCTTATGAATTTGACGGCTTTCAATGCGCTATGTAAAGATCTCCAACTCTTTTAAACTAATTTTTTGTTACTAAAACAGTCAGCATAATTTCTGTTTTCCTGATTGGACGCGGGTATATCTCTGTAAGTTGTTCCCTCTTTTTTTTTTTTTTTTTAAGATTTTATTTATTTATTTGACAGAGAGAGATCACAAGTAGGCAGAGAGGCAGGCAGAGAGAGAGAGGAGGAAGCAGGCTCCCTGCCGAGCAGAGAGCCCAACGCAGGACTTGATCCCAGAACCCTGAGACCATGACCCGAGCCGAAAACAGAGGCTTAACCCACTGAGCCACCCAGGTGCCCAAGTTGTTCCCTCTTTAAAGAATTTTCAGTTAAACTCTTTGAAGGTGCTTGATTCCTGTGCAATCCCAAATGATACTCTATCTGGAGAGGAATAACAATTGTTAAAATAACAATAAAGGTGAAATCCCTTTTAAAACCAAAAGCACTATATTTGAATACTAGGAGTCGAAGTAGTAGTGTTCCAAATGAGGCCATATCTGAGCTTCCTTTTTGTGTGGCTTGAAGCACTGACATCCAGAGACGAGGAATGACAGACACAAGAAAATGCATGCAACCTCAGAGTTTCAACAAATCCCATGGCTCTGGGCCTGAGGATCAGAAAGAGAAGCAAGATGGGAACTGACCCCTTTCCTAAGAGAGGGTGTGGGGAACATAACAAAATCCCACATTCACATTCACAAATTAACACGGGGTCTTAAGAAGCCAGGGTGTCTGTGTCCTTACGAGATACAGAGACACGGGCTGTGGTCAAGATGAGACTCTGATCCCACATGTCACCCCTAGCAATTCAGTGACACCTCGACATCCTAATAACGTCAAATGAAAAATCTGGTTGCTTTTACAGGGTTAGGAAAGACAGGAAAATCCTCAACCACCAGCCAACTCACAAATGCCAGAAACTCCTTGTCGCCATAGCCCTGGCTAGAGATGTCCCTGGAAGGGTGGAGTCCCCCAATCTCTTTAAGAGGAGCCCTCCTCTCTGAACAGGTCAGATTTTAGAATGAGGCCCTGGAGGTCTTACATAGGGATTTTAAAGGGGAAATGGAGGGCTGGGCCAGGAAATATTGTGGTCAAGTCCAGCAAGGAGGGCTTTGGCTCTTTTGAATAGTGCCTTTGCTGGCTGTGCATTCTGGAGAATACAGTCAGTCCCTGCCAGGAAAGAAAGACTCAAAACACAAGTCTGAGTGAGATTAAGTCGTTTTGTCTAGCAGCTGTTTTTTTAAATTAACATATAATGTATTAATAGCTTCAGGGGTACAGGTCTGTGAATCAACAGGCTTACACAATTCATAGCAATCACCATAGCACATACCCGCCCCGAGGTCCATAACCCAGCCACTCTATCTACCCCCCTTGACTAATAGCAGCTATTAGTCAAGAAAACCTTGAGCTCCAAGGGCAGGATATTACTCTCTTCTTAAACTATTTGACTGATTTGGTCTCTTTGTATTTAGGTAGGACTAACTATGACAGAAAGCTCCCCCACCATGAGTTTTGTGGCCGGATGTTCCAGAACACACACATGAGCTACTCATCCAACATCCAGGAGCTCTATAAACCCTAAGAAATTATTTGCTGAATTGTGTGGGTGTATGGGGATCTGGAACAATTTTCTATGACCTATAAATGTCATCTGATTCACAAAAGGGTCCATGCTCCCTTTCTGCCTCTCCATCCCCAAACTGAGAACAGCTCTAGACTATGAGTCACTGGAGGGGAACACCAGAACTTTCATCCTGAATCTCCAGCAGCATCCTGCTTGGTCTGCTTTATGCACAGTCTCTGAATGAGTATTTAGTAAATCGAACACATGTAAGCAGATTTGAGCTTCTAGGAATCCACAATAAAGCCTTTCCATCCTGAAGGGGGGCTTGTGATAGGTGACCCTTTCAGGGATCTCAGTGAGAGTTGCTTTCTGTTTGTAGGGTGGCTCTTTTCAGAGGGGTCTTGAAATCAGAGAAGAGTAAATACTAGTTAGGGAGGCTGCATCCCAGTGTTGTTTCCCCTGCCAACACTCCAGGATTTCTTTCCAGTTTCATCATCAGAAACATCATAGTCTCTTCCTGTCTCTACCACTCAATTAAGTTATTATGGGGATTCATGGTAAAAATGAGAGGAAGGAATTTTATCATAAACTCTTAAGTCATGTACTAGATAGTATTGACAGGTGAAATAGGAGTTGAGCACTTGCTTTCACTTCCAGGTTGCTGTAGGGGAAAAAAGGGACAAACAGAGAGGAAAAGAAAAAGAGCTGTAATGAGATACTGTTATTAAGATCATAGTAAAGTAATATGACATAGTGTAGGTGAGTGAGAGGAAAGATAGCATTGAGTCCCTCATTTTAAGATAGAGTAATGGAAATGAGTCAAAACATTATGGGAAGTAAAAACATTGTTATTATTTTTACCACTATCCTATTCTTAGTTTTTCGTCTTCATTTTAGTTATGACTGCTGGTCTGCTAGAGACATGGAGATGGGGGGCGGGGGTAAAGAGTGGGAAACCATATTTCACTGATTCTAGAACACACATTTTCCACCTTCCAACATCTTTTGGAATCAGATGGCGTCTGCTAAATTCAGCAGAGTTACAGTTACTAATACTTCCAAAACTCAGTCATAGCTGTTCATATCGTCATCACAATTGAGGTAAGTGTACTGTTGTTACTGTAAGGATTGAGTTGGACTGTTATGTAAAAGGTCCTCAGAAGATGACACTCTTATTTGGCACTGAAAAAAATCCTGTTGCAAAAAGGTGCAGAAACAGAGCTGTGGGACTGTAATATAATATCAGTGAAGCAGATATGCATGGTTGGAGGAATGAACAATTGCATGGTTTTTGCAAAACCACAACTGATTGCTTTCTGGAGCCTATGAACAGAAGAGCCATGCCCTCATGTAGAAGAAACTCTAGCTGAGATCCACAGTCAAGCTGGCCATCATCACAAGCCCAGCCGAGTGACAGGAGAAACTGCTAATGCATGTTGGGTGGAGGAAAGAGATGTCAAAGCAACGAAAGGCTTGCACCACTGCGGAGGACTGTGATTAAGACATGTGTTGCCATTAAATGAACACGTCCATTGGACATGGTGCATAAGAAAAGGTTTACCTTACAGTTAATGGAACATGGTACAAAATGCAGGATTACAAAGTTCAGGGAGCCACTACTATTTTACAGGAAAAGAGAGATTCAGTGCCTTCTCTGCTGGGGGCCTACAATTAGGAGATTCAGCATAAGGCTGGCCGATCATTGACCAAGCCTTGTGTGGGTAGGGGCATCCTGTATGCTTCTGCTGCTACGTGCCCAAATGACTGTACCAAAAGAACTAGAACAGGTCTCAAGAGCATGGAGGGGGCAAGAACCTGTCCTCTGAGATGTATGGACTTGAGATGGACAAAGGGATTTTTTTTAAAAGTATAGTTTTTCATTTAAAGAAAAATATTTACAGTTTTGGGATGCTTCATATACAATAGCAAAAAATTAAACCTGACTTCTTAAAAAGCTAACCTGTTTTCATACCCCACAGCAAATATAAAACATTGTCAAGTAAATTCAACTAGTAAATATTTAATTGTCTCGAAGATTATACCTTAAATTTGCCAAGCATGATTATTTTATGAGCGGATTAAATTCTATGTAGTCAATTATTAATGTCCCTAAAATAACAAAACTTCTTTAGATTAATAAAAACACTAGAAAGTTAAATATTGCATGTATCTGCATTTCTGTCAAATTTCTATTAACACGAATAAAAAGCACACATACAAATTGTTTCCTTAAGCATCCCACCCCATTCCCATCTTGACTTTGCTCTTGTGTGTCTAAGAATTTTTAGCCATTTCTGGTTCTTAATTTTCCATCATGTTTATGGTAATTCTTAACCTGGGGCTCATGGGCAGAGGGGCATAGATGGGCTCAAAAGAGCCTGTGTACCTCTGAAATATGAAAAATCTTGGGGGTTGTATGCTTTTTGATGGTGTTGAAGAGAGGGATTCTGGTGGTCATCAATTTCTCAAAAGTGTCCATTTTTTAAAGAACAAAAGAGTCCATGAATTACCAGTCTGCATTTTGGGTGACCTGGCTCCGGGAACTTTTAGCAGATGTTTGGCTGTATAGTGGGGTGGGGGGGCTAGACCCAACAGCAACTGAATGGGTAACTGGGAAATGAAAGGGGCTTTGTGATTCTGTCTTGGTTTTGGGATTTGGCTGCCAAAATGTCCCTGCTTGTCCTCAAAATACACAAAGAAAAGCCCTCACATTCCTGTGCCTTCCAGGTTCAGTCTGGTACTTTGAACTGTGTTTTCAAGTGACAAAAACCAGGTCCTAATCCTTTAGTTTTCCTCTCATTCTGGCAGGTCCGAGATACTCTGACTGTGATAAGGATAAGCTTGGAGAAGGGCTGAAGAGGCAGGGATCCAGGCCACTTGCCATTGGTGGCAAGGAATCAGGTTAGATGGAGTCTCATTTGGTCCCATGGAATTCCTCTACCTCGAACGCCTGGCTTGGCCAAAATTGATGCTCAGCCTCTGAAAGTCCTAGGTTAAGAAGGGACTTGAGAGCTAAGGGCATCTTAGACTTTAGTGAGCATCAGAAATTTATTGGAGAGCTTGTTCAAAACAGATTTCTTAGATTATCCCTAAAGATTCTGATTCAGTAGGTCTGCTGGGGAGCCCTGGAATTGTTCCTGTTTTATAGATCAATATCTCCAAGTGGTTTTGAGGAAGGGGCTATAAAGTTTTGCTTTTCCAAATGTTGAGAGCTTGGATGAAGAGAAGGACATCTGGGCCCTCCAACATTCTTCCTTCCATGAATTCATTCTGTTGGGTCTGGGTGTTCTTATCTTTAGAGAATGGCCTGAGAGGGAAGCCCTGGGTCTATTTTGATTTATTACAGATGTGAAGCAAGGGTCTTGGGACCATGGCTCTCTCAGTCTTGGCATGTGGGAAGCTTCTGCTCAGCCCTGCTACCTCCAGCACTTCAGGATTTCTCCCCAGCCAAGGGAAGAATCCCCTGAAAAGGCATTGAGTGTGGGATGAAAAATCTTGGCTAACTCAGCCAAGAATGCTTTATTGGGAGCTCTGACCCCACCAAGGCTGTGCACTGGAGATCTGCAGAAGACAGTGTCCAAAGTGGCAGTCGCTATAGGCTTCTTCCTGGCAGGAGGCAGAGTGGTAGAGTGGGAAGCCACCCATCTGGGAGGACTAAGTCATCCATCTATTCATTTATCCATTAGCTGAACAAATGTGATGCTTCCATGTGCTGAGCACTGGGTTCGGTGCTGGGATTCAAGAGTGAGCGAAACCTAGTCTGTGCCCTCGTGGAGCTCTTACTCTAGTCAGAGTGAAAGACATTAAAAAATGGTTCTGAAGTTCTACATAGGAGGGAATGAAGGCTTCCGTCTGATTTCACAGAGAAAGGGAGTGGCGTCGAGGTTCGTCCTTAAGGTGATTTTGCTCTGCAGAATGACTTCTCTCACATTATCTGTTTGTTTGGAATAGATGGTAGAGAAGAGCTGATGGAGAGTGTCAAGTGGTCAGAGACCCCTCCCTCCCACCATAACACAAAGCCACCTCCCGGTGCCAACATCTCAGAGTAAACAAATCATTATCTAATTCGTTTACTCAGTCAATCAATCAATCAAGTGATTAGTTAATGACAGCCGTAGTGCAAAGAAGTATAGGACCTTGTGGCAGCTCACAAGAAGGATAATTAGGGTAGGGCATGAGGGAAAGATATTTTAAATAGGTAACTTTGAAGCTGAGACCAAAAATAAGAGGTAAGAATGGGTGTAGAATGTGTGGTGAGCCAGGGCCCAGCCAGAGCGGCTGTGGCTGAGGAAACACAGGGAAGAATGTCCCGGTGAAGTTAAAGAGAAGCAGGACGAGATCCTGCAGGGGCTTATGGAGGTTTTTTCATTATACTTATTCGCATGTCATCTTGAGTAAGTTTCCTAACATCTCCCCTGTAAAAGGGTGGACAGAGAAAACCTGACAAGAACACAGCAAGGATGAAACATTGCTTCGTAAAACGTAGTCTTACAGAAGCCAAACGATTATGACTGCTCAGTGTCTAGCAACTCATTTTTGCCACTTAAAAATGGGAGACTGGTTTTGGCCAGAGCCCAAATGGGACCCTCCTTAGCTCTTCAGCAGCCTTCCTGTGTAAGGAGGGAAACAAGTCTGCCCTGTTCCATCAGCCCTGGCTCTGATGGCCATGCCTCTTCAGACTCCTCCCTGGGCCCAGTCAGAATCGGCATTTCCTCCAATGGGCTGTCCAGCTTCTGGAACTTTCTCAGTTTCTGGGTGTGCCATCACTTTCATTTACTTTTATGGTTTCTCTGACTTAATGAATTATAGCCCTTGTATTTTGTTGATTTTTAAAAAAGTAAGTTTGAGAACAGCAACATGTGATTAGACATTCATTTTTCATATCTCTGTAGATCCATATTCCACATGAGTGGAATCTGTAGACATGGATGAATCAACATGACATTTGGCAGTGGTGTCACTGAACAGGAAGTATACCTAGCACTTATTCCAGTTTTATTTATGAAGTTCCACATGGCACACAAATGGTCAGAGCAGAGTCTTTGATGAAATGAACTGTGTACTCTTCATTCATCTTGTACAAGTCTCCTTTATAGAAGTCCGGAGACTACACACATGCAGAAAGCCTAAATTAAGCCTGATGACCCGCTCTTAAGATGTTACTGTCCACTTTGTAAGAGTTGATATAACACTTCTTTTCCCATGGGAGGTACATCCCCATGTTAGCACTTTTTTTTTCTTTTTAGGGTTTATTTATTTGGGGCATGTGGGTGACCCAGTCAGTTAAGCATCTGCTTTCAGCTCAGGTCATGATCTCAGGGTCCTGGGATGGAGCCCTACATCAGGCTCCCTGCTCGGCAGGGAGTCTGCTTCTTCCTCTCACTCTCCCTCTATACTCTCTCTGTCTCAAATAAATAAAATCTTTTAAAAAATAAATAAGGGTTTCCTTATTCAGGTATGAAGCCTGAGATTTTGCTTTTTTTTTTTTTTCAGTTTTATTGAGATGGAAGTTTAAGGCATAAACAGCATAATGACTTAACATACGTATATTATGAAATGATTACCGCAGCAAGTTTAGTTAATATCCATTGCCTCATGAGATTCTACATTTCTAACAGGTTCCCAGGTGATGGGGATGTTGCTGGACCACACTTGGATTTGCAAGGTTCTAAAGGTCCATGGGTCCTTTGATACATTTTTCAGCTTTTCTTCGTGGACAAGCCAGCTTTAAGCAAAGACCATACAAATTTCTCAAGTTGTCTAGAATGACTTTGGATTCACTGAAGTGTTTCTCTTATCAACAAGTATGCACATTTTTACTGATTTTTCAGCATTTCTAGATCCAGAGGAGATAAGAGCTAAACCCTCAGTCCTAGTTAGAAAGAGAAAAGGGAGGAGGAAAGGGCTTCTTTAATTCTCACAGCAACCCTGTAAATCACAGTGTGATTTTACTGTGAAATTACTTTCTTAAGGTTGTACAGCAGGTAGATGACAGGGTCTATCCATACACCAGGCCTCTGATTTCGAGGTCCATGCTTTTTCCATTTCTCCATGCTGATTCTCGCAGAGGACACTAAGGACGAGTACAAGACGGCCCCTGGTTGAGTGATGATTGCTTGTTTCAGACCTGTCCATGATGATTAGCCACCATTTGCTCCTCCAGGTCCCTTCACCCTTCTCTCCATCCCAGGGAGACTGACTTCTGCCTGGGCTCCGGCCTCCAGTTGTGTCTGCCCAGTGGGAACCACCTGCAAAAGACTCCCTGAGTGGAAGAGACAAAGGTGGGATATTGGTTCACTCCCCGTCCCCATGGTTTCTTTACCTCAAGGCCATGACTTGGGCGGCCTCTTCAAGGACTCCCATTGGTTTTCAGTAACTGCTTCCTTCCCTTGTCTCCTCAGACCTCGGGGAGATCTGTTGCTAGTTCCCTGGGTCACTTTGTGTTTCCTTTAGCCCTGCCCACCCCTCCATACATAGTCCCCGTGGTTGTCTTTTTGAGGTGCTGCCTGTTTTCTCACAAGACCATGACTCACGGACTCATTTCTTAGAAGTTTTCAGGTAGCAGCAGATAGCAGTAAGCAGTACAGAAGTTGGCAGGAGGTCTGGGCTGGTGGGCTCCGACGGTCAGGACTTGGGAAGAAGGCAGGACTTCAGCTGGGGAATTTGCCAGAATGAGAGAAAATATTTGGGAAGAGCATCGGGAAAGTCAAAGATCAAAGGGGCATGGAGATCTACCTGCTTTGGGGGATCAGTTGGGAAGTAAGTGGCCTGGGGTAAAACAAAATAAGGGTGGGTTATAGTAACAGTGCTAACATTATTAAGTGCTGTGTATTGTGTTCTAAGTGCTTTACTCGAATGAACTAACTTGGTTCATCCTCAGCAGCCCTGGGGTCATCCTCCTTTTTTGGAGGGGAGGAGGAAGCAAAGGCACAGAGAAGTTATAAACTTGTCCCAGGTCACCGACAACGAAGTGGCCAGGATTTTGACTCTTTGTGTTCTGGCTCTGAGCTTGCCCTCAGAACCACTATGCTGTGCGGACACACAGATTGTCCTTGACTTTTGGAGGCAGGATGAAATCTGAAGAAACTGGGGCCTGGATGTGCAGGGTGGAAGCCATGTGGGGGAAGAGCAGAGGAATCCGACGTGCTCTTCGTGGTGCCCTCAGCTTAGCGTAGCTCTCGGTCATGGGTGGGAGTCCACCAGCTTGCATACGATTTTCCTCCTGCCCTTTTCTGGACATGATGACAGAAGCTCTGTCTTTCTTTCTCATAGTCCCAGGTCAGAACTCTTTGGTTCCCCAGTGGCGGAAAACGGAAGGGGCCCGGGTTGGGATGCCGGGAGCTGCGGGTGTTGCCAGAAACAGTTATGGAGAGGCCTGGGGGAGGACTGCTCCCACCCCTGGCAGAGCCTTCGCCCCTGCCTCATTGTGGATTGAAAGAGAGCACACGAGGACTCAGCATAATTCTTTTTGTTGTTAATCTGTTCACTGGTGAATTTCTTTAGCAGCCAAGATAGTCCCAGTGGGCCCGATGTGTTCTCTATTTTCCATGTGAAAGCAGATGGAGTTCGAGTCTAATTTTTCTCCTCTATGAACTGGGGGTAATAAAAGCTACTTGACATGTAATGTGCACACAGAGGTGGGCACGTAGCACAGAGACTAACCCAGAGTAGGTGTTCCCAAATATTAGTGGAATTTCTCTTCTCTCTTAATTCACCTTATCTCTGTCAAAAGATAAACGGAGGCATATTGAAAATTTTGAGAGTTGATATAAGCAAAAATTGATTCCAGTGGGGCAGCACCAAGTCAGAAGTGGTTAGCTGCACTCTTCTAGCCAGAGCTGGGGGAGGGGCTTTAGCAGAGAAAAGGCAGAGGCAAAGTAAGGAAATTATTGATTGGCTCTAGCTTAATTTTTTTAAGGTTTATTTATTTATTTGAGAGAGTGTGTACATTCATGTGAGCCGGGGGCTAGGGGGAGGAGGGGCAGAGGGAGAAGGAGAGAGAGAATCCTCAAGCCGACTCCCTGGTAAGTGCAGAGCCTGATGCAAGGCTTGATCTCATGACCCCAAGGTCGTGATCTGAGCCAAAACCAGAGTTGGCCTCTCAGCCAACTGAGTCACACAGGTACCCCATTATTGGCTTCAGCTTTAAAGTCCTGTTTGCTGTTTGTTATGGGTTGTTCTTAGGTTTCAATTTTGTAACCTTGAGGCATTTATAGGCTTAGGTTTTGGTTTGCTTACTGGGCTAGCTTGGCGTTAGAGCCACCTCAGCCTAAAGGCCTCCTTATTTAATTAATTAACACTTCCTTCCATTTAAAGTCATTATGAAATGATAATAAGCCTGTTGGGGGTAGTTTTTCTCCCTTCCTTCCTTCTCCTTTTCTTCCTCCCTTCCGTCCTTGCAACTTTATTGTGAAAAATTTCAAATATACTTAAGGGTATCATCTAAACTTATCAATGTCATCACCAAATTTTAACAATGTTCACCAGCTTGCCATATTGGGTTTCTCTATTTTATTTTTGCTAGAATATTTTAATACAGTATCAAACATCATCGGTTTTACCTCAAATACTTGAGTATGCATTTCTAAATTATAAGAATATTTTTTACCATGATGACACTGATACACCTAACAAAACTAACAGTAACTTCTTACTAGCAAGTTCTACCCAGACCATATTTAACTATGTTCAATGCCAACACAGTCTTTTTGTAGTTGGATTGATTGAATCAAGATCCCAATGTGGCGAGGAGCTACAAAGGGCCGTGTTTACAGTTCTTAGAGCTCAGGAATTTCTTTGCCTTTTGCACAATGACTCAGCTTTACCGATAAAGTGCACCCTAACGTTTGTGGTTTTTGACTGTCTGGAAACAACTCCAGATGTCCATGGCATTTAGCAAAGTCTGCCAAGCACAGTTGTGAATCCTGAGCATTTCCGGGGTTGTGTCTTGGAGGGACTTGTTCAACAAGAGTGTGCGCCTTGCTGAGAGCTGTCACTTGGCTTTTTAGTGATGTTCTGTTCTCTCCTTGTTTTTTCCTGATTTGGGATTTCACAGATTGGGACAATTTTTTTTTAAATTGGAGTCATACATAGGATTATTGCTTTTTTATTTTGCTAAGTAAGGACATTTTAAAGATCACCATTATTTCATAAAAGAAAGGACATTTTATTTTATTTTATTTTTAAAGATTTATTTGGGCACTCGAGTGGCTTAGTTGGTTAAGCGTCTGCCTTTGGCTCAGGTCATGATCCTGGGGTCCTGGGATCCAGCCCCACATCGGGCTCTCTGCTCAGCAGGGAGTCTGCTTCTTCCTCTCCCTCTGCCTGCTGTTCCCCCTGCTTGTGCCCTCCTGCAAAATAAATAAAGTCTTAAAAAAATATTTATTTATTTATTAGAGAGAGCACCTATGAGTGGGGGCAGGAGGGTGGGGTAAGGGCAGAGGGAGAGACTCTTCAAGCAGACTCCCTGTTAAGTGAAGAACCCAACTTAGGGCTCAATCCCATGACCCTGGAGATCATAACCTGAGGCGACACCAAGAGTTGGATGCACCACTCAGGTGCCCCAGAGAAGGACATTTTCATGTCCAAAGGACAGGACTGACATTGTTTCAGAAAAAAGGGGCATCGTCCCCAGGAAATGATAGTTGGCCACTTTATATTGACATGTATATGTTCTTTGGTTCCAGTTTTCCCATTTTGCCATGGACTGGTGAGCATTCTGTCACAGTTTGATGTTTGGGAAGCATCTCTACTCAAGATTGCTTGGATAGTAAAAACTTGCAAAGTGATAAAAATGGCATTCTTTCTTGAAAAGTAGTCATTGACTGGGAGATGAAACTTGAGTGAAAGCTGAAAATGAAGTTCACTTGTGAAGTGGGGGTAAGTACAGGAGAGAGGTGCCACTTGTTTGAATTGTGATTTAGGGACATGGCAGGAGCCAGGTATAAATTTTCCATATTTTCCTAGGGGGTCTCAGATTGGATCAAGGGATATCAAGAATTAATTATTTTCTTGTCATTAGACTTCTAATGAAACCTCTCCTTGGTTCCCAAGAACTCCTGTGATCTTGCTCCTGTTTTCCAACACCACATCACCATCCTTGTCCAGTGCCCCACACTTGCCAGGCAAGGTGTGAGGCGGCAGCCATTTTGTACACCCCTGAACCTCTCCCACAGCCTAACACCACCACTGAGCCCATGACTCGCACATTTGCAGCTCTCACCTACCCCGCTCTGCCGAGCTTCAGACCAGCAAACCCAGTTACCATTCAGCAGCCTCACATGGGTGTCTTTTTCCCAATCTGGCTCCTCCTCCTTGCTTCCTTACTGCACAAAATAGAAAAGTTGCTCATGCCAGAACCTGGGCGTTCTCCCTGACACATCCGTCACTCCTCACATTCACACCTTACCTATTCCTGAAGTGCTGACTGCAAAATATATTTCTAGTCTGTTTATTTCATGCCATGACCTCTGCTACTGCCCCTGTCTTGGTCACTGTTCCCTCTTCCCTGGGTTATTGCAACAGTTCCTCTCAATCCCCATCTCTAACCCCGTCAGTCCATCCTTCACACAGGAGGCAGCAGAAAGACTTTCTCAAGATGGAGACTGGGCCATGTTGCACCCCTGTTCAAAACTCTGAGGACATTTGGGATGAAATGGAAAAAAAAAAAAATTCCCTAACAGGGACTCCAAGGCTCATGGAGTCGGCCCATTACCCAGCCTTAAACCCATCTCAAGCTTTTTTCCTTTTCGTTGTCCACATATGATTGACACATTGTGTGCTTTGAATTTTTTGGACACTCAAAGCCCTTTCCTACTTCAGGGTAAGGCACACATGGTGTTTCTTCTGCTTAGAAAGTTCTCCCCACCCTTCCCGCTCTCTGCCTGTTCCCTTTCCAGACTGTAAGCTTCCAGAGGACAGACCTCTGTCTGTCTTGACTTTCCCTTGAAAGGGAAAAGTCTGTCTTGACTGTCCCTCTCTTTAATGAATAGCCAACATCTAGAACAGTCCCAGGCAGAGAGTAGGTGCTTAATAAATCTATATTGAATGAGTAAACAACTATTCCAATTAACATCAATATTATTCCATCTCTATGAAAGGAACAGAAAGCAGAGGTTAATTATACTTTAGAAAGAAAAAAGGCTATATTTTTGCCAGATTAGCCAAACTGACATTTAGCCTTTAGTAATCAGGCCAGTGTTTACCTCTACAGTAATAATAGTGGAACTTTCTGTGAAATAAAGTAAATCATATTATAAATGGGTACCAAGATCAGCTCCATTTTATATGCATTACCAAAATTGCCAAGGTTTCTGTAAAACCCCTATAATGGATGACCTATCTGTCTTTAATAAATGCTAAATCTGTCCATTTCTGAAGGACCTATAATACGCCCATTTAAGGAAACTAAGTTCCTTATTAGCATTGGTTATTGAAAAGGCTAAAATCAAATATACTTAAAATGGCTGCATAATTTAAGCTTACATTTTTATTACAGTATGAAGAGAGAAGAGTCAACATATTTGTAGAGCTATTTCCTATAATACTTTTCAATAAATTATGTAATTTTACTTTTTCTTTTGTTTAATGGAGATGAAATGTTTTCTGAGAACTGTAAGCCCATACTGAGCTTCCCCTTTTCTTATTCCCTTTTAATGCATGGTCTTAGTGGCTCCTTCCCACCACGTCCCTTTTGCTAATTACCTCTTCTTTCCACTTTAGCTTTTTACTACCTGCTAATTGAGTCTCTACATTTATTTTGTGGTTATGACTTATCCCCTCAACTATACTCGAAGCTTCTTATAAATAGGAGTTGGAGTCTTCTTCTGCAGCATCCTCAGTGTAACGATCAGGTCAGGCTAAGTCGTGTAGCCGTCACAACATGTCCCAGATCTCAGGGGCTTTCCTTCCTACCCTACCTGCATGTCTAATGTGGACCAGCAGGGGGCTCTGATCATGTGTCCTCTCAAGGACCAAGGCTAATAGAAGGCTTTTCATCTTCACCTATATCCCTGATGAAAACAACAATGGGAAGGAAACAGGGCACACCACACAGCCGGCTTTTAAAGCTTCACCAGGATGTAACACTTATCATTCCATGTGTCTATTGTTGGCTAAAACAAGCCACGTGGCTATGCCTGACTTCCAAAGAGCTGGGCAAGTGAAACCTTTAGAAAAGGGAGTCAGGGACGCTGGGTGAACTGCACTAATGATTCACACATGGTGCCTGCAGAGCCTGCTCAGTTTCAGGGCTCATGGTGGGAATGCCATCTTCCTCGCTTACTGAAGTTTGGAGACACCTGAAGGACTGTATGTGGGCTAAAGGTAAAAGAGAAGGCACTGGCTGATTGAAAATGAAAGAATTGCTATAGTATATTTGCATTCTCCTGGTTTCAGCTTCTAAAATCTGCAAATAGGGAAAGCCCTAGAGAATATTTCAAAATAAAGGATCTATGTGAATACCGCCTTTATGCAGCAGATAGCTGAGCATACACTAATGATCTGGCCCTACACCCTGACCTAGTAAACATTCCTGCCAATGATTTCAGTGAAGGCAGATGTTGACGCTCAGAAAACATTTGGGGACTACATGAACCTGGGAGGGGAGCAAGTGATTTGGGTGATGGAATTATGATTCAAAGCCGGAATTCTGGACTGAATAATGGGTTCCTCTAAGAGATCAGTGTGTAATGTTTGGGTCTAAAGACCAATTGCATAACTACAGGATGGCAGATCTTTGAAAGCACGTGTGAAAAATCTCCAGGGCTTTCTGTTGACATAATTGTACTGTTATTTTAGTAGTGGGGATGTGGTAGCCAAATGAGCTCATAGAATGTCCACATGGGAGCCTGATGCCCAGAACATGAGAAGGGCTAAAGGACTCTGCTCAGACAGTGCATGGAGCTTGAACTCAGTTTGGGATGTCACCATTTGAGGGACCTTGACAGATGAGCCTACCCAAAGGAGAGTCATTGGATCACCAGTGGAACAAGAACACTAGAGGAGTAGATGAAGGAACTGGGTCAATTTAACCTAGAGAATGGAGAGACTGGATTGGGGATGTATGGGATGGGAAGGGGCAGTTTTCAGATAATCAGAAGGCCACCAGTTTTAGTAGAGGGCATTTATCTTGCTACAGAAAACAGAAGAAGGACAGGTTATAGGGACACTGATTTTGACTCATGATCAGGAACAGAACCCTATGAAAGTTAAGTCTCTTGTAGGTTATGTCATCAAGGGAATTTATGAATCCAGAGATTAGAGTGACCAACTACCCAGTTTGCTCAAGGCTGAGGAGATTTCATTTCTCTTTGTCTCTCTCTCTCTTTTTTAAAAGACCTCAAACAGACTCTGTACAGAACCTCTGATGCGGGGCTCGCTCTCATGACCCTGAGATCATGACCTGAGCTGAAACCAAGAGTCAGACGCTTACCTAACTGCACAACCCACGTGCTCCAAGCTGAGGAGTTTCCTAAGACTTGGAATGTTGAGTGCTAAAATCAGAAAAATCCCGGGCAAACCTGGATAAAGCAGTCACCCTACCAAAGCGGGTTGGTTGCCTTTAATGTCATCTAAGGTCTTTTCCAATTTAGAGATTCTGTGATATGATGATTTTCCCAGAAAATGTTCAGCAAAGCAATTATTCTTATACACTATTTTTCCAATCCCTGCTTAATTTAATCACAAAGGACTTTGCATGCTCTTTGAGCAATTGTTCCACATTTGTGTTTAAGATTTAATCACTGCTGCTGGATTCATGTCCTACAATTGTGTCACATAATGAGGTGAACCTTTCCCTGCAAGTCCAAAGTCATTCATGGCATAAATGATCATTTTAGAAACAAAGAGCTGCACCTTTCTTTAGAAACCACAATGGATAATTTTTCGATAGTTTGCCTTGCTGTTATTCTTAAATAAAGCATTAAGGAGGTGGAGAGTGGTACAGGAAGTTAAGAAGTTTCATCATGATGAAATTTCACATGGATAATACACAATGCAGGAGCTGTTTGTGTTCAACACATCCTGGTAGACACTTTATTCTTTTCTTTTAATCACTGAGCGTATTTGTGATTCCGGAGTAAATTGAATAAATCCACCTGCAACCTTGCAGTTTTTTTTTTTTTTTTTTTTTTTTTTAAAGATTTTATTTATGTATTTGACAGAGAGAAATCACAATCAGGCAGAGAGGCAGGCAGAGAGAGAGGAGGAAGCAGGCTCCCCGCCGAGCAGAGAGCCCGACGCGGGACTCGATCCCAGGACCCTGAGATCATGACCCGAGCCGAAGGCAGCGGCCCAACCCACTGAGCCACCCAGGCGCCCCAGCAGTTTTGTTTATTCTTTGGGGTTCAGTGTTTGTATATTAGGACCAAGACTTCTACCAAGAGGTTTTGTAGGTTTAGCCTCGCATCCTTCCTGTTGATGTGCTACCTGCCTGTTCCAACTGTTTAACTTCAGTAAAACCGTAAGAAATATTTACTGAGTTTGGCCAACTTGCTAGGCCTTTTCTCTTATAACTCACTTGATAAAGCCATGCAAATAAAGCCCTTTGAGAAGAGAAGGGAAGAGAAGAACTGGAGGATAGGCTTTATTTTTTTGTCTAGTTGGTGATTTATAGAGGAGAGAAGGAATCCCTTCAATTTTCTGACTTTGCATCCAATGCCAAGAATAGAAATCTAAGGAGATGAGAGAATCATGGGAAGACTCTTGATGCGGCTTCAGGGAAGTGGCAATTTAAAAAGTTCTGCCTGAGAGGATGGTAATGGGGGACTAGCTGCTCATTCAAACCCACTCCACCACATGCTGACTCCGACTTTGGTTTGGACTCATGCCTTCTGGGAATTTTCCTTGGATATACACCTGACTCTGCCTCTCAAACAGAAATCATTCTGTTCTTACACCTGTGCTCTTGACTGTTCACTGGCGTTGTTGGTGATAGACTTGATATAGGGCCAGGAAAAAAAGTCTTTTGGTTCATGATATATAAAGCCAGTAACAGTAGGTACAATGTTGGACATTCTACTCATCTAGTTGTCATCCTTGCAAGAGAGGCACACACAACTGAGATCAGCCTCCTTGTTCTATCAGTGCTTTGTGACTACAGAGCCTTTGAAACTCTAGCTGGGAGCATCATATGAGTTAAAAAATGTAGAAGACAGTAATGCGTCCCCTGGAAGGCCTCATGAGAGAGAGATGGGATGGATTTGTTACTACAATCTGCAACTGTGCTCACAACCCCACCAATCTGTCACATTCTCACAAATAGCATTCTGGAACGTCAAAGTAAGCACAGAATTCTGGGCATACCTTGTGCAACCCTTCCTGTTGAATTGTAAAAAGTCAGGACTATGGATATTTTCAGTGGGCACTGCATTTTTGATCCAGAGTCTCTCTGAGCTTTTAATAAATCAACCTAATGGTAAATATTGGAAATCATTGCTTCAGTTCAGAAAAAAGGCCCAAAAATGCATACTAAAGGTAAATAGTATGTGTTCATCAACAACAACTACTTTTATTTTATTTTGTGGCATTCCAGCCACGTTGAAACAGTCATGGGAATGTGGCTGCCTTTCTCCCAGGTTTGCATCTGAAGTTGTCTGATGGGATCAAGGTGGATTTTTTTTTCTTCCTTCAAGTGACTGCTTACTTTCTTTTCCCTTGGTACTCATTCTTTCCTGGATTCACATCCTCTTCTCATGCTGTTGGTGTTGAGGGCGAGGGAATATCTCCTTACCATTTCCCATGATTAGGATGAAGAGGACATTTGATTGTTGAATGGAAACTTACTCTCAAGAGAGGTAACTAGAAGGGCAAGAAGTTGAGAAAGAGGATTGCGAAATAATTGGTGGGCATAAAAAGGAGAGATTTACAATTGTTCGGTGTGAAAATTCAGCATGGTGAGGATGATGTGGATGCAGTAACTCAACAATATCACTCAGTGTGAGAGAAGCTGTAGAACAGGACAGCGTAGCGTATGGGCTCCATGGCACAGACCTGGCAGGGGTCCCGGCATCCATCACTGGCCCCCTGTCTGCTAGCCACAGCTGTTCCTGCTAGGCTAATAGATCTTGCTGGACAAGATATAATGTGATCTCAAATCTACTGTGACTCTCCTTTTCAAATAGTAGTGTTTTAAATTTATGGACTTATTATAAGAAACGGGAAGTTACAGATTGGATTTATATCACCCATGAAGAAATTCTCCTTCACAAACACCCAAAGCGTCGCTGAGCTCTATTATCTACGCCTTCCTGCGCAATCGTTTTCCCCGTTTGCAGACTTTTCCCGTAGGCTGCCCTGTCAGTGTGATGCTCCCTGCACATGGACAACGCGCCACCTGTCTTGTCACCTTTAATCCATCCCCTGCCTGAATCGCACGGTCACGTTATAAATCCAGGAAAAGATTCTTGTTTTATTCAAACCGATATCAAAGAAAAATTACCCATGGGCAACCAAGCTGTTTTTCCTTTATTCCACTTGCTTTTGAAAGGCTTTATAAAACAATACCATGCATAATTTACAGTCATGAATTTAACTATGCTAGGGCAAGTCACCAAGTTGTTGTTTGGTTTATAACTTTTTTCCTCGCAGCATCAGTCACATGCCTGACATAAACAGCTAACACCAACACGGCCCTTTTACTTCCGGTGTGAGTTTTCTGTCGTCCCAATACACTTCTCAAGTACTTAAGCCAAGTTCACGCTCCATCTGACCTTTTCATTGAACCCACAGAGTCACTGCAAGTGGTGTTTTCTCTGGTAGTCTCAAGTTTTAAGTGAGATATTAGGTCTAGTTTCCTTGTTTGCTTGTTTTAAATTCCTATGGACTGTACCAACATAAGCTCCCATCTCATATTTATCATTCTATAGGAAGACATCATAGAGACAATAAATTTTGCTTAACCTGACCCTTTGATTCAGAGGATGAGTTGTGCGTGGGAGTTGGTAGGTGGGTGGGTGTGTTTTCACATAAAGAGAAAATGTAGCATGGGAAGAATTTTTTACCACAGTCGTTTAGAAGGTAATGAGCAGGTGTGATTCCTTAACACAAGGGCAAACTACTCTGATAGGCTCTATTTTTACCACATCCCAAGATGATTGTGTTGTAAACTGGGGTCATGGTATGTGGACTTCATTATCACTGTTGGACCCTTATAGTAAAATTGTTATCCTGATAATTAGCATTCTTGCTCTATGCTTTGTAGATAACAATTTGAGCCCTGGACATATTTTTCAAGTTGGTTTTGGGTCTATGAAAGAATTTCTTTGCTTATGTATTTTATTTTATTTTTAAAGATTTTATTTATTTATTTGACAGAGAGAGATCACAAGTAGGCAGAGAGGCAAGCAGAGAGAGTGAGAGGGAAGCAGGCTCCCCGCCGAGCAGAGAGCCCGATGCGGGACTCGATCCCAGGACCCTGAGATCACGACCCGAGCCGAAGGCAGTGGCCCAAACCACTGAGCCACCCAGGCGCTGCCTTCAATGTTCTTTTTAATCAGCCACTATTTATTGAACCTCCTATTTGTGAAGTCTGTACGAGACAGTGAGAGGGAAGGGACCCCTGTCTTCAAGGAATTTATTTAGTGGAAGTAGATGAGTTTGTATGTGGTTTAGAAGTGTGAATATGAGATTATTAAAAAGAGGCATTTTTAAGCCTCCTAATGAAATGTTTCTACGTCTGGGAACAAGAACGAAAACATACAGTGGTGGTTTACATGCCAAGGTTATGCATCTTTAGTTAGATTATTTTTTTAAATTTTTTAAATTTATTTATCTAACAGACAGAGATCACAAGCAGGCAGAGAGAGAGGAGAAAGTAGGCTTCCCGCAAAGCAGAGAGCCTGATGCGGGGCTCGATCCTAGGACTCTGGGATCATGACCTGAGCTGAAGGCCGAGGCTTTAACCCACTGAGCCACCCAGGCACCCCTAGATTTTGGTCCTATGAGAAGTGTTAGGCTATGCATACCATAATACACATATTTTTTATTTGTTTTTTTTTTTTTCATGCACATTTATTTAGATCAATGGCTTTCAACTGCATTTTATCTTTAAGGTAGCAAAGACTGACTGGTGTGAGTGGGAGTCAGACTTACCATTTACTTGTTTCTGCCGTCCCCCCTCTTCATGCACTAGCCTCAGAGCATAAGCTGAAAGGTACTGGTTCAGATCAGTAGATACCCAAAACTTTATCTTCCAACATTGGATTATTACAACTGTGATCCATTTACACAAACATAGTTCAGTACACATTATAATACGCTGGTTGATTGGTGTGTTGCTAAAGTAATCTTATCTCTAGGGTATGTCCCCCTTTCTAATCCAGGCCTTCCACCTCATTCAGGCTACTTGGTGTGTGAATTCTGCTCTGGTGATCGATGTTTTGGAGAGCATAGCGACGATGATGCTTTCATCTCTGGATCGTTAGTAACATTCCACTGTAACCTCTCATTTCTTTGATCTTTGCCCTTTCTCTACTCATTCTTTTAAACTTCTTAAAACTTTTTAAACTTCTGTAGGGAGTCAAAAGGATTTCCTGTCAGAAATTCCTGTCCAAAAGAAACAGAAAAAATATTTCTTTTGCCGTTTTGTTCAAATTGCTACTCTTCTCCAGTTTGTGGGAAGATTGTAACAGAGAGCTTGGCACCCTTAATCCCAGACAAATCTTATCCTAAATGGAAAGCTCCAGGTGGTGAGGTGAGTAGTCTCAGTGGAATTTAGAAGGTCAGAGGAAAGCATGGTTCAATTTTGAAGGGAATAAAGGTAGAATTATTTTTTTGTTTTAAAAAAAATGCTTTTCATTATTCACTGTAGAAAATTTGGAATACACAAAGAAGTGGAGGAATTAAGAGACATAAAAATCATCTCATAAACAACTATTTTCCATTTTGGTTAGTTCTGAATGAGGGGGCGGAAGTCACGTTTTGGGCAGACTGACATGCCCAATGAAGATTGGCTGTGGTGGAGAAAAAGGTGAGGTGTCTGTCACAGGAGTTTGAGATTCTGGTCAAATAGAGAACCAGCTAATGTGAGCTGAAGTTGGGAAGGAATTTAACATTTTAGTCTAGACAATCCATGGACCCAAGATGTTATAATGAATGGCATTGTAGCCAGAGAAATGCCTGGGACTTTAAAGGCCAGGGCACTCAGCCAGTGATAAAGAATGAGGAATTGGGGCAGAAGCAGCTGATTTGGAAGCAGGCTTGGGATCCGTAACAGAAGTGTTTCCTCCATAGAATTTGTGTGGTCAGAAACAAGGGGGTTTAGATAAGTGTAAGACAAATAATCTTATAAAAAGGCTGATCCTGGGGTCCAGAGAGAAAAGGCAGCTTTTTCCTGTGTGGTCAAAAGTATGGCCTGGAAGGGGGCAAGAGGGTGAAAACAAAGAGGGATCTAAGGAGTGATGTCTATAGTAGGGCCTTCAGACTAGATACTCAGGGAACCAGCAGAAGGGAATCACTGCAGGGTGCCCATTAATTTATTACCCAAATTGGGATACTCTTGAAAAGAGAAGGGGTGCTATGAATAGTTGTACAGTGAAATCCAGGACTCTCCCACACAAACCATAGGGCCACCTCTTTTATCATTAAGTACCTCAACCATACACAATTTGTAGCTTTACCACAGAAATTTTCTATAACCACATTGGCTGTTTGACAATAATTACCTCACTTGTTTTCCTAATAAATATCTGTGCCCTGGGTCAGGCATTTTTTCTTCTGAGTTATAAGGAGAACCTCTAAACCGGCTTTCTGTCTCCATTCTCCAAAGTGGTGTCTAAGCCATTCTCTTCCACTTCATTGCCAGCGGGATATTTCTAAGTCCTCCACCATTTCTTGCTTCTCTCTCTTTAAAAATTAGTGCTTTGCATGGTTCTTGAGGTAAGGTTTGAACTTGGCATGGCACACTAGTTCAGTGTGGTTGAGCTCATTGAGTCTCTGTTGAGATGTACGTTAGATGGGAGCCTTTCCTCAAGCCCCTCCTGCCTCACCCCTCCATGTGTGTGCAGTGATGTTTTCCAGCACCTCTGCACCTTGCTACAAGCTGTTCCCTCTGTCTGGCACAGCCTTCCACACTCTTGACTTATCCTACTTCCCCCCCACCAAACTCAGCTTAACTTTCACTTCTTTTTAGAAACATTTCCTGATTGTTCCCAGACTAAGAGCTCTTTATATTCCCCTTCTTCACGCAAATATGTGCTAGTATGTATTTTTGTTAGAATTCTGTTGCACTGGTTGTAATATTCTGTCTTCCCCTACAAGAACGTGTCTCCTTGATGGACAGGACTGTGTCCTGTTCATGGTTTTTTCCTTTCCCTGTATTATATCATCTAGCACTCTTCTAAATATTCCATTTTAAAAAATGTGAACTTGAACTTACCACACTGTTCATCTCTGGAGGATACCCTCTGCTTCAGATGAGTGTTTGTGTCTCTCCAAAATGCTTACACTGCATTTTGCATACACTAACCCACAGTGTGATGCTATTTGGCGATGAAGTCTTTGGGAGGTAATTAGGGTTAGATGAGGTTGTAAGGACTGGGCCCCCACGATAGGATTGGTACTTTTATAAGAAAAGACATCAGAGAGCTTGCTCTCTCTCCACGAGCATGCACCAAGGAAGGGCCACCTGAGCATTTAGGGAGAGAGGGGCTGTTTGCAAGCCAGAGAGAGAGTCTTCATGAGAAGTTACCAGGCTAACACCCTGATTGCAGACCCCAGCCTCCAAAACTGTGAGAAAATTACTTTCTGTTGTTTAAACACCCAGTCTGTGGTATTTTGTTATGGCAGCCAAGGGGACTCATAGACCTTCAGAGGAAGAACTGCCTGTTTATCATTTTGTTTATTGTCTCTAAGACAGATTTTAGTTCCATGGTAACTTAACATTTGAAAACATTTGCTTTTCTTTAGTTAAAAAAAAGTAGGGGCATGTGTGTGGCTTAGTTAAGTGTCCAACTCCTGATTTTGGCTCGGGTCATCATCTCAGGGCTGTGAGCTTGAGCCCTGTGTTGGGCTCTGTACTGGGCATGGAGCCTGCTTAGGATTCTCTCTCTCCCTCTCTCTTTCTCTTTCTGCCTCTCCCTGCTCACACAAGCAGGCACATGCTCTCGCTCAAAAAAAGTAATACAGGCTTAATGCACAAGAGTTAGAACACACACCCACAGAAAGGGGGAAAAAATCACCCATAATACAACACACAGAGAGAATTACTGTTAATATTTTGGTGTTTGGTTTTCTGATGTTATATACAATATAGTATACATATATATTATGTATCTATACACACATATATATATATTCCACAAAAATGGGATCATACACTTATGACTTTGGAGACTACTTTTGATACATAGTTCACATTTTCCTATGACAATAATTATTCTTCTGTAATATTATTTTGGCTACCCAACTTTCTATCAGATAAATATATAACTCAACTTTAGAAATACTTCTTGGTCTATTCTTTCAGAGGTAATTAAAATTTTATTACTTTATTAGTTCCCCAATCCAATAGTTTTTTCATTCCCACAAAGGTTATGTAGTTTCTTTTTGTTCAAGTGTGACAATTTATAGCAAGAACATTATGGAGAATGGTAGAAATCATTTAATCATTCATTGATAAATATATATTTATTATTTATTTATTAAATATTTTATTTATTATTTGACACAGAGAGAGAGAGCACACACACAAGCAGGAGGTGTGGGAGAGGGAGAAGCAGATGCCCCCCTGAGCAGGGAGCCTTATGTGGGGCTCAGGCCCAGAACCCTGGGATCATGACCTGAGCCAAGGCAGATGCTTAACCAACTGAGCCACCCAGGTGCCCCAAATATATATTTATTAAGTACCCACTGGATAGTAGATACTATTTCTACATTTCTGGAGAGAAATTCAGCAACATGTAGCAAGAATCCTAAAAATATGCATGACCTTTGTTCAGTTATTATTCTTTTAGAAATTTGTTGTAAGGAAATATCATATGCACAGATCGATTTATGTTCATTGCAGCATGGAGAGCAAAAGAACGGATGTGATATAAATTTCCACCAGTGGAGACATAGTTGAAATAATTGTGGCCCATCCATATGATAGAATATTTTCTAGCCATTAGAAGTATTATTTTCAAATAGTATTTAAGTATGTGGCAATTGCTTAGAATATAATGTTAAGTTTAAAAAAAAGTTAAAAAATTATGTGTACAGTATGTGATCCCAGTTCTGCACAAACCAAACCAAAACAAAAGTCTGTTCGAGAAAATAAAACGGAATACCAAAACAGTGATAGTATTTTTTCTAATACCTGGATTCTTGGTAATTTTTACCTTTCCTTTACATTCTCTATATTTTCCAGAGTTTGTATGGAAAACAGGTATTACTTTTGTTATTAAAAATGTTTTAAGCCGCTGAAAAATATTCAGGATAGTTTATTAATTTCAGAGAAATGTAGCATCTTTTACTAGAATCATTGTTTCATTTTGGTACAATGAAACTCTTTAAAAACAGATGGAAGATTAATCTTTATGGTGATGCCAGAAGCTCTGGGAGTGTTTTTGATGAAGGGGAAACACACCAAAAATCCAGAGGAGGCATCACCAAGATCCCTATACACTAATCACTCAAGACACTCCCCTCCCCCCCTTAAAAGCCACTCTCCTGGGGACACCTTTGTCTGCACCCTTCCCCAGCATCACAAACACATCTGGCCTGGTCACCGATCACACTGCATAGCAATTATGTTTCTTTTCCCTCCTCGGTTGTTCAGAGCCTAGCATGGTACCTGGTTTATAGCACTCAGTAAAATGCAGAATGAAGCAATGATTGACTCATCAAATGCCAGTATTTCCTGCTCATTGTGTGAAACCCTGAGACCTGAGCAAACCAGAGCTCGTATGTTGGACTTGATGGAGTGACACCAGCTTTACTCAAGAGGAACAACTCAAGTTATGGGATGGCCTATGTCCTTACAACCTCATTGAATAGTTTTCATTCCTTCCCCCTTATTCTTGCTCTCCCAGGCTCTTGCCTTACCTATATTAACCTTCACATTTCTGAACTGAGAACTGTTCCTCAGAAAGGAGGCTGTCTGCTTTGTGGGTCAACTTCCTGCATTATTTGGTCTTGAGTCCTGCTGTGGAGTGGTCCATTTCCACACACTGAACTTCTTTTCCAAGTGGGCTGGGGGAGGCTGCTGGGGTCCTCTGGCCTCAAAAGCCTAATCAAAGAGCAGCCGTATAGTAAAGACACTGGAGAGAGGGAGTATTGACCAGTGCTTTTTTTTTTTTTTTTTTTTTTTTTTTTTTAATGTGGCAGCACAAAAAGATGGGGGTCTAGGCTGGAAGTAGGAGTCTTGCTAACAAGCAACCAGCCCTCTGGCTGCTCTCATTGTCATGTGAAGGAACTGAAGTCAATGAGAAGATGGTTAGAGCACAGGACCCTTCTGTTAACTTCAAATTCCATTCCTATGGTGTAGGACTGATTAATAGGACATGGGTCATGTTATGCCTCCCAAAGCCCTGCCCACAATTCCTGCTGAAATCAGTGCGAACTATGGATTCATAGCTGAGGGCGGTTTGGTTTCCTTAGATGAAGAGTAGAGAGTATATGGTGTGTATGTGTGTTGCGGATCGGGGTTGGGGGGGCTGGGATTGAGAAATGCTGAGTATTGGTCTTTTCCAAGAGAAGGGACTAAAGACATCCCTCTGTATTTGGGGATAGCCCTGTCTTTGCTGTTATGAATCACTCCACTGATAGAAAGAAATAAGAGCTCTCATCTGTCATAGATTCCATTTAATATTCATGCCCAAAATAAACTGAGTTATTGCCCTAATTTGGTTCACTATTACTTTTCAGCCTCAGGGAAGGGATCATCCCCATGTCTTCTCTTCCTGATATTTGAAGAGAAGAGAGTGAGAGCAGAAAAAATGAAAAGACTGATTCTGCTTTGCAAGGAGTGGAATTAAGGCCACTGTCCTTCACCCAGGATTACTTTGTGGCCAATGGCTCATGCTGATTTTCTGAGGTGTACCCCCTCTTATTAACAAAGGCCATTTAAGGTCACCATGCTTGGCCTTCTTCTCTCAAGTGTCTCTCCCTGCCCAGCCAAGGCAGATCTCAACTCCTGTTTTGTTTCCTGATAAGGCTGCCCATTCTGTGTGGAATTCTGAAAGACTCTACTATATGATACTTTGTTTTACAGATGATTGCCAAAAAACCATTTACATTGTCCAGACAATGGAAGTGAATGCATTTACTGTTTTTTCTAGGAGCTCTTCATGGAGGGGAGCAGAGAATTCAACTTTATCATTTGACACGATCAAGCTGATAGTAGGTGTGTTTCAGTACAGGGCCTCCAAAGCTGTGTCCCCTGGGGGGACGTCCCACCCCAGCTCTCGGGGGCTCCTTGTGCTAAGAACTTGCTCTCTCACTTTGTGTAACTTGAAAATAAATTTTGATATCCTTTAGGGCTAATGATTATGCTTTGTTTTCTTCTTTAAAATTGGTATCCTTATTCCTGTGATTTTTTATATTAATTTTAGAATCATATTGTCATGTTCCAATCAAAGTTATCTTAGGGTTTGACTGCACTTTTACTAAATGTATAGATTAATTTGGAGAAATGTATCCCTATAGAATATTAAGTCTTGTCATAATGACATATCTCTCCATTTATTTGGTTTTCTTTCCTATATTTCAGGAAAGCTCAAGTTTTCCAATGGAAGTCTTATACAGGTTATTCCAGTATACAGTTCAGTGCCTGGATACTGAAACTTTTATTGAGTGAGTATATTTTTGTGGATATTATGAATACAATAAGAGTTCAAATTTTTTTATTCATATTTTATCTCGGAGTCTTTCTGAAGCATCTTCTTCCATTCTAATATTGGAGATTTTCTTGAATTTTCTATGTATATAATAATCCAGTCTGAAAATCAGTTTTTTCTTTCTAATCCTTATGCATCTCATTTTTTAAATGGCCCATTTTACTTGATATGGTTTCCAGGACAATGCTGAATAGAAACAGGGATGGAGGTGTGTTTCTTTTTCAGGAATGTAATGGGAAATCAAAGTCTCACCATAAAACGTATACTTTTAATGGATGCCCTTTATCAAATTCAGGAAATTCTCCTTCTATTCCTAGTTTTCTTTTCTTTATTTTTTTTAAAGATTTTTATTTACTTATTTGAGAGACAGAGAGGAAGTGAGGGGAGGACACAGAGGGAGAGTGAGTGAGAGTGAGAGTGAGAGGGCGAAGCAGACTCCCCACTGAGCAGGGAGCCCCATGCTGGTCTCCATCCCAGGACCCAGAGACCATGACCTGATCCAAAGGCAGATACTTGACTGACTGAGCCACCCAGGCACCCCGATTGCTAGTTTTCTAATTCTTAAAATCATGGGTGGGTTTCCAGTTTTATAGAAATTGCTTGACTAGATATGCTAATACTTATTTTCTGTGCGTATGTTTATTTGGTGTTCATTATTTAGTATTTGCTTATTGGAACACAGATGCAAACAGGAGGGAATATGGCCTGATGGTTAAGACTGCAGGCTGTGCAATAAGGTTGTGCTGAGTTTGAACTCTTGTTCTATCACTTTCCGACCTTTAACGTAGGCAGATCACACAAGCTCTCTGTTCTACCTCTTCTCTAAATGGAGTTAACAGTAACATCTAATACTCAGATACCAACAAAATAATCAAGTAAAGCTTTTACAGATTTCATTTTTTGATTTTAGAGAGAGAGAGAGAGCATGAGCCAGTGGAAGGGCAGAGGGGGATGGAGAAGGAAAAGCAGGTTCAGCACTGAGCACAGAGCCCAGTGCTGGGCTCAGTCTCACCATCCTGAGATCATGCCCTGAGCCAAGATCAAGAGTCCCAAGTTCAACTGACTGAACCCTCCAGGTGCCCCTCAAGTAAAGCTTTTAGAATAGTTCCCAGTGCTTTGTGAACATTCACTGTATGTCAACTGCTATTCTGCTTCCCATTGCTATTAGTCCTCAGAAATTCTTTGTGTAGTTTCAGTATCACGATTATGATGGTATCTAAAGGGAGACAGAAATTTCTCTCTCATCTTGCTCTCCAATATAGCTTATGTAGGATTAAGATATATGTTCACTGAAACTTTGGTGATAAAAATCATAAATAAAATTAAAATAAAAATCACCAGGCCTCAGAATGTATATGGATACATTTTTGCTGTTTAAAAAAATACATGGATATATTTTAACTTATTTCTTGTTGAGTCAATATTGACAAATTTGTCTAAAAATTGTAAATTTAGATTTCAAAATTTGGATCTACACATTCACTCATATCATTTCTTCAATCACTATTACATCTGAAATAATTATCTTTTCTACTTCTAACCTTGATTAATTTGTGCTCTCTTTTACCAGACCAGTCTTACCAGAAAATAGTCTATTCGATTTGCCATTTTGTTTTTCATTCCTTTCTATTGTTTCTTCTTGTTGTCTTTATTGTATTCATTCATATTTCCTTTTTCTGACTTCTTGAATGCTTAGCTCGTCATATATAAATATTCATATACATATATATTGATGTTGTTATATATATATTAGCTAATATATATATATAAGATGTATTATATATATTAGCAGGTTATGCTAATGATTTCTACTGTGATTTCTTTGTCGATGCAAATTATTTGGATATATGGTTTGTTCCATTGTTTCAAAATTATCTATTCCTGCTGCACTTTGGGGATTCAGGATTCTATATTGCCTTTAGGTCAATGTTGATAATTGTAATTTGAATCCTCTGTGTCTTATCAATTTTTGGTCTGGGTGATTTATCACTTTCTGGGAAGGCATATTGGAATTGCTCCCTATGATTTTCCTTTTTATTCCTGAAATTTTGTGGCTTTTTGCTTTATTTATTATGAGACCATATTGCTCCGCATAACAGAATTAGGCTCATTCTGTCTCTCCTCCCTACCCCCCAAATTCCTTTTCATTTAATATGTTTATGAATAATCCTATTTGCCTTAAATTCTATTTTGCCTGGTACTAATAAGGCTCCACTGGCTTTCTTGCAGCTACTATTTCCCTGATAAAGGTTTCTTTTTTCATCTATTACAAATATCATACAGTTGGAATTTTAAAAATGCCAGTCTGAGACCATAATATAACCAGTGGTTTTAGTGTTTTTTTCCATTTATTACTGGTATATTTGGAACTTTTTTCTTCCGTCTGATTTTCTGTTTTCGTCTTACTCTCCTTTCTCCTTGCTGTTCTTTTTGCTCCTTTTGTCCTTA